>NW_015150462.1:217348-220559 GCF_000732505.1 Cyprinodon variegatus | reverse complement strand
TTTTTTTTTACTTGATTGTCATTCATTCATTCATTTATTCACAGTTGGTTTATCATCACACCTTGCAGCCCAGGCAAATGGCATCCTGTACTGTCCCAGTCTGCTGCAAGCCGTCCTCGCGTTCTTTAACACCTTCTGAGCCACCTAAATGAGAGTGCATGTGTTAAATCTTATAATCTATGGATGGAAGGAGGAAAACATTTCATCTCAGCTTCAGAGCTCACTTTGGTGGAGTCTGAACTCTTCACATAGGGTTCGGTGCAGTGGGTGATCCCCCCTTGGAGAACCTTCTCAATTCTTGCAACCAGGAAGATGTCTGGGTGAGGGCAGGTGACTGAGAAGACCCCTTGTGTTGGATAGTGAGGAGTCAGCCCGAGGCCTTCTGGAGGACCATCGCTGATGATATCCGAACTGGACCTGCTGCCGTGACCTAATGTCATCTGACGGACTAAAGGGTGGTTGAGATCTACGTGGAAGTCGGCCGAGATCTTTCTACTGTTCTGGACATCGAAGAGGGATAGGACCACATAGAACGGTTCAACCTTTGAAAATATTTTAAAAAAAAAACATAGAGGAGGAAATTAAAAAGCAGCTGGATTATCAGAGACAGCAGTGTAAAATGTGTCAATATAAATATATACATTCTCCTAAATCCCTCCCTCTAGTTTATTCTTTCCATTATGCATTCCCGTTACACAAGTTCATTTATGTAGGAGGCTGCAGCCTTTTGCTAATAGCTGTGCGTTCCCAGCTAAGCATCTTGAGTAAAAAGGAGTTTTCCTTTCACTGATTCAGAAAGCTGGAAAGTGACGTCAGGAAAGCACATTTAGCGCTAATGCTTCATGTGAAGCCCTGGCTGGGAGTCAAGATACCAAGCCAGCAATATCAGCTTTTCCATTAACCATCCAAATGGGCCATCCCAAATGATTTAAAGCTCACTTGCATTTGCACAAGGGATTATCCTAAGCATGTCTTTCGACTCTCGTTTCTGATCGGAAAGCACATGCTTCTAAAAACAAAGTAAAGCCTACGTTGGTCGTGGGCCCATCTTCGTTTTCTGTCACACAGCCCTGCAGATTGAATGACAGGTTGTGACAGCTGACCAGGACTCTCTTTCCGAACTTCTCCTCAAACGGACGCACGTCTGGTTCGATGCTAGAAAAGTCCAGTTTCTGCAACAACCCAGAAGACACCGTTGAAAGGCTTAAATGTCGTCATAATAGGCCTTTATGATTATGGAATTTCAACACAGCATTTTCTTACCTGGGTGTCTGGATCCAGAGTAAACAGCTTAAGGCGAGCTTCACTTCTCATTTTGGATTCGATATCTCTGGCAGTCTGAAAGAAATCAAAACAAAACTAAAGAGGTATTTGGGCGAGAGGCAGGGTGAACCCCAAGCAGGTCACCACTCCATCATAGGGTCACACAAACAGGATAAACAACCATGCATAAACACATTTCCTCCCAAGAGAAACAGAGAGTGACCAGTTGACCTAAAAGACATGTTTTTGGGCCGTGGGAGAAAGCCAAAGTGCCCAAAGTACAGGGAGGACATCTAAACCAGAACTATTTAGGTGCAAGGCAACAGAACCCAAACTATCTCCCTTGGTCTCAGTCCTAAGTCTTACCACAGTCTTACCACAGGATTGTATTTATCTCCATCACTGTTCCATTAGCTCTGACCTGCTTCCCTTTCACTTCCCAAGTAAAGTAACACAGTTCTGATTTATTCCCACTAGATCAGAGCACCTTTTTCCAAAACATTGCAAAAGGGGCATATGTGTTTTTTTCTTGCCTGTGTTCAATAAAAGCCTCATCTATAAAATATAGGACAAATGATTCTCCTCTTGATTGATTCTCCAATCTGTGCTGCATCCCTGGATGTCTTAGCTCTAACTTCTCTGATTAATGCTTTTCTTTTTTCCCCCATTAATTTTTTATTGAAAAGGAGGAAAACAGTTTTTCACATAACATGAGTTATACATTTGGTTTAAGTATTTTTTTTTTCTGGTTCCAGAAAGTCAAGCCAAAGCCTCAGTAAGGACATTGGAATTATAGAAAATCTTTTTGGAAGGGGAGTACAAATCTTATCCATTTATCCCACGTATTATAAAATGTTTTGATTAATGCTTTTCTTAAGGCTTCTATATTGCATTTAAGGGGTTTAAATAATCACACCCATCATTACGATTCGATTCAGTATCATCTTCCTGACCCAACGATTCGATTATTTTCATTACTCAAGAATACACCATGATACGATTCCATTTGATTAATTGGTTATTATTTTTTTTTTTTACCTTACAGGCTAGAAAATGTTTCAAATTTGTAATAAATCAATGAAAGCTGTAATATCGTTATGCATTTTATTTGAGAAACAACAGCAAATAAAAGAAGTAGACCAGATGGAAAAAATAAAATAATAAATAATAAAAATCTTGCACTCTTGCGGACGTGTCGATGCATCAGATTGTCGGCTGTTTGATCGATGCATCGATACAAAATGATTATTATTTACACCCCTATTGCATTGCACGCACAATAAATGGCCTTTTTCATGAAGATATATAATGTTTTTATTTTGACCAAATGTTTGGTTGGTCTAAGATACCTAAAATGTGCAAAACTTGCTGATACGTGATTACTTTGCAGGGTATGAAACCAGAGGAAGATGCCTAAATGTTACTAATGGCAACAGTAGAATCAATAAATAATCTACTGGGTACTGCACTGGTGTTTGTTGCTTTCACAAAAGTAATGCAGCTTTCCAGAATAGGTTTTAACAAAAAGTGTTTTTTTTTTTCCAGACTGCCACGTTCAACTGCTGCAGACCAACTGAGTGCAAGTATTCCACTCGGAGAACAAAACCCACTTATCCAGATGTGCACAGAGTTACCACCAAGCGGAAAATGTGGTTGCAGGAATCACAGACATTTGACTAATTGGCTTAAAGTTCCATTTCCAAAAAAAAAAAATCGGGATGTCTTCTGCTCTTCAGACCCTTCAGGCATCACATACAGTAATCAATTTGATTTGTTGGGTGGCATGAAGACAGATGCGTGTTAGATAGATAAGCAGGTTACCTGAAAGTTGTCTGGCAAGCTTCCTGAGGATATTTCTGGTTTTCCATGGTCTTCGTCTGTTGGAAAGATTAACATGAGAGTCGTCAGATCAGCTGTGGTAGTTACAGGAAAAACAAAGTAAAGTCTT
>NW_015150462.1:210013-216519 GCF_000732505.1 Cyprinodon variegatus | reverse complement strand
AAAAAAGTACTCCAGAGTGTTGTTCAGCATGGGGGTGAGTAGAAAATGAAGGCTAATCATGTTTTGGGTGTACTATTCCTTTAAGAATAAAAAAGAGGTCAGTTAAGCTTGGAAGTTACTTGTGATGCATAATTGATTTTCATCTTTGGGTGGTTTTTTTAAACACATGTACAGAAATCTTAAAAAAAAAAAAACAGAAGCATTTGTGACCAAATGCAGCTAAAAGAGTTGATTGAGGAGATACCATCGATCAGGTCTCCGTTCCTTTTCTCCTGCATGGCCTGTTCAAAGCTGCTGTGGAGAATTTTATTCAGGGTGCTGATCCACTCCTCCATCTCTGCTTCGCTGTCAGCAGCCAGCAGGAAGGTGCTCTTATCCTGCATCTTCAGCTCAAAGGCAAATCGACGCACTTTGCTATTCTGAAAAAGCAGGTATTAATGAAATTTATCAGCATTTGTTATCAAACTGAACTATCAAAGAATCTCTCGAGGAAACCTTTACCAGAACGACCCCCATGCACGAGTCCAGAAAGATGGTTCCTTTTGGCTCCTTGGAGGTGTTTTCATCCTTGTAGAAGTTAAGGTTGTAGGATCCATCTCCCAGCTGAGCCAGATGGAAGTATCTCCTCTTGAAAGACTGAAGGATTAGAATAAAGCATGTTAACAACCCCAGAGTTCCTAATTGGTCCTGTTCTAAAAATAAAGAGGAAACAGAGCATGGGAAAGCTGGATGGACTAAGTGAAAACAACATGGGTTCTCTACAGCAAAGGTCAATCTGATTTCTATAAGCACAAAGTAAAAAAGAAAGACATATTTGTCCTGAAATGCAAAAAACACATTCATAGAATAAATGTTTTAGTTTCTCCTTTAAATTAATGGAATTTGATTGTTTGGTGAAGAGAAATATGGCTGAAATTGATGCATCGATTATATTGTTTCATCTGTGGGTAGAGTGAAGATCAAGGTTTATCAAGAATAAATTCCCTTTTGCAGTGTTTAACATGTGTTCTTACAAAATCACAAACTTTACTCTGTCATAACATTACATAAAAAAGAAAAAAAGTTTAATCCCTGGTTGTTTATCAGCCCTAAGGGGGAACAGGAACCATGTGGAAAAAACTCAATCCAAAACTGAACTTCATCTTTAACGAGGTAGGTCAAAACTAAATCTAAAAAAGTTAAACATTCAGAAATTATACTGTAAACATAAACACTTCAATGGATATGTATTCCATATTTTCTTAAGTTTGTAAAACCGTCGACTGCTTGTTTTTTTTTTTTTTTTGCCCTCGCTGTCCTGAAACAGGCTGCTTCTGCGGTGGATCACTTCCTGTTTGTAGGAAATCCTCTTTCTGGAGAGACTCACCCTCATAGTAACACTAATTGCGCTGTTCATGTTGCCTTTATAGAGCCAGCCATGCTTAGACACTCCTCCCTTTTGGGATCCAAGGGAGGCTGCATCCTGGAGGGAATAAAAGAAGACTTGAGGGCAGATTCAAGATGAGACATGTAAACCTATGGTTCATAAACTCTACTTTCTATTAATCAGGAGTGGATGAGCGGGGAAGCAGTAGCCTTACCTCGTCTTTTTCTACGTCTTCGTCAACTTCGAACACGTGGGGAGCAAGTTTGTCAGGTCTCAACACCTTACTGGAAAAAAAAAGGTTATATTTATATAAACAGACCCCATAAAGCCATGTTTACGCATAAATTCATTTGCAGACTCAAAAATAAATTCAGTGGCTTTACTTTAGACAAGGTCTATGGTAATGGAAAACCATCCACAGAAAATTAATATTAACTCAGCAAATAAGTGCTGTTGTGGCCATTATGCTAAATTTTGTACTTTGTCATTTCTACCAATTTAGTTTTCTTGTTTGGTTAGTTAGAATATATTGAAGTTAATTTAGAACCAACATTTGTAATACATTTTTTATATTTGGAATTGTTTAGATTACGTTGTTAATTGTTGGACCCTTCTATTAATTTGAGTAATTAAGAACACACCAGGTGCTGGTTGGATTGTTTGGTAAATGTCTGGTGTGGACCGCAGGTTTTGACCACTTTTTTAGGGTGTCAATCATTAAATTAAGATTATTTTTCATTTCAACTACGTTTCAAGAGTTTTTTTAGTAATTATTTTTACTCTGCTTTGACAATAAATAAGTCAACTTGAAAGTGCGTGCAAATCCAAAAACCACCTGTTACCACCCACGGCCTTTGATGGAAATTTTGTTCAATAGCGATGCAAAATATTTATCTGCAGTTATAACAAGCGCTGGATAGTAGCTGTGTTAGCTAAGGGTGGTTACGAGGTTGAGGGGAAAAAAGCTTTGCCACGGAGAGCCAGCTTGGTTTGATATAGGGCTGCAGCTAATGATTATTTTGATGATCCATTAATCTGTTGATAATATTTTCTATTAATACCGTAAAAGATCCATTAAAGAAGATTTTACACAGAAACTAAAACTTTTCGACTTGTTGAGTTCTGAATAGAGCATGTTGACAGGAGAAAAATAGTTTTTTTTCATCTTGAGTGCAAAATATTTATATATTTTTCCACAATTTTGGTAAAATTAACTCTAAGTCGGTTGCTTTGTCAGGTAGAGGCATGTTTTGGAGTCTCTATACTCCAGTTAACGATTCATTGATTACTGAATTAGTTGACGATTATTTTAATAATCGATTAATCCGGTTAATTGTTTCAACACTAGCTTGACAGCTTTTTCCACTCATTAAAAAAATGCAGAATTACAAAGCAGCTTTTTTTTAATTGAATCTGATATTTTTTTTCTGTTATTTAAATATGTTTGAAGGCGTAAATCTTTTAATCCTGAGACAAAAGCAAAACAGGAAAATGCATTTAAAGGAAGGGAGACAGTTTTTTGTTTCAGGTTAGTTGCTTCAACTGAAAAATATTGCTGACATTGAAGCAATGTGCAGCGCATTGAAAAAGTGTTCGTACATCTAGTACCTTTTAGATCATAACATGCAAGTTAATGTTTATGTTCGCAGCCACTTCCCATCCAGTCTGACTGAGCTACAGACAAAATCTTTGTCACTAGATGTAAAAAACCAGAAGACACATATTCCAGAAGATGTGCAGCTCTTAGGTATACATTCTGAGGGGGTGGAATACAAATCCATGCCACACTTATCAGATGTTTAATTGCAAAAAAAAAAAAAAAAAAGAAATCTGTGAAGACACATACATTTTCTCCAAAATGCACTGGATTCATTGGTTCTAATATAAAATAGTTCAGGTTAACAGCACTAATATGTACCATTGATTATTCTACCTTTCAACTCAAACAACACATCTATAAACAACCCAACTTTCCCTGAGGAACTACTTCTCTAAACAGACTCCGAACCAAGGCCAGCGTCTGTCTTTTGCTCTTCCATGATTTAAACATCTGCCAAGTTCATTCCTACGCTCAAAGAAAGCACTTTGACCAAGCACACGCAGACCATTGTGGAATTTTCCTTTTGTTTAAATGCTATTAGTCAACATTGGTCCTAAAATAGTGCTCCATATCTGGGTATGAAAAACACAGGAAGTCCTCTATTGTTGTTCTAGGGCCTCCATGGCAGGTATCCTTATTTCTAGAGTTCAGTGTACCTCATTCACACAGCGGCAAACAAAGGGCAGGGTCATGAAACACAATGAGATTCTCTAAATGCTTTAGAGGGAACATTAGTGAGGGAGTACATGTATTTATAGATCTTATAATTCCATAAATACCAGTTAAATTACTGACAATTAGAATATAGAGAAACATCTGAAATAGAGCTAGTAGAGGCCAGGACAAGTCTGGAGATAAAAACAACAAAGCCTGCTGCAATTTGCATAGAGCAACTAAACTGTTGCTTTAATCTGACCTTCCTGAAATTTGCAAACCCCATAATGACCAGTCTGCTGCAAGGACTTCCTGTTTCCTAATTTCTGTCTGTATATTTAAAGCTTCAGACGCAGAGTCCTGCAGCCTCGCTTAGCACATCAGAATTACACACACTTACTGTGGAAGCTGGCGAAAGTCTCCAGAATACTCTTCATACTTGTAGTTGACCACATGCCAGTCCGACTTGTACGTTTGAATGCACTGAGAAAGGGAGAAATGGAGGTTAGAGGAGAGCAGATCAAGTTCCAGCTGAAGCGGCTTCAGTTACGGTTAAATCAATATCAGATAAATACGACATTAATCTAACACTCAGCTGCTTTTTATTGCAAATTCAACAATGCTTTTGCTTTTATAGGGCTGTTATAACTCAGACAGGGTAATTACATCTTTGATGTGGACATAAGTTATCTTTAGTGTTAAAATTGGGGAAAAATACGTTTAACAAACAATTATTGCAGTAAATACTATTTCAAAGCATCGTGCAGATTAAACTAACAGTAATATCCCTTATCTCACTCTGTGTTCGCTCTGTGAATTCCCTCCTCCCACCAAAAAAAACACATAATGTCCAAGACAAAAGGTCACCATAAGTGGAAAAATAAATAATAAAAAAACATCTGTATAAGTAACCCCAGCTGTTCCAGATGCAGTTATGATGTAACGCCCAGCTAAGGCAATGGGGGACTATTTACTGAGGTCCATCACGACTGTCCTGAGCACTACGTTTCTCTCAAGCAACACGAGGGTCAAGTACCAATAAAGTACGGAGTCCATCTCTGGATAATCCACTGCACACTTACTGTCAGGAAATTGGAGGGTGGAGAACACAAATAAAAGTTCACATAAAGGCCAACGGGGACATTTCAAATGTGCACCAGATGAGTTTTCTTTCTCCTTAAAATCAAATGGATGATCAGAATTTGCATTTCTCAGTAAATCTCTCTGCAATTCAACTGGTTTTACATGTAAAAGCAAATCAAATCACTAATCTCTAATCAAGAGGACCAGTATCCGCCTGAGGCCTGACAGGTATGAATTCTAGGTACTCTATTTAAATGGAAAGAAAACTCGTTTTGCTAAAAGTAGATCAAACATGGCAGCACATCAATCAAAAAGACATTGCAGGGATTCAGTCAGAGTCTAGCCTTTGGCAAGCATGGAGGGATAGAAAATGGTCAAAGTGGGCAAGCATCCATGTAAGTATTGGTATTACCTCTTGGACAAACAGAGAGGAAGCTTCTTTCTCAGCGGTCTCTGGCACGGTGGAGAGCAGAGTGCGTCCCTGGCGCCGCAGGGTGGAGATCTGAAGGGAGAGGACAGAAGGTGAGCATGAAAAAAAACAAAACATCAATTCTGTTGGTGATTTAGGCAGTGGGGAAAATTTACTTTTACAAAATTTCAGGCCTAAATTAAAGTATATAGAACCCCATAGGTGAATTAAGTGAAGTAATCTGTCTTTGGTTTTGCCAAAGCTTTTCCAGGCCAGACTGGGTATTTATTTTTATACCATAATAGCGCTGTTTTAGTCATCTTATATAAGGAAAACCAGGGTGCAACAGATTTTCTTTCTTGATTTCTAAATAAACAAACAAATAAAACCCCAAAACACTAAGAAGCATGTGTTTTATACATATTACTTTACTACAGAAGTTAATTAAATGCAATAGAAATGTCTCTTTAATAACATAGCATAGCTTAATCTAATTTTATGGTTTGAAAATTATCTTTTTTGGCTGAAAACGAAGCAACTTTTTGATTTATTCAGCTAAAGGTTATGTGGACAGTGGGGCCCCTCATGGAGCAGCTTACTTTCGTTCCAGAATGTTTAGCCGAGCCATCAATATATAGAGAAAATGTAAAACAATACAGTGACATCAAGAGTAACATAAATTAAATTTACACTTTGAATTTAACACACTTTATTTAATACAAAGCCTTTATTAAATACAAGAGGGGCCAACATGTCTGGAAGATCTATTAGCTGTTGCTGTTATAGTAAAATATAAAGATTAGCACAAACCTTTCCTAAATTTATCAGTTTCCAATGTTAATAGTTAATAGTAAATCACTTTCTCATTAACAATTTTGCGTTATTATTCATTTTATTACAATGAGCTTTAAACTTCTGTTGTTTTATAAAAGCAAATCTAGGGGCTTATGTTGCACACTAGGGTTTTTGTGTGTTTTTTCTGATCTCATTAGCCTGTGAATGATTAATCCAACACAAAAGAATTTAACAATAAAAAATAAAAAAAAACCCAGATGAGCTCTAAGACCAAGGATTAAGTATTGTAGGATCAGTATCAATCCAGTTCTACTTCAGACCAAGATATTACTGCCAAAAAAATTTAAAAATAAGCAAAAGTAAGAGTATTTACCCTTAAGCAGAGTACTGTAGTTAAATAATATGATTTGCTAATGAAATTAGTATTTTTACTCTTAAAATAAGATAATCAGGAAAAATGTACTTAAAATAAGACAATGCAGTTGTTTTTATTCTTATTCTTAAATGTAATTTGTCTTGTTTTATTGGCAAAGTGTCTCACTTTCCTTCTCAATTCAAGAAAAAATGCACTTATATTAAGAAAAAAATACCTATTTTGA
>NW_015150462.1:205726-209418 GCF_000732505.1 Cyprinodon variegatus | reverse complement strand
CATGTGTGAGGATTTCTGCAGAGTGCATTCTATGAAATGCAAGGAGATGAGTCTTAACTGGTAATAGAATACTTGCAGCCTGCTATGCGTTTGACACTATGCCTGTTGCTCTTCTCAGTTGTTATACGTTATACATAGTTTTAATGACATTAATTAAATCGTTCTGTAATTAACTTGCTTCCTTTTCGTATTGTGGGTATTAAGGATTAATCAATTTGACTGTGGTGACTTGTAAAGATTCCAGTATCATGTTTATTATATAAATATAATAATACAATATAATGCAAGACCAAATCTAGCTTGTATTTTGTTCTAGATCTAGATCTAGTCTATTGCAATTTATTTTCATAATGATTGTACTGTAATAAGTTAGAGATAACTAGGGTATTGGATAATTTTACCAAGCATTTATAAAGATTATTAAACAAATGTACGTAGCTGGTGAAACAAATGAAAACTGTGGTTAATTTCAACCAGTATTTGGATGGAAGAAATAACAAATTATAAAGTTAGGAAAAAATAAATAAATATTTGGATAGAGGCAATAACAAATGTGTTTTGTTGAATTTTTCCATTTTTGGGGTTAATTCAACCCATAATTTGGATAGAACATTACAACCTTTGTTGGGTTATATGGGACCACCCCATCTTGTTGGGTCAAGTCGACTACTGCTGGGCTGGTGTTATAATAACCCAGCAGCTGGGCTGGAAATAACCCAACACCTACTTGTTTTTAGCGTGTAAGAAAAACTTCTAGGCGAACATCTCATTCAGCTCTGCTAAATTAGGAATAAGTCAAAGAAGGCAAAAATCGACTGGGGAATTGGTAGCAGCCTTAGCGGTGCAGATAGAAAGATCAGCATATGTTGGTCCTTCTGTTTTTGATAGACACGTTCTGCATCTTCCTGCACCTGTTGCAAAAGTTAGTCTCTACAAAACAAGAGGCAGTTTATTAAGTCTATTAAGGCTCAAATCTGCAAGAGGCTCGAAAAGATGAAATTTGGGCGAAGGTTCACCCTCTACCAGCCATTTTTAACTTAAAATCTGCATTCATATTCTCATTATAGGAAGAATATGTGTTAATTGTACATATGCTTTTACATACAGTATACTTCTAAATTTAGAAATGTTTATTGAAAATAGGTAGTTGAAAAAAACTCACATTAGTGTTACTCTAAACACTGGTTTGGCTTTTTATTAAACACATTTATCAAGCTGGGGCACTAAAATAACTAATAAATAACTACCATTCAGGGAGCTACTTACAAACCCCTTATATTGGAATTTTTTAGGGTTTGAGTAACCAACAGTTTGGTTTTATTATGTTTCACACGTGCTTTAGGTGTGCAAGGGCATAAATGACAGAAATACCTTTCCACCTGCCTGCTGCCTCTCTGACCAAAGCTGTTTCCTGTAAGCTCTAAGAAACATTTACTGCTCCCCAATTAACATCATTACTTTCAGCTTGTTGTGAAGCTAATGGGAATCAGCATGTCGGAGGGAAAGGGGCAACAGGAAACTTTTTAAAAGAAAAGTTTGTAGCATTATGTGTTTGTACAGAAATATTTGGGGTAATGAAACTTGATTAGATAAAAGAAAAAAATCCTCCCTTAACTATCCCAAAAACATTGAGATGAGTGACTTCAGCCGGGACTTTCATCTACTGTTAGCTCCTACTCTTTAAATCAATGTTTATCAGTGTTGGAGTCTGTTTTCACAGCACTTGTGCTTACCACACCCGTGCGTCTGGCTGTCTCAGTGCTTCGCCTCTCTCCACCCAGTGATGTGAAACATGTGTTGGGCAGGATAGTTGGACGGACCGGGTCAAACAATGTACACTTGCATACAGATGAGTGCACACACGGATACTAATAAAGAACATACCGCAGAAGGCCTTTCAATGAGAACCAACCTTCTAGAGATTGCGAAACAATGTGGGAGTAGCGGGCCGGAGGGTCCTGTCAAAACACTGCACTTTGACTCAGTGTATTTCAGCTCATGAGCAAATATAATCCTGTTTTCTTTTAAGCTAAATCATCTCTCAGCCTGTTTTCATCAACAACAGTGTGTATAAACAGCCTCAAAAAGCTGAACTCCCTCTGTAAAGTATGCAAAACCTACTCAACCTGAATATAAATAACAGTTACAGTAACTAAAATAGAATAAAATAAGCATGTATAAAAGATGATGGTGAACTCGTCACATCAGACCCTTCTCTGGCCATGAGTTTTGACAACCTGAGGTTTTTAATCCATGTGCTTCAGCTTTTCCACAACCAGCTCAGGATCCATAGGGAATTCTCAACATGCATCTCACTGGCAGAATCCTCAATAATGGTCAGGATGGGACGCGTGATTCCAGGATTTTTCTCTGAATAGGTTACGTCCAACATTACCAGATGATTTTTTTACATAGAAAACTGGTATTTCTGCAGGTTCTACCATTTCTTTTCTTGCATCCATCCATCCATAAATCCATCCATTGAATTTGACTCATTAATTAAAAAAAAAAAGAAAACAGACAAAAATTAAAAAAATTAAAACTTAGTCCTTAGAGGTAAAACCATCCATCCATGTCAGGGTCGCGGGGGTTGCTGGTGCCCATCTCTGGCAGTCTAAGGGTGAGAGGCGGGGTACACCCTGGACAGTTTGTCTGTCGCCGCGCAAAACAGAGCCACACAAAGACACACAACCATTCACGCACACACTCACACCTAAGGACAATTTAGAGAACCCAGTCAACCTAATAATCATGTTTTTGGGCTGTGAGAGGAAGCAGGAGTACCCGGAAAAACCCATGCATGCACCGGGAGAGCATGCAAACTCCATGCAGAAAGACCCCGAGCTGGGAATCAAACCTAGAACCTTTTTGCTGCAAGGCAAAGGTGCTACCCACTGTTCCACTATGCAGCCCCCCGTCAAAGGTAAATAGAAATATAAATCAATAATTTAACCCATTACCTACCTGGAAGTCATCCGTAGGGAACTGTAACATGTCCCGGAGAACATCACTCATGATCTGGGTCTTCCTCTGAAGAATCACATTCTCATAGTCCAGAGGCTCTATGATCTTTGGTTTTACCTGCAAGGACAAAAAAAAAACATCAAGCCAAGCTTCTATGCTTTAGTTTAAATCATCATAAAGGAAGTGAGCCTGTTCAACAACGGGGCCCTTTTAATACATTCTGGGCTCGCTCACAATGGCAAATGTGTCGTATTCACAGCGAGGGGACAGCAAGTCGCTATTGTCCTTTTCCTGAAAGCTCCAGACGCAGGAACTGGCACAGAGATGGCGTTGAATATGGGCTACCAGAGGAGGAGATGCGGGATGACGGAAGGGATAGGGGAGCAAGTGAGAGACTGTGTGAATATTTGTACCAGTCACAGTGTCACAAGCTCACGTTCAGTGCCTGAGCGACA
This sequence comes from Cyprinodon variegatus, assembly GCF_000732505.1. Classification (NCBI taxonomy): domain Eukaryota; kingdom Metazoa; phylum Chordata; class Actinopteri; order Cyprinodontiformes; family Cyprinodontidae; genus Cyprinodon; species Cyprinodon variegatus. Next base: position 205,999 of record NW_015150462.1, on the reverse strand, counting down.
TAAGTAGCCTCTGCGGCTATGGCACCATTTTTATACCAGTATGCACCACAGACACAGTTACATTAACCAGCTGTGTTACTGGTTACACCTTGTTAGCACCCTATGAGGGCCCCTTTATCGATGCTTAAATCAAACCATCAGAAACATTCCTCTGAGATTTTGGTCCGTATTAAAAATCAAAGCATCAGGTGTGCAGAATTTGTACTCATAGAACAACTTCAAGGGCATGTTTAAGATTATTTAAGGATTAATAAACTTCTAAAAGAAAATGTG
>NW_015150462.1:200302-204744 GCF_000732505.1 Cyprinodon variegatus | reverse complement strand
GTTTACTGGGATAAAAAATGCCAAAACTAACAGTCAGAAAATAAAGCAAGTTTTACTGTGGCGTCATAATATTGCTTTTTTATTTTCTTTTTTATTTTAACGAAAGGATCCAAACATGACAATTCAAAGCTCCAATAGGCTACACTGTCGTGTCGAAGTGCAGACAAGTGTGTACCAATGCAGACAGGGCGCAAGTGTGGTGTAGCATATTGAAAAGGGTGATACAATCACGATATTTGGGTCATAACACAATATTATCACGATACATTGCAATATGCTATTCAGATAATAGCAAAATTACATGCAGACATAAAAAGGCCCATGCTGTATATGTTCATCAGAAGGTATTGATCTGTTATTTCTGCAGGTTTAAGTCAGTCCACATCTGCATCTACTACAGAAATACTGCAGCGCTGCAGAGCAAAAGGACTCCATGGCGCCATCTACCGCAACAATGGCACAAAAGTAGCTTATTTCCACCAAGTGTTATATGTAAAAATGTTAGCTTTTTAAAATCGATATTAAGAGCTGAAAGATCAATATCATATTGGCCTGCCAAAAATTGCAACATATCGCCATATCAATTTTTTTCCCACGCCTAATAGCATTATATGGGGTAAAGTGATTAATAGCTAATTGATGCAACATTTCCGATGTGCATATGTCGGGTAGATAAAAGATTATTTTGACAAGTCTGAAAACTTCAGCCTTGTTTTGCTGATGATCATTGACAGAAGAGCAACAAAGGAGTGTTAGAAGCTAATCTTTATTGTTTTGTTTTTGTTTCGCTTGTGTTGTAATGTTTGGGTGGACCTCCCACTAACGGATGCTTTTAGAACGCAGTCGCCTGGTCATCTATTACTGACTTTAGAAGCTTTCCTGTCAGCTAACTGATTGGTTCGCTACAAAAGAAATCTTCACATTTCTGCAATAATATCATCACAAATCTTTGATTGGGACACGCAGAACAACACCGCCAACTGTTCCAGATTTATCATGCCATATATAATATTACAAAAACCATACAGAGTGATGCATCATGGGAAAAAACAAGAGGTTGGAACTTATTGTGGTTTTATACGTTTTACCGACCAGTTGAGTCACCTACAGGATAATGACTGAGGTTCATATTGTTAGGTTTTTGTTTCTGTGATGTTTTTCTTTTGATTTTCAGTTTTGCTTTGCTCTTCGTTTCATAGTTTTTTTAATGGTTTAATTCTTAGTTTATTGTGTTATTTTGGTTTCTCTCAGTTACTGTCTCAGTTTTGGTTCTGTTATCTTTTCTTTTGAGTGTTTAGTTTTACTTTGCTCCTTGTTTTATAGTCTTAGTGGTTTAATTTTTATTTTGTTGTGTTTTCTAGTTATTTCTAGTCTTCCAGGTCTTTCATTTGTTGCCCTCTGCTGCCCTCTTGTGTTCTCCTTTTCCCCTAGCTCCTGTTTTGTTTCTGCTCTGTGCTCACCTGTTCCCAGTCTGCTCATTAGCCCCCTCTTTGTCTCAGTCTCCTTTAAAAGCCCTCTCTCTTCAGTTCCTCTTTGCTGGGTCCTCGTCTAACTTCGTCATACTTCCTCCAACTCTGTCTCTCTGAGCCTTCCTGGTTTTGATGATGATCCCCCTGATGTTACCATGGTTTCTGGTTCGTTTTGACTTGTTTTCATGTTTGATTTTTTGGATTCCTGGTTTCCTGTTTGTTTTGGGTCTTTGTGTTTTCTTTATTGGATTTTTGGACAACCTGCCTCTGTTTTCAGTTTCCCTTTCATTAAATCTCAAAGAAATTCACCTCTGCCTTCCTGCCTCTGCTTTTGGGTCAACAATCCAAAACCAAATCGTGACACATATAACCAGCAACCTTCAAACTGAAAAATGGAAAGGCTGTTTGATACCCGAATGTGGAAGTACGTCTATCTAGGAGGGGAAAATTTTCTAGAGGCAAGTGTTCTAGAAACTATGAGGGGATCCAACTGCTCCAACCATTATCGCCAAACAAAGGTTAATAAGAACAGTTTATCAGGAAAAAGATCAAAACATGGAACTACATAATAAGTGAGTTATGTTGCTCTTAGAAATGGGACTGATTCATTTTATTTGGGTTAGACCTTTGGACTAGATTCAACACATGAGGCCAATTAAACACATGTCTGGCTGTAGATTTAAGTTTTGATTTATTCAGGCCATTTTCCCAGTGATGCAATGCAGAGATCCCCTCAATTTTTCTCAGCCCTCTGGATGGGAAAGATGGTCTGATAAGCATCACATTATAAGTTCCAGTTTCTAACGGGACATGGGCCAGTCGGACAAGCAGCTGTGAACTCAATGGCTTACCAGGGTGACCTGCTGGTAATCAACTCTAATGCAAAGCTAAAATATCCATTTGTAATTTAAGAAGAATAGAAATTTAAAGAAACGTTTCCTTCTAGCTGCAGGACTGTTGAAGTCTGGCATCTAAAAAGGGTTAAAGAACAAAAGAAGCAACAAGTGCTCCATTTCCAAAAAAAGATCAGCTCTCTTGAGAAGCATTCACTCAAGCTGCTACTTCCCATCATCCTGTCAGCCCCTTTAACAGACCTCTAAAGCTGGTTCAGAGGGACCCAACAAAAAGCAGAATAGGAGTATACTTACCACTGGCACCTGTGGTACTCCTTCAACCTCTGCCTCAATCTCGGCTAAACTTTTGTACTGCTGGGGACTCTCTATCACCATCTCCCTTTTAGGGGCTTTGACTGTCCGACCCTGCATGGCGGTCAGTCCTCACAGCGTCTACCTTATCACCAGGTGGGAGATTGCATTTCAGAAAGCTGCCCTTCTGTCTCCGAAAGTTTCAAGAGCTTTGATGACGTCCAGTGAGATTCCCTCTTTTTACTCAACCGTGGGCCCAGCCTCCTCCTCCCTTTCTCTCCTCTGCTCTGTCTCTCATCAGAAACGAAGGACTCCTCCCACCCTCACAGCTGTACAGCTGTAAGAATGTGCAAAGTAGAAGAAAGAGAGGACCATACAGCAACCCCTCCCTCATTAAAAACTTGGAAAACATCCAGAGAACATGTCATAATGTTCCAGCCCCACCTGCCTATTTATCTACAGTCGTGATAAAATAGAAGGACATCCTCTCAGGACATAATATCAGATGGTAAACTATACGAGATTCATTACAAGGACTGTTCATTTACAAAAACATAAGCTGAAAGAAGGAGATCCTTTTTTTAAACAAACAGACAAGAGATGCTGCGGTGCTTTCATGGTCACATTAGTATAAATACAGTTTATCAGCACAAGCACCCAACTAAACCAAAGGGAGGCTGATAATTTGGCCTATTTTAGTTAGAAATAAAAGCCAACATGTGAGCCTGTTGGTGTAAACAATGAAGGTTAACCCACATTACAGGTCACTACATCAAAACATCGATACCAGTCACACCAATAAAACAACCTCATTTTCATATCTGCTCTGAAAAAAGGTCCTAAATCTTCTGTTTTTGATTCAATCCAAGATAATTTCTCATACCAACATCCAAAATTTGAGTTCCGACACAAAATAAAATGCCTAAATAAGAAGTACGGCATGCTTTAGTCATGTTTTAGTGAAGATTAAAAGCTATGAATGTCCCGATCCAATGCCGATATTATAAATGGGTCCCATATTAGCCAAATATCATATTATAGCCGCCTGATAGAAACACTCTGCTTCCATCAGCTTCTGTTTAAAGTTTATGCAGTGCATCGGATCATAATAAATGCATCAGTTGTTCTCATACCTAAGGCTGTTGGCTATTGTTCTCTGTTTGAGTAACATCACTTGAGCAAACCTTTTTTTAACATTCCATACGATAAAATAAGTAATAGAAGTATGCTAATATCCAACCGGGTCAATATCGGTATGGATCAGTACGCTGGGGCTGCAACTAACAATTATTTTACAAATCGCTTAATCTGTCGATTATTTCTTCTATTAATTGATTAATAGTCAGATAGCCATAGATTCTTTAAAGAAGACTATGGGAAAGGTGAAACTGAAACTTTTCCACTTGAGGAGTTCTGAATAGAGCATACTGACAGATACATTTCTTTTTCTTTTTTATCTTAAGTGCAAAGTTGTTTTTTTTACAATCTTGGTACAACTCCTGCTCTATAAGCAGGTTGTTCTGTCAGCTAAAGACATGTTTTAGAGTCTCTATACTCCAATTAATCGATTACTAAACTAGTTGACAATTATATCAATAATCTATTAATGACGATTAATCCGATCAATTTTTCTGACACAAAGCTGCAATATATGTATCATATCAGAAATGATAAAGTTTTATCAGGAAATCCATATTCCTGCAGCCTATTTAACATTAGAATGGCCTCAGCAGAAGAAAATGTGAAGTTATGGAATGGCCGAGCCTAATTCTAGGGAAAAAAATCTGTATAAATAGCTAAGAGATGACTTCAAGAGCACTGTGGAAAA
>NW_015150462.1:183797-199180 GCF_000732505.1 Cyprinodon variegatus | reverse complement strand
TGACTAATAGTATTAGGCAAAAACATATTTTAAACAGCTTCCCATCAGGGCAATATTTGACTCAAAAAGAAAGATTAATAACTCAGCCAATCGTCTCCATTGGTAGTAAAGTTAGTAGCCCAAACGGAGAGAGAGGGAAGGTTGGATGACAAGCTGAAGGGGGTCAGGATGACTTCAAAGGCTGCTGTTCCTCTGCTGCAGTTTCAGCACCATCACTCCTAAGAAAGTTTAACACAAAGTGGGTGAGCGTGTGCTCGAGTGTGAGTTTTACTTTCCGCACTGCAGGGTTCTCGGATCATTTGCATAAGTTGTTTTAACAGTACTGGCTTCAAAGGCTTCACAGGCTGAAGTGCACCATTCAGAAAAACCACATCGGGGAAATAAAGCAGGAGAAAGGACGGAAGTTCAGAGGTATAACCAACCTGGCTAGCAGTGCCATGGGCTGGAGTGAGGTGGAAGATTCCTTAAAAGAAAAACAGATTTTATCACCTATATTAGAATTGGAGGTTTACAGTTAGACCCAGAAATGATGTGGCAAATTTGCATGAAAAACTTTTGCATTGACCATAATCGCTAGTTTTCTCCTAAAATCTGTTAATTTATTTTTCCTTTTTATACTTTGCAACCATCTGGTAAAGCTCTTGGGACTTCGGTGCAAAGGAAGGACAAAAAAATGAATCCATGGCGGCTCCATTTCATAAAGAAAACAACACTCGGAGGCATATCTTCAAGCTTCTGTTTCCTACTGCCCCCCTTTCAAAAGACTCAAGATATTTGTAAGCCTTTTTGTTTGTGAAAAGTAATACTTGTTTCTTTGGCTGTTCAGTTGTTTTAACATTTCTGACCAATAATGACATTGCAACAGGGTCGGACTGGGAACGATTTTCGGCTCTGGCATTTTTCCATTTACCTCCCAACCCCACCCCCCTGTAACAAAAGAAATAGAAGCACAGTCAAACGCGTTTGACATCGTGGATTAACCGATCTATCTTCAAGCATCACATGACAACAATCACCGAGACTTCTATAATGCGGTTTTACTGGCTTTGGTTATTAACACAGACGTGACAGTGACTAGGGCTGGGTAAAGAAAAAAAGATTTAATCGATTTTGGATCGATTCCTTTACATTTTTGTAAATCAATGTTTAGGGAATGAGATCGATTAGTTTTATAGTGACGCATGTGACACCGCTCAGCAAGCTGTCCCAACTGAAGTCTGATGTCTGGAACCATTTTGGATTTAAAACGCCTAAAGATAATATGCTGGATATACCACATTAAGGTGACTTCCCTCTACACTTATGATGAGTGGCGTCTCGCATCTCGTGCAACAGACCACCAAGATGACTTCAAGCCAGACAGCTGCAAATATAGCCAATAGGTTGACTGGACTAGGAAACACCCTGTAGTTGTTACAGACAACGCTGCAGATATGGTTCGTGCAGCGGAGATAATGCAGCTCATGCATGTCTGCTGTATCACCTCTGCTTGCTCGAGTGAGGCTTCACTTTTTCACTTTTCACAAACAAGTTTGCACTTTTGAGACAGCTTTGTATACATCTCAATTTGAGACAAATTCATTTATAGTTTTAAAAAGGGTTAAAATACAAGATTGCTAATTTTGTTTGATGTTAAGATTATAATTTAAGTTTAAAAACTCTAATATTAAAGGCATAGAATATAGAAATGCAATTTGAAATGCATATTTTTGGGCTTCCTGCATGCTGTAATTGTATACATGTTTTTTTTTGTTTGCTTTTACGTACTGTACGTACAGTAAGGACTGAGGGGAAAACAGATATGCTGGAAGCAACACAGTTTTTGACCGAGTTTATTTTATACGAATGTGGATGTTCTCTTATTTTTGTTTTCTTTTAATAAACATCACAAGTTGAAGAACATGATCTGGAATTGCTCGCGTTTCAATACTAGTTGCTAGACTGTTTTTCCATGTGGTACAGAAGAAACTAAAGTAGCTGGAGTGCCGCTACAGTCTGATTTACAAGTTTGCACTTGTTGTTTAATATGAGAGGAAAAAATAAACAGTTGAACCATTTCCATTATTGTAAAAATAGATAGAATCGAAATGAATCGATTTAGAACTGTATGAATACAAATTTAATTGATTCAGGACTTTGGCCAAAATACCCAGCCCTAACTGTGACTGCTGCTGCGTAACGTCCACACTTGCATGAAGCCAGACAGACAAACACTCACACATTCTAGGTCTACAACGTAAGGCAGAATGTCGGAAAAACACCAACATAAAACAATACAATATAGAGACAGACAAGAAGTTCTTCAGGAACGAATACCTGAAAGTTCAGCGATGTGTAAGCAAAACCCCATCATGCACCGCAACATATTTTTGCGAAATATTCTAACATAAATTCATCATCGTAGTCTGGTTTAAAGAAAGCATTTTAGTTTTATTATAATTTAGTTTGTTGCAAGGATTTTACAGTTTGAAGAAATAGAAAATGTACGGCCACAGGTAGGTGCTACGGCCGGAGAGTAAGTGTTAAGGAGGGCCGGCCCTCGCACGCTGAAATTAGTACCGGCCCACCAGTATCACAGATTCCCAGTCCCAGCCTGCATCTCAATGCTAAAAAAACAGATTTAAAGCATTTTTCTGTAGCTAGAGTAGCTTTAATTATCTCTGAATAATAAGAAATTAAAGAAAAGAGAGAAAAGCAGTCATTTTATTTAATATGGTCCTTATAGAGGCTGACTTTGCTTCTTCGTGACTCTGCAAGAGCTGTGCTGCATCAGTATGGTGCCTACAGAGCCAAAAGTCATACGGCGACAGTGTCACAGGCTCTGCATGATAATCAGCCTCTTGTCAAGATGCCGTCCACACTGAGGTCATCCACCCTCATTATCGTGACTCTCACACCATCAAACTTCCTGAAGCTACCACTGGTACCATGTTAGTGATACCACAAGTGTTGTTTTGTCTAGGAACGTGATCGTGAGTGGAGTTAGAAGGCATCGCTTCACATGGCCATCTGTGTGAGGACTTTACAAAAAGATGAAGTTGTCACAGAGGGGGAAAAAAAGGGCGGTTGGATTGAAAAAGGGGTGTTGTCCTTTTGTTTTTATTCAGCTTGAATCAATTAGAACATGCGAGCTCCCTACACCCTTCCCAATAGGTGTGCCTAAAGCTTAAAGTTTGCGTACATAGAAAGAGTTGAAGCCCTATAAGTCTGCAGAGGGTTGCATAAGGGCGGGTTTGACGTAACTGTTGCTAGAAGCTCCCTGAGGAAAGTGTCAGCGCTGCTCCTGGAGCAGAGAAAATTCAACCTGTTGCACACAGCGAGAGCAAAGCTTTAATCCAATCATTAATCACAAAGGTTAGAAGGAAACTTCTTTTCCAGTGAAGTAATGAAGGGATAGAAATCATTTGGACACAATATGAGTTTGTGCAAGAAAAAAAAAAAAACATCTGCTTCAACTTATTATGAAAGATGGGGGTTTTCTTAGTGCTGATGACGTCACGCTGCTCATGGGTGCTCGCTTCAGGTCCAGAAAGTCCCTGAACAGGATTGTTTTACTGGGCGATGATGTCACTAACATATGTAATCATTTCTAGACCACAGAACAATTACGCTGCCGCCTAAAAAGCAGAGTAAACCGCTGCTCCAAGGGAGGAGCGATGTCAAAAAGGTACGCCCTCAAACAATTTTTTTTTGTCACATTTAAATGGTTCTGATAACTAAATGTTTAAAAGTCTGATTAGGTTTAGTTGAATAATTGGTTATTATTCAAAGCCGTTGACTGAGCTTCACAAGCTGATCCATCTGATGAGGGAATAATACCACAAAAAATATAGGAAACATATTTTTGAAGCCTTTTTTTGTCATCCAAGACTAACAGTAATTTATTTAAGAGTTCTTGAGAATCTGTTGATTGTAGTGATAATTATGAGCCAAATCTTTACATCTATAGATGTTTATATTTGCGACCCCAGCAAGTAGGAACTCTTACGTGTCCACCATGTGTTTCCATCCAGACCTGTCTTGGGAGTCGCACATTTCCCTAGGTGTGCAATTTAAAAAAAGAAATCAAGCTGTAGAGAAACCACACAGAGGAGCATCAACGCCATCTAATATATATAAATCAGCCTTTTTACTTCTGCAAACTTAACCTTTGATACAAACAAAGATGGAGTCACACCTTCCAGTAAATTCTGACGCACCATCTGAAATGGCGACCATAGGACCAGGAAACGCTTTTCTAAGCTGTATAATCTTTATATTGTAATGTACCATTACTTCCTGTTCTTAGCTGCCAGCTAAGGCTCTTCGTTTCGTCCATGTAAAAATGATTTTCCATTTACTTCTTGGACATAAACAAGATATTTTAGAGCAAAAATGAAGAGAGATAGGGTGAAGTTTAATAATAAATATAGCTAAATTGAACTTCTAACATTTTATAATACTTAATGTATGGAAATAGATGAGGTAAAGAGAAGAAAACTGGGTCTAAAAGGCTGTTTATGGGAATTAAATCAGATGTTATGAGGGCAATATGTGTGAGTAGGAAAGCCAATGTCCCCAGAGCTGGCTAAAACATCAAATCTGAGGTTAGAGAAGAAGTGCTTTTTACCAGAGCAGTGGTGGGAATCCATGGATTAGATCCCCAAAGACTGTGTGTCTCCTCTTCCTCCTCCAGAGCGCCCAGATCCACTGAACCTTTGACATAACTACAGTTCCTCTCGAGGATTGAGCGTAACCCCTCCAACAGAACCACGCTGGTTGTGCATCCCATGATGGAAACATACACTCACTTCCACCGTGATCAGAAACCTCCACTAAAGATCTCAGCAGGACCAGAAGCCCTAACCATACCCCCCAAACTTTATCTCCTTCATAAATCTGGATCCAATCTTCTCACAGGTGCACTAAAGGGGCTGATCTCCCCGAGTGGATGGAGATTCAGACTTATCCAGGTGAAACAAAGCCGCTGTATATTAGAAAGCAGAGTGAAGCTGAGGAGATGGGTTCGGCGAGTTGAATCCTCCTGTGTGATGCTCAGCAGGGACGGATGAGGGATGGTGTTAGCACGTTCAGTTCATTCATTGGAAGCAGGGCGTCAGCTTGTTTGACTCTTCTTCCTTCCTCACTCTTTCTGCTGAGGGTGATGCTACCGTTCACACTCCCTCCCTCCCTCCCTGCTCGGCTTTCTCTCCTCCTTTTACCCTTGCCCATCACTCACTCAAGCCAGCCACTTACATTTCTTAACTCCTCCGCCTCCCTCCTCCTTTTAGCCAAAAAGCTTAGTCACTGACTGCATGCTTTCTATACAGAATAAGCAGATGGCTAAAAACAAAGACGCACATACAAACTAACCCCCACAGAGATCAGCTGGTGCAGACAATGTTTAACTCTCTCTCCCTGCGTCTTTCCCTCCTTCCTCTTTCTCCCACTGACAGTGGTATTACAAGAGTTGTAGTCATCCTGCTGATGTCATGCGATTGCTCTCAAGGGCATTCAAGGAATTATTTCCCGTCTTTTGTCTGTTCTGCAGGCTAACAGATGTTAACAATTGATATTAACCACGTCGCTAATCTGTGCATGTCTCTAATGTGAAAAAAACAGGCACAAACTTTGAAGAAATCTATGAGATATAGAGTGGATAAACATTTATTATGCCTGCAGTCCACATTTGTGTGATTTGCATTACTTTTTTTAGCAGTTAAAACAAGATCGCTAAGATTTTATGTAAGGCTTTACTATTGTGACACTGCTTTAGATGGAAAAGTAGATGGATGGATAATACTGCTGTGAGGGAATTCAAATACTTTTACATACACATAAGACAAATACTTTAAACAATTACCATCATTTTACAGTCTGCAGAGAATCTATGTTTATTATTTCTATTAAAAAAAAATTAAAAACTGTAAATTTACTATTTTTCAAGGCTGCACTTTTAAAAGATGAAATTGTCCAGTGAGCTGTTTCCAAATGAAATTTCTTTTTGTTTTACACTTTTGCAAACAGAATGACAAATAAAATCTGTCTAAAGTCTAAATAAGATGATAACTAGAGGTAGACCAATACTTTGGCCGGTCAGTAGCCTTTTTTTTTATTCAACAGAAATTCAAAAATTACGTGGACTTTCAAAGGTTAAAAAAAAAAAGGAAACGGGAATTTGCTATGTTTACTTTCTCTTTGAAGCGAATTAACCAAGCCCTGCAAAGGCGTCCTACGACATTACTAAGTCACGCAGGGTTTTACATTTCTTTGCATTTTGAACAATAAAACAGTTTGGGAACATTCTAACAAATTAATCTGCAGTTAGCTTCTAAAATTTCCTCTGATTTATAGAACTGAGTCGTCCAAACGATATTCCTATTTTGGCAACATCCAGCGAAGGACTGATTAATGGATTAATTGTGATTAATTAATTGAAAGCTATCATAAAAAGCTATCAAGGGTACAGGGTATGAAAAATGCCATCCATGCACTTTCTAAAACGCTTAATCCCAAGCCGGGTCGCAAGGGGTGCTGGTGCCAATCTCCAGCTGTCTGTGGGCGAGAGACGGGGTACACACTGGACAGGTCGCCAGTCCTTGCAGGGCAACACAGAGACAAACAACTATTCACGCACAGCTAAGGAGAATTTAGAGAAGCCAATTAACCTAACAGTTGGACTGTGGGAGGAAGCCGGAGTACCCGGAGAGAACCCACATATGCTCAGGGAGAACATGCAAACTCAAACCCGCAACCTTCTTGCTGCAAGGCAGCAATGCTACCTACTGCCCCACTGAGCAGCCATGAAAAATGCCTTTCATTAAAAGAAAATTACTTGGCAAAAATGTGCAAAAAAGCTACATATTCTGCATTTGATAATATATTACTTTTTTGTCTGTAAATATACTTTATCTTATACTGTATTATAGAAGGGTTTTAGCTTCACCTGGTTCAAATTCTGTATAAAAAATAAATTCAATGATCCCTCTTTGCTATTATTATATAACAGTAAACACATTAATCAGTTAGCAAAATATTAGTTTCAGACCCTTATCCTAATCCCCTATAATTGTGGCAGAAATTCTGAAATAAGCTCCAAACATATAACAAATGTATGGTTCGTCATAACCCCCTAAATGCACACAGCTTCTTTATAAACTATAAAGGATAAAGATTCAAGCAAACTAAACGTCTGCAGTAACTCAGTGTTGCCTCCACTCTGGGCTTTTAGTCTTTATAAATAGCCTCAGCAATACTGCATTATGCCATGTCAAAGAGGAAGCATTTATACAATTAAATCAGGGTTCACTCAGTAATGCATCTAACATCCTTTTACACTGACCTTTGTAAACCGTTAAGATATTGTACAGAAGCAGGACCTTATTTTAAGAGAATTCAAAACAACCATTCACAGAAAAATACAGTTTTTAAATTAAACAAAAAACATTTTTATGTTTCAAATATGAAAGGATTTTTCTTTGTGCTTTCGTGTCTGATTATATTATGGACACGAATGCTTTCCTAAAGTAAATTTTTTTTTTTCTGTCCTAAAAAAAAGTTGAAGGTAAGTTATATAACCTGGCAAAAGAATAAATTCCATTCAAACTTTCTCCTCTTCTTCACTTTGGTTTTACTATTTCGTAATGAACATGAATTTGCTCATAAGTGCAAAGCAGAGGAAAAGATAAAGAGGAAAAGGCTCTCTTAAAATATAAAAAGGGAAAATCAAATGCAAATCTCTTCACAAATATGAACTATATTGTTTTAAATTATAAACACTACAAAAGATCCAGATTAAAGATGTCATAAAATTAACTAAAGTACAAAAACCTCCCTGCAGTCAAAGGTACTCATACTTTTTCTATTTTGCTGTAAAAGAGGCACATCTCTTTGTCTACACATGTTGGAATTCCTACAGCATGATTGCTTCTCCTCAATGCAACATGGGCTGCCAAGGCGGATGACGTGCATCGCTGCTGCCTCCAACAGTCTGTTAAAAACTCTGCAACTGTGCTGAAATCTGATGACTCACTGGAAAAAGAAAAAAAAACCCTCGTTGCTCCTTACCTCATTTGTCCAAATAGAGCAGGAGAAAAATTCCTCATTTGCCACAGAGACTGTAGTATGAAAAGACGCTGCCAGACCGACTGCAAGTCTGTGCAAAATTTGCCAGTGAGCAATTATGATAAAAGCATTTCAGTTGAATGCATACAGTAAAACCCAAACCAAAGCTTTCAGTGGTGATTATCTATTTTGGGTATTAAGTGTTAAAAACTACATACACTCTTTATTAACATTCAAGTTAGATTACAGCATTTTATATTTGCAGCTTTTTTCTGAGACAACTTTATTTTGTGTGTTTAGGACTTTGCATCATATCTGCATTTAGCTCAGGTCACGGTTTGCTGCACATTTTCAACTGTTTGCAGCTCGTTTCCTTTTGTTTGCAGCATTTTTCTTTTGCCTTTGTTTTTTTGTGCTTCCATGTTTTGCATCACGTGTTTCTGCAGCTCATTAAATGGTTTATTGCGCATTTGCACTTGTCTGTAGTACTTTCATGCATCAATTTAATACACTATATTGCCAAAAGTATTCATTCAGCTGCTTTGTACGGTGGCCCTGAAGTGCAAACTGCAACTACAAATCTAAAAGCGCAACTACATTAAGGAAATCGCAACTACATAAAGCAAAGCGCAACTACATTAAGAAAAACACAATTACATTAACCTATCGGAAAAGGTATCTACTATTAGGAAACATGAGACATCACTGATTGGACGACGGCGCCGTTTGACCCTTGAACCGGAAGTTGCGTCGTCTGAACAGTCCAGCTCCTTTTAAGTGTGTCTTCAGTGTACGCAAACTAACTGAAACTTCGTGATTAGTATTGAGCATATCCAGTATCACCTCGTACGTATGTCCTGATTCAAAATATTCCTGGATAACGGCAGCTATGTTTGGGGCGCCGACAATATCCATGTTTTCAAAAGCCGCAGCAGGCAGAATGACTTCCGGTTCAAGGGTCAAACGGCGCCGTCGTCCAATCAGTGATGTCTCATGTTTCCCACTGGTACCTACCTTTTCCGGTAGGTTAATGTAATTGTGTTTTCCTTAATGTAGTTGCGATTTCCTTAATGTAGTTGTACTTTTAGATTTGTAGTTGCAGTTTGCACTTCATGGCCACCGTAGCTTTGACTCATATATGAGATTAGTGACATCCCATTCCTGCTCTATAGGGTTTAATGTGACGTTGTTTCACCAATTGCAGCTAGTACAGATCCAGCTCTTCTGGGCAGGGTAAGGAGTTTGTTTATGGGGTTTTTAAGATTCTTCCAGAGGAAATGTGTGTGATCTTGGACTCTCAATCTCTGCTTTAATTCATCTTAACGGTGTTCTATCAGTTTGAGGTCAGATATCTGTGCAGGCCAGTCAACTTCACACCAGACTTTGCCATCCATGTCTTCTTGGACTTTCTTTGTGCTCCAGTGGACAGTTCTGTTGGAAGAGGAAGGGGCTCCAATGTTTGGAGCATGGAATTTTACAAAATGTCTTGGTATGCTGAAGCATTCAGAGTTCCTTTCACATGACCTAAGGGGCCAAGCTCAGCTCATGAAAAACAACCCCACATCATAATTCCCCCTCTACCAAACTTTACACTTGATGCAATGCAGTCAGTCAAGGACTTCTCTCCTGGTAACCAGCAAAACCAGACTGGATTATCGGATTTCTAGATGAATGAATTGAAAGCGTCAAGCGACATTCAAGACATCATTCCACTGTGAACAAAGAAATAATCCTCAAGAGTCCAAAAGTAATTTGAGAAACATGTAAAACAAAAAAAGATTTAAAAAAAATACTACCAGAGGTACTGAGGGAACCATAAAAGTTGTAAGAAAAATATAATAATAAGATAAAATAAAAAAACTTCCATTGGCAAAGTCTGTCACAAAAAGCAGCTCATCATGCAAAAATCTAAAGAACTTCAGGAACTTAAAAAAAAAAAAAAAAAATGTATTTGGCTTCCACCTAATTGCAGAGTTGCAAATCCATTTCTATGACAGGCTACTCCAAAAGAGCGTCTACGATTGGTCCAAGAGTTCAGAAAGGAAACCAAAACGACGTAAAGCACTGCAGGCATGAGTTCACACAGTTGAGGTCAGCGTTCATGATCCAGGTAAAACAAAAAACACAGGGCAAAGGTGGGATCTGTGGGAAAGTTTAGAAGGCAATTAGCTTTCACAAAGATTAAGTTTGGCTTTGGAAATCTTTTCCTTTGGTAAAGAAGTCATGATTTGAAAGCTGCTTTTTATATTTACGGTTTATCTCAATTACAGCTATGTTCGATTAGGATATTGGGTTAATGACAATGATCATTAGAGCGGAATCTGGGCCACACTCGTAATTTAGATATTAAAGGTCCTGCATGTATTCCGGTGGGCTGGGACATCATCCCTGTGCAGAGGGACTTTATCCAGACAAAACTTTGGCAATCATTAAGTGGGTCTCTTACTTTAGGTGTTCCAGTTTTACTCATTACCGCATAGCTTGGCCACCCGAGGGAACGTTTTTCATATTAAATGGCTATTTTTAACCATGCTACACGGAGCTGTTGGAAATGGTGTCAGCTGACTTGAAGCAATTTTTAAGGTCACTGCCCAATTCACCCATTCAAAACTGGCTGTTTTTTTTAGACGCTGTCTGAAAAAACAGCCAGTTTTGAAAAAAACAGCCCAACGAAAAACTGTTACACCTTTTAAACTTTTCACACAACCACAAACCTCACTGATTATAGTTGAATTTATGCAGCGCAAAGCAATGTTGTAGAAAACCAACACTGCACATCAGCTTCAATACACCTCCACCATATTTCAGCACGATAGAGGCAGTATAATGCTGCGGGGGTGCATAAATTAGACCCAACAGAAAGGATGCAGATGCTAATATGAAAAAAGCATCTTGAGAATGAGACACATATTCTCATTATGAGTTGGTATGAAATGGTACGAAAAGTTATGCACACTATTTCGTACGTTTTGGACATTTTTCCTCAAAAAACCACATTAGTGCGCATGCGCTGGCAGAAAAAAGCAGATCCGCGGACAGACATAAAACTGGGAAAAACAGTGCAATCATCACTTATTCATGTCTCTAACTACGTTGCTTGCTGTTTTATATCTTAGGGTTAGGGTCAGGGTCAGGGTTAGGGCTAATTGTAATTTATATTCTATATTCGTGAATGGTGCGTCAGATGCACATGTGCATACGACGAAAAAAACGTCCAAAACATATGAAATTATGGTGCATAAGTTTTCGTACGATTTCATACGAACTCATAATGAGCATACACTGTGTGGGGATGTTATCCAGAGCAAAAACAGGGCGGTCCTGGAAGAAAACCAGTAATAGCTCCCTCTTTTGACTGGATTCACCTCATACACACAAAGACAGACTCTCAAACAGTATGAATCCTTTTGCAAGCCAATGTTTCATCATGTATGATTTTATATCAATGATGGGGATTCCATAAAAAAAATTAGCAGGGTTAGATAAAACTACAGAACATCAGAAGCTGCAGCTACTCAGAACAATAAACCCCAGCAGAGAGAGCCCCACATCTCGACGTCTTTATCGTAGCACAGATGTAGGTCAGCAGTACTAAAGCATCTGCAAATCAACAGATTATCTGTGGCAGGTTTTTATGGTCTAATCAGACCAAATCCTCTGGAGTAGAGATGACTTTTAGTTCAAACCGCAGGGATTTATCTACTGTATACAAGGTTTCAGGGGCAGTTTATACTGAATGTGTAAGGGAAAAAGAAATTAACACTGAATATTTTTTTTTTAAAGGGTACGAATCTTAAGATACTTAAGATATTAAACGTACTTAATAAGGACAAAGAGAGGAATAAAGCCAACAGAGACTTTAATGCCAACATTTCTCACATTTGGAAGTCATTTTAAAACCCACAGGGGTCGGCTTTATAGCTTAGCCTCCATGTTGTTTAACAAGCAGCCCTGCCTGAGTTATCTATAGAAAAACGTATGCCATATTTCAAATATGTTCATTGTAATTAGGACCAAAAATGCTTCTTGTATTAAAAATAACCAGAGTGAATATAATTTATAAACCAATCAGGTCCTTTGAGAAGATCTATTGATTCTCTTAACCAAATAACTGGTTATGCCTTAAAGTTTGAATATCTGAAATACTATGACCCACTATCTTTGGTTATTTTTTAATTCAGACCCATCGGAGAGTAATAAACATGAATTAGCCTCATTTTGCGCCACTACCATTTCATACCATTTCGTAAAAACAAGGGAAGAAAATCCAACTGAACTCAAACAGAAGCCCTTCACAGTAACCCAGTCTTATTATAAATTATAAACACATGGATCAAAGTTTTCTCTTACTCAGAGGTCTTTAACCTTTCTCAATCTGGGACCCACTGATTGATGAAGAGTCTGTGCCAGGACTCTAGGTTTGCCAACAACAGTTTGTGGGACGTCTGTTGACAACAGATCTGTTAGTCGGAGTGGCTGAGGACGCGTCTAAGATAACTACCTTTACTGACATTCCTTCATTCCCTTCAGTGGCTCCACTACAGAAGGGAAGGAAAGAAGGGATGCAACAGAGGCAGCTGATGTGAGGCCACCTGTCAGTCCACCCTGGAGGCTCGTCAGCAGCCGACCAATCAGAGATGGCCATTTCTGCAGCAGTAACACAGCCCTTGTGGCGGACATTAGAATTTAGTTTAAAAAGACATCTAATAAAAAGACGTTGTTAGTAGGAACCTTGCAGTTCAGTTGCAGCTTAGAAGACAGTAATAGACAGTAAACGTGTAATAGACAGGAAGATGGACAACAGGATAACAACATTGTGTGCTTATGTTTAGCTTGAAAAAGCTTGTGTTGCTTAATTTATTACGAACATGTGGAAATAAACTGCATTGAAGGCAATGTACTGACATGGGCTGCAAACAATTATACATCTATGAACATTGATGTAATAAAAAATACTTTTGTTCTTTAGTTTTCTCATTTATGTAATATAACCGCAAACAGCCAGCCTGATTGTGTACCATAATATTCTCCCTGTCTGTGGAAAGCATTGTCTTTAATGTTGACTTCTCCCTCCTGCCTTTAAAATAACTTTCTTGATATAAAAAAAGAATGCTGCCTGTTGTCTTCGCCTTCTGCAAAACGCATCAGGTAACATTTTGCTTCACTACGTCGCCGTTTAAACTATATTCTGTTTGTTGCAACTTTAGTTTGATTGGCTTGCAGGTGTGCACAGGTGAAAGCCTGGATGGAGCACATGCTCTTTCTCTTTTAACAGAAAATAAACCTGAGAATCATCTGCATAGAGATGAAAAATAATATATTATTTTTCCTAGGCATTGAGCATAGTGGAAGCAGGTTGGGAGAAAACAGAGTCCAAGATTAGAACCTTGTGGTGCTTCAAATAAAAGCAAATGAGGTGAAGGAAACAGGAACCAAGCTGACATAGAAGATTATGTCCAGGAGGTATGAAGTAAACTAGTTAATAGCTAAGCTAGTGATTCTAACCCTCTGCCCCAGCCTGTAGAACAAGATCTTATGATCTATAATGTCACAAGGAGAGCTTCGGGAAGAACCAGCCTAAACCCGCTCCACTGCTCATCAACAGCTTAGCTGTACAGGTAGTCAGCAGCACCAAATTCCTGGAGGTGCACATCCAAGACACCCTCACCTGGACTATAAACACCACCTCACTGGTCATAAGGGCACAAAAGTGCATGTACTTCCTGCAGAGGATGAGGAGAGCCCACCTGCCCCCACCCATTCTCACCACCTTCTACAGAAGCACCATAGAGAGCGTTCTGACCAGCTGTCTCACTGTGTGGTGTGGAGGCTGCAGCGCCTCAGACTGGAAGAAGGTGAAGAGAGTGGTGAGATCTGCTATCAGGGCTCCTCTTCCCTCCATTAAAGACCGAGCCATCATTAGTGACCCCTCACACCCCCACCATGGACTGTTCTCCCTGCTGCCCTCTGGGAAGAGACTTCGAAGCATCCGATCCATCCAGCAGATTCCTAAACAGCTTCTTCCTCACCGCCATCAGACAGCTGAACTGTTGAGAAACTCTAAATCATGTCACTGACTCATGATTGCATCACAATGATAACACCAAATTAAAATTCTGCATATTTGCACCATAAATATTTTATGCTCTGAACTTCCAGATCAATGCGTTTTTTTCACCATGTTTTTTTTTTCCTCCCACACTGTTTACATCTGATCACTGCTGCACTTTATGAAAATGAAACGTTCTGAAAGCTGAATAAAGCTAAATTCCCTTTTGTACAGCTTTCACAACATTTCATAAATGTTCCATTTTATTGACTTAGACAATAAAAATCGTCTAAGTCCAAGTCTAACGAGCTATTGGTCCAACAACACAAGAGAAGCTCAGTTTATTAACAAGATAGTATCATCTTCTCAGACAACATTTTGTATCTACTTAGGCTATCTTTGTAATGAAAAGCTTGTGTACCGGTCTGAAATAATTATATATATATAAGGAAAAAATATTCTAAGTGTGTGGATGTGTTTTATAGTATTGTCTTTGCAAGTACCCTCCCTCTTTCGGGTTAGATGATTTATTGCATGCATGGGTATTCATAATTAATGCTCCCTAGAGTTCTCAGTGCGACACCAAGTTGCTGAGGAGAAAGAGGGCAGGTATAAATATAGCGCAGTCAATCAACATCATCCCATGCATTATTAAATCTAATACAGGGTTCTGATCTGTATCCTTTACGGTAAACACCACAACCTATCCCAGCATAAGGTATCCATCATCTTTGTCAGTGAAACTGAAGATGCTGAGAAATTTCTTTGACGGTCTTTGTGTACTATATATACATATATATTTACCATACCAGCATATCTATTTCATGTTAAAGGGGGCAGCTGCACCGTTAGGACAAATCCAAAATAGAACAAAGGTAAGCTAGCCCAGCTTTAGCAGAAGAAGCACACAGGAGTACTAGGTTTTAAACACGTTAAGCTATCATACAGCTAAAAAGAAGTTACTTTGATTTTAAAGAGAGATTAAGAAGAGGGGCTTTGTTGGAAGCAGTAGATGTTACTCCTAAAAAAATCAGTTTGATTAAGCCGATTCCCATCCCAGACAATCTAAAATTGTTAGGGACATTTGTGTAGCAGTTATTGAACACGAAACAATCGCTGTGAATAATCAGAATCAGAAATACTTTAATAATCCCAGAGGGAAATTACTTTTGTTACACGCTCCAGTTAAAGTTTTATATACATATATACACATCCAACTATACAAGATAATAAAGATAAAAATAAAAAAAGATAAAAATATATACACATATAGTTCTTCTGTATATATATA
>NW_015150462.1:178722-183585 GCF_000732505.1 Cyprinodon variegatus | reverse complement strand
TTAAGCAGCTAATAGAGCTTCAAAACCATGACTGCATGAATAGGAAAAACAAAAAGATAGAAAACCTTACATTTCTTTATGTGCAAACAATTTGTTCACCAAAACCAAGTTTACAATGGAGTTCAACAAGGCCCACTGTTTAAACCACTGCCCTTTGTTTTATCTGGGCCTCCATCTGCTAATGTTGTGGGGAAGCATGGGATAAATGTCTATTATTATGCTGATGATACTCTGCTATAAACACACATATACATATATATATATAAGAACTGGAATAAAGCCAGCTAGTTAATGGTATAGAGGAGGAAGTTCTTTTTCTGGCTGGATCATCAAAATCAGTGGTCCTCCTAATTGTCAGTCATTCTGGTGATATGTTACGTAAGGTCGCCCTATGTGCTCGTCCCCATTTTCACTTACCGGTGGTGAGTCTGACATAGCGGAAAAATTGCAAATCTTCTTTTGGAAAGTAAGCTTGTATGATAAATGCAAAGAGCAACTTTTAAACAGAGAATGGACAAGGGAAAATGGGCTCTGCATGCTCTCACACGCCATAATAAGCGTTCCCTCTCTGGAGCGGGTACAGGGTTGTGCATGTGCATTTTTTTTTTTTTTTAAGTGGAGAGGCTTTTCAAAAATTTGCAAAAATCCTATATAAGTTTAAGACATTTGAAATGTCTCATAATGGAAAAAGGCTTGCATAAGTATTTATACTCACTGAAGTTTTCCTAATTTTGATAAGTCAGGAAAACAATTTGTCATTCACCGCGATTTATAATATTGGATCAGAACAAATAGTATGCAGTGAATAGTCATGAAAAAGGTACATGATGTCTGCATTTAAAAAGAATGTAAATCTGGAACAGCTGATGGGATTTTGAGTTTATCTCCTTTTTTTCTGTTCTCCATAAGCAAAGTAAATATTGTTTTGGCTTCAAAAGTCACCCAATCAATCATAAGCCTATTTGGGATAAGGAAAGATCCCAAACTTTAAAAACTATGATCTGAAAATGACAACATATAAAAGGAAAATAGCACACATTCACACATTCCTGCAGAAAACTGCTCTAAACATACAGCCAGAGGAACTGCGACATGGTTTAGATCAAAGCATATTGACAAGACTAGTTTAAATCTAGAGCTGTATCCAATACAGCAGACTTGGGAACAAATTGAACCCCAATGATGTACTTTATCCAAACTAATCGGCTGTTTTCCAAGGAAGAATAGGCACAATTCTCCTTCTCTAGGTCAGCCAAGAAGCTAAAATGAAACTCCAAAAGACATGCAGCTATAATTGCTTTAAGAGGTTGTTCAAAATTGTGCATTGTTGTCCTTATTTGATCACAACTATGAGCTACCTGATGTTGATTGATCACAGATCTTCAAAGTAAAACCTGGGATGAGATGCTGTTACAGTGCAGAATTTGAGAAAGTTGCAGGGCTATGATGATAGAGGCAGTGCAGCACCAATTAACATACTCTACAGAGGGAAGTGCATATGTATTTTTATAACATAAATGACATATTGAGAGCATAGTGCAAACTAAGCCAGATTCCTTGCTTGTGTGCACAAATGTGCCCGATGAACCCGCTTCTAATTAACCCAACTGGCAGAAAAAGCAATTAGCAAGAAAAAAAAATCACTTATTGATCACTGTTATACAACAACACAGCCAAACCTGATCTGCGCTGACTCTGACTAGAAACAAAACCAACATCTAACAATAAGTTTCTCGTAAACTAATGCATTCTATACTAATTTCTTCTGCAAAAATAAAAAATAAAGATGTGTTTATTTTTCTGTTCTTATTTTTTTATCTATTAGTGTATGCTTCTGTCATAGGTGTCATGTTGCAAGGTGCATCATCAGGATCAAGTGACACATTGTGCCGATTGGTGCGCGTGCAGCAGTCAGTGTGCATTTCAGTTACCTGGCAACCTCTTTGAGAAAGTTGTAACAAGAGTCAGGCATGAGAAACATGCAGTGTCAGTGGATAGAATAACTCTACACACTTCAGTGCATTTGACATGTCATCCATGAGGTTACAGTTATAGGTTTTTTTTTCCCTGTAAAGTATCTGATTTTTTGTATTTGTGTTGGATGGGTGCAGAGAAAGAGAAAGATGGGTTCTTCTTACCATCAACACCGATGTTCTCACAGCTTCAGAGACGCTCTGCCTGAGCTCCGCCGCGGTCCCAGGTTTATTGAGGCCCCTGGTAAACTTCCTGGGCTCAGGTGGAGCAGAAGCCATGGCAAAGTCCACCTTTCATCAGATGGCCAGGTGCTGAGAGGACCAATAAGACTAGGAGCGTTTTGATTCGGAACTCCCCCTATAGGATACTGATACTGAATTACAGCGTTACTGAACCTGAGAGAAACTTCAAACATAGGCTCTCAGCACGAGCGCCGCGCATCAGGGGCCACGGGGACAACCCGGGTAAAAAGGACACGCCCATTTCTCTGGGCATTGGTGTCCAATTGGACAGCACTGCCAAACAATGCCCTGACCGCCTTCCTACTGGGTTATATTTGGAGTGTCTATATGTTTATCCACGTTTAATAAAATTTTTGTTGTAATTCTGCATAACTGGTGCTAAACATTTTATAAGCTTTCATAACTAAGAGGCACTAAAGCTACGCTACATATTGCGCTCACCTTGCCACGGTCCGACACCCCCACCTGCTGGAGTAGGGGTGTAACTACACATGAAAAAAATGACGCATTGGTTTTTGCGTAGCCATAGCAATGAGGCGTCAAGTACATCCGCCATATTGCGAGTGGAAACCTGACTTGAGGCGCGATAAAAGTATTATTAGAAGGAAAATAAAGTTAAAATAAGTTTTTGTGTTGGCTGTTTGAAAAGAATAAAAAAGTAGAAATGAAAAAAGGGAAGGTTAATGTGCACTTTAAGTCAAACTATATGGCAAAAGAAGGCCTTTAGAAGGGATTTCTCTGATGTAAAAATGTATCTGATGAAACATTGGTACCAAAAAGGAACATTTAACCAAAGACAAATTTTCTTATGGTTTGTAATTTCTTTTGAAAAATTGTATTAGTATTCTGCTTGATGGAGACACCGTACATTCAGCAGAAAACAGTCATGATGCTTACTGAATCAATTTAAAATCAAAAAAGCATAAGAATAAAATAGAGATAAATGAGATAAATGTTGTAAATTCTGCTTTTTAAGCAGTAAATAAAGCTGTTTGCAGTCATATGGATTTGATTTCTTAGTATGATCATATTAAGGTCTTTGAAAATTCAATTTGTATATTGCACATTTTTTGTAGAGTGTGTGGTTTAACCACACAGTGGCAGTAAGGTATCACTAATTAAATATCTGCTTGGTGCCTTCAGTGTCATTAAGATGAAATATTTATGTGTTGCAGTTTTGAGCCACCCCCTCATTTTTTTCTAGTGCTCATAAAAAGAACCAGATGTTCATGTTTATATCAGAATTCTCTTTTTCATCAATCTTTATATATGACATTGTAATATTAATTTGCCTGTTTTCTTAAGCCTTTAACAACAATTTCAGAGATTTATTTAAACATTAAACATCATAATCAAGATACTAAAAATGTGTTTTTAAAATTATTATGTATTTGATCCACATTATGGCTAACAGCCTGTGGCAAAAACACAATCTGTTAAAGATTTTAATCGGTTTAAAGACTTTTTTAGCACCAGTTAAATCTTGATTTCTTTGAAGCATATTGAAAAAGAAAGTTTCAACCATATGAACGACCAATGAAAGAGGCCAACTGTGAAGTTGTTTGAT
This sequence comes from Cyprinodon variegatus, assembly GCF_000732505.1. Lineage (NCBI taxonomy): Eukaryota > Metazoa > Chordata > Actinopteri > Cyprinodontiformes > Cyprinodontidae > Cyprinodon > Cyprinodon variegatus. The sequence continues at coordinate 179,802 of NW_015150462.1, read as the reverse complement.
GCAATATGAATTAATACTGCATCAACCCTTCAACCCAATCCTAAAAGATCTGTTTTGATCATGGTTACTCTGGAGGAGCTGCAGAGATCTGCAAGTTAGATAAAATGATCTTTTACAGATTATCCCACTTGAGCTGTGGATCTTTCAAGCAAGTAGGGGGAAAAAAGAAAATCAATTGTTGAAAAGAAAAGCCAAAGGAAATATTGTTAGCAGTCTGCCAAAAGCCAGGTAGGACACAAATATGTGAAAAAGGGCTACCTTTAATTAATCTAAAAGATTTTCAGGGGTAAAAGTTAGATTTGGAAAATTTTTATGGTCATTTAGTATGCACAGAGTGTATTAAAAAAAAAAGAAATTAGTTGTGGAAGTTCAGAGCATTAAATATGTATTGTGTAAATATGCAGTGTTTTGGTTTGGCGTTATCAGTTTGATGCAGAGTCTATGATTGATTTAGTGTTTTCTCATCAGTTCTAAACTTATACTGCACATCAGCCTGGACATATGTAATAATAATAATAATAATTGAACTTTAGAGAAGTTAAATCTCAGAATTTTGGATCTTAATGTAGATGGGCCCCATGAAGGAAGAGATGTGGGAGCACTCAGCTTCACTGACAAAGATATGAGTTGTTTGAGAACGCCAGTGACACATTGGTGGAAAATTATGAAATTAGGCAACTTTTTATGTGCCTGAGGCATCCCTGGTGATTTTATTTCATTAATGGAAGAGCTAACATGTTTGTTAGCTGTCACAATTCAGTCAGAAATCTTAGATTGAAGTCAGAATTCCCCCCAAAAAGTCTGAATTCTTAGATTAAAGTCAGAATTCTAATAAAAAAAAAGTCTGAATTCTTAGATTAAAGTCAGAATTCTAAAAAAAAGTCTGAATTCTTAGATTAAAGTCAGAAGTCTAAAATAAAAAGTCTGAATTCTTAGATTAAAGTCAGAATTCTAAAAAAAAAAAGTCAGAATTCTTAGATTAAAGTCCAAAGTCTAATATAAAAAGTCTGAATTCTTAGATTAAAGTCAGAAGTCTAATATAAAAAGTCTGAATTCTTAGATTAAAGTCAGAAGTCTAAT
>NW_015150462.1:156519-178489 GCF_000732505.1 Cyprinodon variegatus | reverse complement strand
AATATAAAAAGTCTGAATTCTTAGATTAAAGTCAGAAGTCTAATATAAAAAGTCTGAATTCTTAGATTAAAGTCAGAAGTCTAAAATAAAAAGTCAGAATTCTTAGAACAAAGTCAGAATTCTGACTTTTCTCTTATATTATACAGAAATAAAACTTAAAAATCATTTCACTTTTTTAAGTTTTTCAGTGGCCCCTAATCCTCTTCTGTATTTACCTGCTTAAATTAAGGGTAAATACACTTAATTAAGGGTAAATACACAAAGAAATTTCTACTTATTTCAAAGTATTTGACTGAGTGCCCTATATAGGGTTGCCCCCAGAGTGGAGGCAGTGGGAGTGGGTTTCGAACTAACAACCTCCGGATACCAAATTCCTGCCCTATGCCACTACCACTAGGCCGCCTCTCCCCCAATTTATTTATTAATTGATTTCCAATTAGTTGGTTATCTACTTGCAAACCCCTGTTACAGGTACATTCAACCCCATATTTATGCACCACTTTGTGCGGATCTATCAGATCTAATCATGATCATTTCCACTAAATTTTGTCATTACAGCGCCTCAAATTGCGCACAAGTTTAAAGGACAAAAGTATTCCTAATTTTATCAGGTATGTTTACTTTTAGATGTCAACGTTTTATGCTGTAAATCGCACCGCCCAAGGAATGACACAAAGAGCCTGAATGCAGCACGTCCGTCCCCGGGTGTTGTTTCCACTGTCTGCGGCAGAGCGGCGCTGCTCCTCCCTCCTGCTCCCTCCCGGCTCAGTGGGACCGTCCGCGGCGGTAACTTGATACCCGGAGACCAGCGGTCCAGACGAGTCCGCAAACGAGGCGTTCCCAGCCGCCCTGATCCGATCTCCAGATAACCATCTCCTCCGTCCGCCATCTCTCAGCACCGGGGCGGGGGGGTGGGAGGCGATCTCCGTCCACTGCTCACCGGAACAGCTAAAGCACAGGCGCCCATGAGCCGTTGTGTTGTTTTTATGTTTTCCCAACGGGAAAACGACACGGGACGCACTGAACTAACCGGCTAGCTATGTGGCTAGCATCCGTTAGCTTGGATAGCGACCAGCTTTTGACACACTCGGATTTTATTAAAGGTGTCTCTGCTTTTTTTCCGCTTTTTGAGGAAACTGGTTTGTTTTTTTAAAAACATATACGTTTGATGATAAACTGCAGCTGAAAGGATTGGTCATTTAAGCGGTATTTAGCAGTTTTACCTAAGTTTTGCAGCCCCAGCCAGACTGTCGCCTCGGGCTGCTAGCATGTTAGCCGCAGGACACAGACGCTGTTTTTCGGACGCGCACAGATGGAAGATCCGATAGATAGTCGGCGAATCTGTCCGCTCCTCATCGGGCTGCAAAGCTGGACTAATTCACTTCATTTCTGTTATTCGTATTAGCCAAACGACATCAGCGATAAGCCAAAAAAACAGCAGCAAATCCCTGCTTTTTTATTTTTGTTTTTACATTTTTTTCTCAGTGTGTTGTGCCGCACTGGCTGGGAGTTCAGTTCAAGTTTATGGGCTGACTTTGGAGGAGATACGTGTAGAAAAGGAGGATAATCTGCAGTAGAAGAGGACCAAAAACAAGTTCGGAGGAAGATCCAGTGACAAAGTTCGCCGTTATGGCTGTGAGCCGAGCTGCGATGAAATCTCTGGCAAGATTTGGGTTTTGCTTTGCTGTCCTGCTGACTTCTGTAGCTGGTGAGTGGCTTTGATTGATTCTGTAATGTCCTTCTGATCAATATTTGATGACTTTCCTTTGCTAGATGATTTCCCACAGTCTTGGTTTGGCTGATTGTAAATGATATCTGTAAATTACTGAAATCTATTATTATTTTTTTTTTTATTGGACAGATCATCCCTCATAATTTCCTAGAGCAAAGACTTTAATTACTGCCACTATTTGTTTTGAATGCATAATCAATTTAGGGAGGGTGTGTGCAGAAGAGGATTAGGGCTACTGGAAAAAAAATCTGATTTTTTGATTTTATCTCATCATAACATGAGAAAAAAATTCAGAATTCTGACTTTAATCTCAGAAGTCTGAATTTAATCTCAGTATTCTGATTAATTCTGACTTTAATCTCAGAATTCTGATTTTTTTTTCTCAGAATTTTGATTTTTTTTTTTCAGAATTCTGATTTTTTTCTCAGAATTCTGACTTTAATTTAAGAATTCTGAGATTAAAGTCAGAATTAATCAGAATACTGAGATTAAATTCAGACTTTAATATCGTAATTCTAACTTTAATCTCAGAATTCAGAATTCTAACTTTAATCTCAGAATTCTTAAATTAAAGTCAGAATTCTGAGAAAAAAATCAGAATTCTGAAAAAAAAATCAAAATTCTGAGAAAAAAAAAATCAGAATTCTGAGATTAAAGTCAGAATTAATCAGAATACTGAGATTAAATTCAGACTTTAATATCGTAATTCTCAATTTAATCTCAGAATTCAGAATTCTAACTTTAATCTCAGAATTCTGAATTTAATGTCAGAATTCTGACTGAATTGTGACAGCTAACAAACATGTTAGCACCAAGCTGTAGCCATGTTTGTTTTAGAAACTAAACTAGCACTCTTGTTTTAATCACCTTCTGCTCTTCCATTAATGAAATGGCGTCACCGGGGACCCCTTAGGGACGTAAAAAGTCGCCTAATTTCGTAATTTTTCAGCAATGTGTCCCTGGGCCTCTCACACAACTTAAGATCCAAAAATGATGGAATTGGGTGACGTTTTTATATGCCTGAGAGGTCCCCGGTGATGCTGTTTCATTTCATTTCTCAGAATTCGGAGGAAAAAAAAGTCAGAATTCTGAGATTAAAGTCAGAATTCTGAGATTAAAGTCAGAATCCTGAGAAAAATAGTCAGAATTCTGACTTTTTTCCCATATTAAACTGAAATATTTAAAAATCAGCTAACTTTTTTTTATTTTTTCAGTGGCCCTAATCCCCTTGTGTCTGTAATTTCCATTGTTTTAATTTATTTATTACAGTTATAGAATATATTAGAAAATGCTTTTGACTTAGAAATAAAAGTATTTTCACCATGTCATCTGTTGACCAATATAAGCGTAAAGAGGTCTGACAGTGTATGACATGATTATAAAATATCCAACTCAATACCTCGAAGAAATACTCTCACTCAATTAGTTTCTGAGTAATAGAAACTGCTTCATTATGACATTTTCTTAGTAAGCACCAAAAGTGTGCTTTGCATACTTTTCAAACATTAAACATCATAACCTTCGCTATAAGTGCCAACATTCTTTAAGTGCCATCACATAAAAGACAGACAAATAAAATGCAGTATAACAACCAGTGTGAACATTTCTTATAGATGTTAAGAAAGAAAATATATGTAAAACAAAAAATAGTTTCTGAGTTTTGGTTTAGTAACATTATGTCTTCGAGGGAAAATAATGGTTTTCAGTCTGTTAGTTCTTGACCTGATGCACCTGTAGCACTGGCTGTGGTGAAGCAGATTTTAATCAGGTGACAACTGACCCGGAATTAGAGTGGCCATTGATTCTCTGGGCAGTTTTGACCACCAGCTGCAACTAACTTACCACACTGAGATAGATTAGTTAGAATGCTCTCAATTCAGGATCGGTAGAAGGACTCCAGTAGCTTGCTCTTCAGCTTGTTTCACCTGAGATCCCTGTGGTGTTAGAGTGCCAGAAGGGGTCTTCAGAGATCACAATGCCCAGGTCTTTAAAGGTACAGACTTTCTCCATACAGACGCCTTTAATGCTCAAGGGGGGGAGGTCAGTTGTCTTCTTCTGAAAGTCGATAATTACTTCTTTTGCATGTTTAGTTAAGGGAGTGTAGCATAGTGGTTAGGACATTGTGCTTGGATCCCAGAAGGTTCGGAGTTCAAACCCTGACTCCAAAGACTGCCACTCTGGCTCCCCGAGCAAGACCCTTAACCCAACACTGCTTCCTAAGCGCCACACAATGGCAGCCCAATGCTCCCCAAGGAAATGGGTTAAATGCAGATAGTTTGTTTCGTTGCTTTGTACTTGTGACTGTATAATGACAATAAAGGTGCATTCTATTCTGTTCTAGTTCAAGTTTGTATGATTAGCACCAAGCTTTCAGATTCAGGAGCTTCTTCCTGTGTGTGTTTTGTCACCTCCAGAAATCAACCCCAACACAGTAGTGTCATCAGCTAATTTAATGAGGTTTACTTGATGGGCAAAGTCGTATATATAGACTGAATTAAGAAGGTTGCCCAGCACACAGTCCTGGACACCCAGTGCTAAGTATATAGCAACGTGTCAATTCACTAGCAGGGACATGAACAAAACAATTTAGAGTTTGAAGGTTTGTTGTCAGGAAGGGATGGAGGGATCAAGGGAAGAAGGGGTAAAGGGATAACGAAGGATGGCTCATTTTTCCGAGCCCAGGTAGAACTCCCCAGATGAACTTGCAACAAAGAAGAGCAAATTGTGTTTATGAGGTAGATTGAGATTAAAGGATGATGATGGGATGTAGGGAAAAGGAAGGGCAGTAATGGGATGAAATATACTGAGAGGAAAGGGAGAGCAGAGTATATATAGCTTATGTTTGGAAAATTGTATTAAATGCAGAAATGAAATTACAAAAAGATTTCTCAGATAAGCTCTCTGTTGCTCCTTATTAAGAAATAAACAAGCTAACAATCATTTTTATCTTTTTTTCCCTTACTTAATAGTTTATTTTTGTAATTTTTGAGACCGATACGTTATAAATGTTTCACATTTTGTTTTTGGCAAGACTCAGAACATATCTTAGAATTTTCTACTAAAATGTTGCATTGTTTAATCCTCTCAGTTCTTTGCACTCAGTGGATTTAGGTTTCCTGGTAAAGAGACATTGACAAAAAAAAGTTTGTATAGTCTATGACTTATGTATCTATATTTCCCTTTTACCTTGTTGCAATTTTTACTGAAATAAATGTGCTTGGTGTGTAGTATTTGTAATGCTGAGTTGGATATTATTGGTATTTCTTCACCACATTTACATCCGAGCATTTTGAAACCAGTAAAACATTGTTCTGCTTTTTGTTGAATCATTGTAATATCTTTATGCAATCAGGGAAATGTTTCATATTTTCCTCCTAATGTGCTGATCTTTAATTTTATTGACAGTTCCTCCCAGAAGCTTCGGCATAATATATTCCTTTTGGTGTCCTTGTCAGTTCTCACCATCAGGAAATCTGTTTTTTAACATAAATGTCATTACCTTTTCTCAGCTCAGGAACTAGGACCCTTGTGATATCTGGTTGTTCAATAGGTTTACGTAAATAAAAGATTTAGACATGACTTATTAATATATTCCTGCGAAAAGGTCTGATGTTGCAGGAGCAGGTACCGTGTTTGGAGCATGCTCTTGTTCTGATGCCAGTTTGTTTCAGCCTTATCCAGTCTCATGTAGAAGGACTGGTCATATCACAGGTTATTTGCATTGCAACAAGGTCAGTTAGCAAGGTCTAGTGAAGAGGGGAGGGGGGCTTGCAGGAAAACTGAAAATCTCTGGGACTTCGAGAGTTGAAAATATGTATATTGGATTCAGCTGAACAAATACATGGTCAAACAGGTTTCCTAACAAAGTAAACACATATCTAGTCCATGCAAATGGACTCGGCTGCAGTCAGTTTCAGTGTTATTGGTGAGAGTGCATTATATTTTCTTTGGGTAATCAACTAGAGTTAGACAAAAAGGTTGCTATGGTTTCTGACTGACCGCTAATGCAGGGCAATTCTTAAGGGCAGATTAGACTTCTGCAACCGCACACATCAAATGTCGCTTGGGTCTGGTCGCGAACCAGTTTTGCTGGTATGCTTCTGCACCGTCGCTCTGGAATTTTTAGGGATGCACAGCAGTTTCCCGCCAAAGCGCAGGTGGGAGCCAATTTGAGAATTTGCAAGAACTTCGGCAGATGGTAACGAGAACTTCGGCGGCACCGGCGGGGTGTTTATCTTCCAAAACAACAATGGCACGTCTGCAAGGTGTCAAGCTCATGGAGATGACTCTAGAGTTGCTAGACATCGAAGATGAACAGGTCCTGTTAAAGGAGTTGGCAAAAAGACAAAGGAGGATGCGTAGGTTGTCCATTGTAGTTGTTCCTCGGCTTTTAAAAATGGCGCGCCCCGGCATCGAATAGAGAAGGACGACCACACAGACAGCCGGAAAGGCATAGCAAGGACCAATCACAGCTGCTTTTTGTCTGCGTACCTCTGCATTAGGTCTGTCCGGGTTTGCGACCATCCGACGTGTAGTCTACATTTTTTTGAGACAGATTTGATGGTTGCAGAGGCTATGCGTCAGAAGCATAAATTGGCCTTTAGTCTGTTGTACTTACAAGAGCTTTGCTAATATTTTATAAGTTCCACATGAGCACCAGAGAAACCATTTTAAATAAGTTTAGCCAAGTGCTGGTCTTGTTATTTTAGTTTTATACTTTCACCCCTGCAATTTTTATGGATTATCAGTCATTGTTCGATTGAGCTTCTGCATTACCACTTTACAACCATCTGTGCTAATTTGGGATGTTAAAACAGCTCAGTTTACACCAATTTTGACACAAATTCGTATCTTAAATTCTATTTCTTTGCATCAATTTTATTTAAATCCATATTAGATTTAAAATCATCATCTTTCATTGAAGAAACCACAAAGTCTTCTCTTTTTTCCCCATGACCGAACATATCATATTTAAGCCCCATTTGGTCATGGTAACCACAACTTTCGTCCATTTATTAGAGTACATTCAAAGTTCCTTGTTTTCATTATCAGTAAAGTGTTGTAATGAATTTGCAGGAAGTCATCTGAAAGTTTAACATATTATTTTAAGAATAAACTGAGTGTTTTAAAATGTTTACCCCATACATTTAGATTGTTAACTAGGAGTCTACATATTCCTTGAGACCTTTGCAGATTTGGGGTTAGTTACAGTATATTTTGGTACACTTTAAGCACAAAAAAAAAATATCAATTGTATCTATTAAAGCAGTTATGTACACCCCCTACTTGCTAGGAGGACAAACCCCCTTGAGAAAGCTCTGTATTTACATCTAACGTCCTGTTTTATGGTGCATATTTTCAGATGCACTGCTTTAAATTTCTGTCTTGTGCATGCTACTGTTCTCTAAAAAAACTTTTTATAAGTCTTTGCGATGAGTCCGTGTAGGAAAGGTTCCTGTTAAGAGCCAAGCATATGAAAGTCCCTGCCTGCCAACATGTGCCAAGTGTTTGAGCCAAAGCCAGTTTTCTATGAAACCTTGAACGTGATAAGATGGCAGCAGACAGAGAAACAGTGGAATGTGTGGGAAGAAAAGATGGATGGATAAGGCTATAGAGGGTTAGCTTGGTGGCGGGAGTCGCTCCCAATGTTGCTTCATTCCTCTATTCATAGGAAAGGTGTTTGGAGATAAAGCTGTTAGTGGTTGACTCAGTGACAGGTAATTAATAATCATTAAAAGTCATTAAATTATTATTTTTTTAATTAAAACTTAATTGCCATTAAATGTGTTTATCGTGGCATTTGAAATGCTTTAAAAAAAAGTTTATAAAAACAATTTTGTCAGATATACTATATTAGATATAACTGGTTCTGCGTGTTTGCACGGAACTGGTTCCGGTTGATCGTAAAGTCGTATGTTCGGAAAATAAGCTCGAGGCGGAGAAAAAGCTAGAGACTGGATAAATGCATATTTCAACAAAAGTGGCAGGAAAACAAAGAATTCTGGACATGGCTGCAGCCTGTCGACTGTGAAGATGACGATGATTTTAATGTGCTATATATGAGAGTCATGGGTACTTCTTGATGGCATTAAAATTATTGCTAAGAGCATTAAAAAGCATTAAATTAGGAGTTACTCATTGCAGTATAAACTCTTTATTTAAGGTTGCATGTTCTGTGTTTTTTCTTAACTTATTTTTTTCAAATGTTTGTCACATTTAATTTTTTTTTGAGGTTTTAAATGAAAGACCAACATATAGCGAGGACATCATATTCTTCTTATTGTTATTATTCTGCTAATTTCCTCTGATTCTTTCTAGTGACGTTACTCAAAACCACATGCCTAATGCAAGTGCTGAAAATGTGTATGTATATATATATATATATATATATATATATAAAATGTTGGAGGTGGGCTCTCCTTGTTTGTAAAGTGACCAAATGCTAGTAATTCTGAAGCTGTACTAGTACTCTAGGAAAGCATTACAGACTCGTTACCCTCGGACTCTAGCGTATAGAAAATACAGCCCCTCAATGATAGCCATAAAGCTGCCATGCAGGAGAACTTGCCTGCAGCCTGGGAGCAGTTCTTGCTTATATCTCGCCCAAGGACGCTTCAGCGTGATGATGAACAGCAATAAACAACTGCAGACTGAATAGAAAGAGTTTTCTCCTTTATCTTATTATTAGTAAAAAAAAATCTCATGCAAATTAAAAGATTGTGTAATCTGATAACCTTGTAGCGTTTGGTTTGCAGCAGTTCGCCTCCATCCTGCTGTTTATAGTTTGAATTCTCATTTTTAACTTCCTCTTGTTCAACATCATGACAGAGCAGCCATGCAGGGGGGGCATCCAAATCTGGTTAGATTCTAAATTAAAAACTATGGAGAAATGACACCACAACATTATTTCTGGTCAAATAAATGTCCCATTCATCAGAACTCTTTTATGAACATCTGCCATTCCCTCCCTTCCATATGCCTTGCATTTAACCTGATTGCAGCAGACATGAGTTGGCCTAATGCTGTGTGTCCCATGGGACTAATTAGTGTGTTGGTGTCCCCAAATTGGGAAACCTTTCCAAACAAGTCTCAAGCCTTTAGGTCCTACTTTTAGCACAGCGATAGCGATTAAATAAGATCTCCGCCTGGATTTTACTTGAGATTCTTCTCAATTTCAGCTTGCTGGTAATTCCCCTAACAGTCCACATTAAAGTACTTCTTATAATTTTAATGATCTGAGTAAAGAATAAGAGAAAGTGGATGGCATAAATAATGTATGAAACTAAACATAGGCATTTATACTGCAGCTTGTAGGATTATTTTTGTTGAACTGGTGTTCTAGGATTATTTTGTATGAACTAGGAGTTGATTTGCTCTCACCTTATTTGGAGTTGTGGTAAGAGCAGAGGTTCATACAATAGGACAGTGTTCCGCGCGTTCTTCCTTAGCCAAAAGGAGAAATTAGCGGATGCTTCGCAAAAACAAAAGGTGCAGTCTTGAGATGTTAACTCGGAGTGACAGCCTATGATTAACACAGAGAGTTTGCCTTGACCAGCAGAGACAATGAGTCTGGAGTTCTAGAGGGAAAAAAAAATAGAAACTCCTATGGATGTTGCCAATATGCATTCAGAGAACCCCTGGCTTTTAACATGTTTAACGTTAAGAGCTTAAAGTTTTAGTCCTCCTGTTGACTGCTGGCAATAAATAGGCATGGGCACAGATTTAAAAAGAAAAAGGATCGTTAGTTTACAGATTAAGGTTGATTTGCATAAGTTTGGGGGATTGCTTGAAGCAAAGTGAATTTAACGGGTTCAGTTTTTAAGGTGTAGATCAATTTTGGGCCAATGTGAACGTCTTAAGGCCATTTTATGGTTCTGACCCATAGCCTCTGCATCCGTCAAATCTGAGGTTGGCTGAGGTTCTGCAACCATCGTCGCGCACCTCGAAAAAATCCTGACTACAGGTCAGACGGTTGCAAACCCGTGCAGACCTCAAGCGGAAGTGCGTAGACAGCTGTAATTGGTCCTTGGTACGCCTTTCCGGCTGTGTGGTTGTCCTTCTCGATTCGGTGCTGGGGCACGCAATTAAAAAAAAAACGAGGAACAACTACAGTGGACAACTATGACGAAAGGTTAATCGGTCTTTTTGCCAACTCCATTAACAGAGCCTGTTCCTCCTCAATGTCTAGCAACTCTAGACCCATCTCTGTGACATCTAGAAGACTCGCCATTGTTGATTTGGAAGATAAACACTCCCGCCGGCGCCGCCAACGTTTTCGCGAGTTCTCGAATAGGCTCCCACTTGCGCATTGGTGGGAAAATGCCGTGCGTCTCTAGAAATTCCAGACCGACAGTGCAGAAGCATACCAGCAAAACTGGTTCGCGACCAGACCCAAGCGACATTTGATGCGTGTGGTTGTAGAAGTATAATCTGCCCTTTATGGTATGGCAACCTTCAATTTCACTTGTTGTACACAGAAATATATTTACACCAAAACAGAAACAATTACCTATTTTTTACTGCTTATTATAATGTAATAACACATAATTTTTTAATATAAATCCCTTTATTGTCCCACAATGGGGAAATTTGCTCTCTGCATTTAACCCATCCCCTTGGGGAGCAGTGGGCTGCCATTGTGTGGTGCCCGGGGAGCAGTGTGGGGTTAAGGGTTTTGCTCAGGAACCCAGAGTGCAGGCTGTGGGGATCGAACCTGGTACTTGAAACCTTCTCAGAGCACAAACGCACTGCTATGACCATTACGCCAACACTCCTCCACTTAGAACTAAAATTAAACTTGATCTGTGTGGTGTGTGGAACCACATCAATATTTGATTTATGACAATCTCTGTTTTTTTGGAACAAGAAGTAAATTTGTAGAAATTTAAAAATTTTTAAATTTTATTTAGCCACCTGACTGACAGTGTGCAGCAAAACACAGGGAAAGGGCACACTACAGCTAGAGAAAAACTTGGGTCACTCCATTGTTTACTTATTATCGTAAACTGATTTTACAGCCTAACTTGTAGCGGTTTTGAAGCAGCAAATTTTTAAAACCATGTTGTATTTTGATGCCGGCAATCGACTAAAGTTTGGTTTTGTACTTATTTGGAGGGGCTGCCTCGGTAGCATTTTCTTGACGTACTAACGCTTGAAGCGGGTTGCAAAGAACAGCGTGACCCTGAAAATATTGATGGGTGTTTCTGTATCAAAGTTAAGTCATTGGAGATGATAGCTTTAGTTCTCCCAGTAAAGGGAGAGAGAGCTCCATCATATCAGACAAACACAGGCCTCCATCGGTTCTGAAGCAATAACAAGCCTGTCAAACTTCTGTACAGCAAGGCAAGTCTATACTTGTAGCTCATGTATGCCACAAGGAAATGGTGTTAGAGTTATAAATACAGACTAAACAGACTAAAACCAGACTTCCTTGCTTATATAATCTGAGATTATGCCCCCCATGGAGTGAGAGCAAACACCACTTGTGACTGTTTTCATGACATATTTGGGAAAGTTAAGGTACACAGGGATAATAGAAGGAGGGGTGGTGGCAGGGGGTTTGGTATAACTGTGCGGTGGTCAATTGTAGAGGCCTCGAAGCTTTGAGGAGAGTATAAACCCGGGATTAGCATAACTGTACCAGACCCAGACAGACACAGACTGAGTGGTGGTGTTATCGAGGGGGTGGTTACAGAGCAGCAGATGGGACAGATTAAAGCCCCCACCAGAACCACCACCTCCATCGCTCCGCACTGCATCTTTAAATTTAACCTGAGGACTTGGGAAAAATCGGGGGTGTCAGCAAATGCCAATCCGATTCATTCTACCTCAGCAACAAGCTGTACACCCAAACAACAGCAGACACAGATACAAGGGCTTCCCAGAAGATCTGCTTCCTGGGCGTTTAGCTAATGTAAATACGGTACGTTTGGGAGGAAATGGTCAGGGTCAGTTCTGCCAGGAGAGAGTAGAGGGCGTTGATACATTTTATTGGAAAATCAGTGCCTGGCTTTTTAAAGCATGTACTCCTGCTTGAGGCAATGAATGTGCACGCACGGATGCAGCTTTCTACCAGAAAAGTTGACTGCTCTCCCACTTCCCTTCTCCTGTTTCTGATTTTAATCGTGTATGAGAACTTGAACGTGTGCAGAGAGAGAGCAGCCAGCACATCCTCGTGCCTTATAATCAAGTTTCAGACTGCCTTGTTTTGCCTTGCTTTTACGTTGGCAGCAGGGAGGAGAGGAGAGGGAGAGATTAGATCGCTGCTGTTTTTTAGCTGCAAAGCCTAGGGAAGGGTAGTGCTAGGGGAGCCAGGAGGGTGCACTGAAGGCCAGTTGGGGGAGGAGGGAGAGATTAGCAAATAACTGGGCCATGGGTAAACACTCAGCAGTGCCCATCGTCATCCAATGGAAAGCCTCGGAGCAGAAAACTACTCCGTAGTCTTTTGATATGACTACTCTCTCTCTTTCTGTCTCTCATCTGCCTCGCTCCACTGGCCTTGCTTGCATTCTCTGACCCACAATCCACTGCTGCTGTGGTTGCCAAGATTACAAAGTGAGCTTCACAGAGCAGTGCCCGAAACGGGGCCTGCCATCCCGAATAAGAGAAGAACGTGGAGATTGGCGTCCAAACATAAACGCCTCTAAAAACATTGGATTAGGATCAGCGAGCCACAGACCAGTTAGTAAGGAGTGGTAATAGGCTGCTCTCTTGGCTGAGACTACAAAAACAGGATTCCTACATTGTCTAGAACTGGATTATATAATTATCAGACTCTGGATAAGCGTGAAAAGCAAAAGTTTATGAGGGAAATACTTGCACTACTTCCTTCTTCTTCCTTCCTATATGTTAGCTTCTGTTCATACATGTTTGCTTTTGTTTTTAGGTTTTTCATTACTTTCCTTCCTTGTTTCTAGGGGGGTAAATCACACCCATCATGGCTCTTAAATTCAGTATCAATTTCCTGAACCATTGATTCGATTATTTATGATACTCAAGAATACACCATGATATGATTCCATTAATTGGTTAATTATTTTTTTACTTTACAGGTTAGACAATGTTTCAAATTTGAAATAAATCAATGAAAGCTGTAATATCGGCCTTTCATCAAAAAATTACTGCAAATGGAAAGAAGGTAGTGGCTAAAGGAAGCTAAGTAAGAGGGCAAATTAGGTTTGGCGCCACCGCTGCACTGGAGTCAGAATTACGTCCTGGAGCAAATGGATAAAAATAGACTGGAGGAGAAAAAAAAACATGAATCGATACTCATGCGAACGTTACCATGCATCGGATCGCCGTCTGTTGGAGCGATGCATCGATACAAAACGATTATTATTTACACCCCCACATGTTTCTCCCCATTTTTCATTTGTTTTTCCCTCACCCTTCCTTTTGTCAATTCTTCCATCCTTCTTCTCTTGTATCCTTCATCCTTCTGCTCTTCCTCCTTTCCATAAATGGTTCCATCTGCTGTTTCTTCCACTACTTCTACATTTATTTGTACCCTTCTTTCTTTTTTTGTTCCTTTCCTTTATACTTATTTCCTTTCTCTTTCCATCCATCTATTCTTTGTTTTTGCAATGCTTATGTCACTTATCACCTTCCCAACAATTAAAAGCTTGACAGTTTTCTTATGTGAAATACAGCCAAAGATATTAGATCTGGTCCCTGGCACACCCGTCTTTCTGTTGCCTCAGTGATCAGGTTATCATTATCCTCACTGGTTTTCTGCAGTTCCTCTTGTCTCAGTTTAAATTTTCAAAATTCCTTCCTCTGTAATTATTACTTTAAACTTTAGATGTGGGTTTCTATCATGAGTTTTTGAAGCCTGAATCTCAGTTTCAAGTCTTTGCATACAAGTTTTAATCCCAAATCTACGGAACATGAGTCTGGAGTTCTTGAGTCTTTGCACATCAGTCTCAGAGCAAAAGTCTCAGTTTTTAAAATGCTACTCTTAGTCTTAAATCAAATATTGCTCAGGTTGTGCCTGTACTGTGCAAAAGTCGACAGCATCCTTAGTAGAGAGCTGAACGATTTCAGAATCAACATTGCAATTCTTTTGAACCAAGCACTGCAATTGTGATTTTCCTTTGAACTCCAGGCTTGTAGATGCTTCACCCCAGGCTTTCAGTTTTTAAAATCTTGCTTTCCCATAGTCAAGTTGCACAACTTTACTGTAACCTGTTTGTGAAAAGATGCCTACTTTTACTTGCATGCATGATTTGCATGCTAGCTGCAACTCTCTCCAGCTTTCTCAATAGCGACAAACCCGCTTAAAGCGTTTTTTCCAACACCAAATGGGCTGGAGTGAGTAATTCAGTGCTTTTCTGTTGTTAAATACAGTGTGATAAAAAAAAATATGTGCCTCTGCGATTTGGAAATTGCATTTTGTTAAATTGTGAATATATTGCAAAATGCAATTAATTGCCCAGCCCTAATCCTTTGTGTTGAGCGCAAGATAAGCAAGTTCACTCCTTCAGGTTGCAAGTCATTGCAAAGCTTCAATTGTCAACCCCAAGGAACGTGGGCCAAATCTGGCTTTTGTCGATAATTCATCCGGCCGTCAAGAACCATAATAGGCCCATCATGTCATAAAGTAAAGGCACATGTTCTTTTAAAGTGGAAAGCTCCAAAATAAATGGGATTAAAGGTATAATATCATAGCAAATCCAATTATGACATGAAAAGTTTTATTTCTACAGCAAGCCCTTTTAAAAATGTGTTGATGCTGAAATATTGTGATATAAAAATGAGTTTGACCCTCATGCTTTAGAGCAAGATTTAAAAAAATTACAAATCCGTTATCTCAAACACTCAAAAACGCATATCGAAGTGGAGTCTTGGGTTTGTTTTTTAGTTGTTTTTTTTTTAAAGAGTGAAGTCTTAAGTCAAGTCTGGAGTCTTCAGACCAAGAACGTAATTCAATTTCCTACTTTGGATCGAAACACTCGGGAATCATGTTAGTGCCAGGTCTGAACAGCCCTAAAGAACAAAGAGGAAACAGAAATCAATAAACCTACGTTGTGGTAAGTCTGTGCTCTCCGTTTATCTTGTGTGCACTTATGTGGAAGCTATTTGGCACAATGAAACTATTTAATGTGCTGCACGTCAGTTGGTGTGTCATAATGTTATTTCCATCTCAGAGAAGGTCAGGCTTTGAAGTCTGGGAGTTTAAAGGGTTAGAGAGACAGTAAGGGTGTTTCATTGCAGGATGAAAGGTTAAACAGCTCTCCTCGTAAGTTATTGTGTGGACGTTTAATGTCTACAGCTCATTGACTATTGTTTTTATTTGAGTCTTGGGTTATGATGGTTCAGGAAAATCACACTTTGAGTTGTAAATGAAATCTTAAAAACCCAGTTCCAGATAATTCTGTGGGTCTTTACGAAAGGCACCTTTCCTGCGTGTTTTGATTCGTCTAGCAGTTGTCGTTGACAGGACAGACATCTAAGGAATTCATTTCACAGCCTCAAACACCAAGTGTTAAAAGTTATTGTCAGTGCGCGGGAGACGCTGTTGAAAACATTAGACTTTTTCCAGCCCTGCGTGCGACGTCGGCGTGTTTGTCTTGCCGTCTGTGGGTGTTGTCGCAGGCTCTGTCGTGCTCCTTGTATTGTTCTTTTGTTTCTCCAGTCTTCCTTAAGAGTTCCTCCTGCACAGCTCACATCCACACTTTCAACGGCATTGAAAAAAGAATTATCCACATGACAGATGGGATCATTCCTGAGCTCAGTTTTGTCCGTTTCGAAGTGCCTTGTCTTTAAAGTGGCTACTGTAAAATGAAAACAAACTTTTTACGGACAAGGCGATCGCATTGTGCTGTTAAACCACTCAATGGTCACGTTTACTGTACCTAATTACTTCATTAAATTAGGCATATTACCGTCTCATTGTTTGTGTATAAATCTACAGCTATACATTTTTAAGCTAATAGGAGATTCTTTTTTAAATTTAGTGCAGTTTAAATAGTTATAGCATCTGCAACTTTTATATATATCAACCGATTTAATTCAGATACATTTTTATTTGATTAACACTTCATCTTGCGGAGCTTTAAAAGACGATGCAGTCTAATCATACAGAACTTTTTCTATCTAAGGGTACCCAGCTGATTGCATGGCGTGACTGACTTTGGAGGATTCATTAGGATGGAGAGACGGTAGAGATTTGCTTGCATTTGCAAACACAAGCCGGGTTGTAAACAAAAAACTTGAAATTAACCAGCTTAAGATATTAGAGCTAAAAGGTGATTGGAAATTGCATAATGTTTACGTCTTGCAGTTACAGTTTTACCTTGTATTTTCCTCAAAGAATTCTTTTTTTTTTTTTACTTTGCTACTAAGTAGGGCTGTGTTGGATATGAAAATAGATTTTCCAATTTGAAATCAGTTCTGGTAGTATTTCCTAACAATTGTTTCATATAGCCCACAATATAAAAAAAAAAAAGCTTTTTCCGCTATCCTTACAGCCGCCATTAACTAGCCTTACTTTATTATTTTACAGTTGAATTTAAATATATTACTAATATCAAAATGTTGTATGACTATACATTCATGTAATTCAGATAACTAAAAAAAAAACTAAAATAATTGATTCTAAACCTAAATTTTGATCTTGAATCTGAATCGACTCGATTCTTAAAATTTGAACCAATAACCAGTCCAACTACTACTAGTAAATGACTACTGATCCAGTTACTTTGATGCAAAACGCAAATAGCAATCCACATTAGCATCTTTGGGATACAGTAGCGCTGCCATGTCAGAACGTGAACTGGTGATCTATTTTTATTATTTCTTATCAAGAAAAAATATGCTTTATTTGATATGCCTGGAAAGACTTTGTAACATAAAATAATTGTGTCCTCATCCAAAAAAATCGACCTATGATGTAAAAGTTGGAGTGATTTACTGTAACTTCCTCTCTGACTCATGATGTTACCAACAAATTTCAGAGTGGGTCCAACCCAAACAGACCCCTGATCTGTTTACTGAGCATTCCAGTGGTCTGCTTGGTCTCATTTACATCAAACCATAATTTTTTTTTTTGCCAAATTAGATCCCATTGAGATTCTCAAAACATCTAGCATCCTTTTTAAATGGCTTAAACACTGGAAAAAAGATCTAGAAATAAGTAAAAATTTCTTAAATTAAGTGTATTTACTCTTAAATTGAGCAGGTAAATGAGATTATAGTATTGTTATTCTTAAACTAAGATAATTAGATAATATGCACTTTAAATAAGATAATGCAATTGTGTTTTCTTCATTTAAATGTAAATTGTCTTTTTCCATTGGCAAAATGTCTCCTTTACCTCCTCAATCCAAGAAGAAATGCACTTATTTCAAGAAAAAATGACTAATTTAGATTTGGATTTTTTCCTGTGAAACCATATTGATGATAAAAAACTATAAAGGTTTTAGATTCTGGGCCTTTAAAGCCTGATACTAGTAACCAGCTCCTTGGTTTGTAGCTACCATGGTTGATAACAGAGCTAAAAACAGCGTATTTGTCTCCCAGATATACTTAAGAAAGAGCAGAGCTCCAGAAAGGAGACAATATCTGCCTCATCATGCATATTTACTTCAGCTTTCCTACATTATTTTTTCCTTTTACCTATTGTTTGTGAAGACTTTGAATTTAACTTAACCTGTTGAACTTATTAGAATGTTCATCCTTCATTTAAAGAATATTTAGCAAATAAACTTTACTTTAAAACTTGCTGTGTGGTTGAATTAAAATAACTTTGCAATAAAACAAGGGGTCCGATTTGAACTAACACAAAACAGACTGATAGCTTTGAGAAGTTAATGTAACAGAAAAGTAGAGACATTCAAAGCCTTTACTTTTAATCAGCTGAACGTTAAAGGGAATGTTATTTTAAATGCTTTATTTAATATATTACATTCTTTTTTGCTTGAGATGTAACATTTTAGCTTTTCTGATTTTAATTAAAAGCATTGTTATAATGAAATAAATATAATTTGTAGCTATAGAAAAATCATTAGTCTCTCATCAGTGACTAAGGAAGTAGATTGAGGATAAATGATGCATGTGTAGACAAGCTAAATAACTTTTTGGAAAAAGTCCAAATAATGAACTATGCTTTGAGAACAAGTCGAACCACACCCTGCAACCCTCCTTTTTTTATCTTTTTATGATCTTCGCAGGTATTACTCTGACTTTTAAGACTCTGGAGTTATTATCATATCCAATGGCGTAACAACACAACAATAGGCCTGTAAGCAACATTATCTGGGTGGGCCCCTTATGAAGTACAGCATATGATTAAGGTTCAGGATACGGCGACAGTTCCATAAATCTGCCAAGAAGATACAATTATGCAATCCTCAGTAGTATATGATCACACACTGAAAAATAGTGACTACACACCTTGAATAGAACCATTGGTGACAGCGCACCACATTACAGACATCCCAAGTTCCAAAAATTAATTTCAGGGAGATGCTTATAACACATTGTACATAAAGGTTTTAATCTACGCTCTGGGTTATCCATAATTCTAAGTCCATCCATCCATTATCCGACACGCTTGTCCCAATTGGGCTCGTGAGGGGTGCTGGTACCTATCTCCAGTTGTCAATGGTGGGGTACACCCTGGACAGGTCGCCAGTCAATTGCAGGGCACCACAGAGACAAACAGAACATACAACCATTCACGCACACACTCACACCTAAGGAGAATCTAGAGAAGCCAATTAACCTAACGGTCATGTTTTTGGACTGTGGGAGGAACCCGGAGTACCCGGAGAGAACCCACGCATGCTCAGGGAGAACATGCAAACTCCATGCAGAAAGACCCTGGGACGGGAATCGAAAACCTTGCTTCCTGCAAGGCAGCAGTGCTACCCACTGCGACACTGAGCAGCCCTAATTCCAAGTCATAGTGTGAAAAATAAAATACTCAAATATATTGTTCTTTTAAGATCTTTATTGCAGTTTGAAACATATTATATGAGTGTATTTTTACCAATCGTCTAATGAACTATACACAGTTATTAACATAGTAATTAAAGTACCACTGTCTGCTTTGCTACTGGTGTCGTGTTTAAATGGCTCACCATCTGGCATGTGTGGCGGTATAAATACGGTCCGGTGCGGCGAGTCTCTTCAGGATCAGGTGGGTTTAAGAGGAATTTTTCGCACCATTACATCTGCAAAGAGATGTCCTCGTCTATAATTGCGTAGGGGACCCACCGGGTGTCTGTAATGGGGCCCCTAGGAGGTCGTGGGCCTGTAAGCAACTGCAGTTTCTGCTTACCGATATTTGCGCCATTGATCATATCAATCAAAATTGACTTCTTGGAGCTTGTTTTTGCAGTACAGAAGTCTGCAATGTATTTTTTTTTTATGCCTTCCTGTTTAAGATCAACCATCTTCCAACAAACAGAATTCATATCAAATGAATAAATAAAGGGCTGAGATGTGTTCTGGCAACAATAGGTCAGGTTGTTGTTAGCTTATGAACTTGGAGGTGGTCCAGTTTTCTCAAAGCATTTATCCGTGACTTGCTGTGGTCCACTTAAGGTTTATTCTTTATCCCTGCAGTGAATGGAAAAAGCAGGGCCATCATACGAATTTCTTCAGAAGATAATCAAAAGTGTTGCTTCTCTTTCATTTATGATACTATGGTTTTATAAAAGCTCAGTGGTGCTTTTTCTTCCCTGCGATAATTTTGTTTTTGGCCTTGAAAGAGAAGTGTACAGGAGTTTGAATGCAGCGTTTAAAGTGTGACTCCAGCAAATATTCCAAAAGCTGGATAGAGGAAGGAAAGCTTGGAGCTGCACGCCCTTTGTCTGAGACTGCAATCCGTTTTCCTTTAGACTCCAGGTGGGAGAAACCATGTCTGCAGGGCAGACATTGTATACTACGTGACATTTTTCACCCAAATATTTCTTGCTACAAAAGCAGAAAAGGGAAAGAAAGCATACGCACTTTTCAACACGATATCTAATTACAGATAAAAATCAGAAAGCAAGGTTCCAGTTCTGGCTGTATGTTTAGGGAGGTTTTCCTGCTGGAAGGTGGGCCTCCAACCTTGTCTGCAGTTTTACCGACACTAAAGGCCAATTTATGCTTCTGAAGCATAGCTTTTGCAACCGTCAAATCTGTCTCTGTGCGTGGCCTCGCCCCCCGCGGAGAGGTTCTTCAACCGTCGTTGCGCACCTCAAAAAAATCCTGACTACTCTAGATCCATCTCTGTGACTGTGATATCTTGCAGATGCGCCATTGTTGTTTTGGTAGATAAACACTCCAATCAGCGCTGACGAAGTTCTCGTGACCATCCGTCGAAGTTCTTGCAAGTTCTTGAATAGACTCCCCCTTGCGCTTTGGCGGGAAACTGCTGTGCGTCCCTAGAAATTCCAGACCGACAATGCAGAAGCATACAGCAAAACTGGTTGGCGACCAGACCCAAGCAACATTTGATGATGAGTCCAATCTGCCCTTAAGAATTGCCCTGCATTAGCTCCTACTGTCCCTTTTACTAGGTTCCGTGTCTATGTTAAAGAGCGTCCTCACAGCATGATGCATCCACCACTGTGCTGCACAGTGGAAATGGTGCATTCAAGGTGATTTTAAGTGTTAGTTTGATTATTCACAATAATGCAGATTCTAAATCAGCCAACTATAGTTTGGTTTTCTGATCAAAATCTGTGTTTAACCCGTCGTCCCACAGGCAGAGTCAGGGACACAGGGCAGTAGGCAGCAGAGGCCCTACAGTAGACTGGGGTTGACAGCTTTATCAGCTCATGAGAACAGAGGAGGAGAGCTGGCTCGTTGCCCAGCTGAGCTACCACCACGTTGCCTCAACCCCTGCTCACACAGACTAGCTCGACCTTGGACAGGGCACAGTCACCCTTCTCCCTCCTCCCGTTTGGAAATAACCCCCAACGGCACCCCTCCCCCCACTGCTCCCAATGCCTCTCCAGGATGGAGGAAAGGGAGGAGCTGGAAGTAATGGAAGCAAACTGGCACATCGTGTTTCCCTAATCTGAAATTACCCACAACACACTCTGTGTACATGTAAACACTCTGAAATTCAGACTATTTCTCTTCCTGGCTGTCTCCCAGATTTATGCTGCAAATATACAAATAAGCTTGTCTGATTTCAGCTGGCTCCATCTTTTTCCCCAAAATAGAACATTAAAGGATAACAATTATTATATCCTGTGCTTTGCAAAGATATCTTTGCCAATATATTTGATATTTGTGTACACATTCAATATAATTTGATGCAACAATCAACAGAAAGTGGTGAATAAGTAGAAAAATATTGAAAGGTGTTGGATGCTGCCTCCACATTCAGCCTCAGGCGATCATGGATCACCTGAGCAGGCCCTGAAAGGCAATCAGTTTGGATTTTATTTTTAAAGCATAACACTACCACCTCCGTGTGTTCAGATTAATACAGGGTGTTAAAGCATTTTAAAGTAGGATGTGGAAATTTTGTTCCACTTCCATATTTTGTACCCATCAAATCATAATAAAATATATTGATACAAAACCATCAAAAAAGGTGAGAGGGCTGTGGGTTATTTCACATGGAGGTTTTTCTATTGAATTTGTCAGCCTATAAGCCAGTGGAATTCATTAAGGTGGTGGTTTTATGTATGTTTGTTACTTTTCCTGCTGTCTGCGAATGTAATGTCGCTCAGGCTGCAGTTAAATGGATTTTTCAATTGATCTTTCAGCTTGTCAGAGGCAGCAGCTTTAATGGGCACATAGCTGGTCTTCATCTGTGAGTTCTTCCTGTATAGATGAGCGGCCGTGCGCCTGCCTCTGCAGCCGCTTCGGCAAATGAGACGTTATTGAATCAATCTTGTCCAATTATTTCTTCTGTGTATGTTAAATGTGAATAAAGGTGCAACAGAGTTCCTACATCTCATCACTGAACTTATGCTCCTCAGATTTATTGCATTTTTTAAACTGGGGGAAAAGATTTATAGACTTTTAATAAACAACAGATATAAGGGAGACTCTTAATGGACTAAATAGACGTGGAGACCCTGAGTTTGTTATGGTGATTGCCCCATTTCTCTTAATAGGGTTAATCCTAAATACTGTGAGGTTTGCATTTGTAAAACAGGAAATAAAAGCATTTTTCCAACAATCTCCTATACGTAAACATTTTAAGTACCCTATGGCTTAGGGATGCACGATATTGGGATTTTGGCCGATATCCGATATGCCGATATTTTAAAACTCATGTAGCCGATA
>NW_015150462.1:148734-155974 GCF_000732505.1 Cyprinodon variegatus | reverse complement strand
TATCGGCTACATGAGTTTTAAAATATCGGCATATCGGATATCGGCCAAAATCCCAATATCGTGCATCCCTACTATGGCTTCATTTTTCCTCAATCTGTTGGATTTTTCCTTGATGAATCTGCCATGATGCTAAGTTAGATCTTCATCTGGGAAACAAACTTCATTTGGTTGAGATCTAATAATAACTCTCTCGGAGTCCAAGGACCTGTCAGGTGCAAAGAACAAAGATGGTAATAAATACCTCTGCATGTTTTCAGCTGCGCAGGGCGAGCAGAGGGAGTGTGCCTTCACAGACCAGCAGCAGCAGTGGGAGGTGAAGCGAGTGACGGAGGGTGAAGGCTCGGTCTCTCCAGAGAACACCACCATTCGATGTGCCAAAGGCAAGCACTGCTTTGGCCTGTGGGAGAAAACCCCTCCGGGTGAACTACAGCTGGTCAAACAAGGTAACACCAACTTACACATTTATTTGTTTCTTTCTTTATTTTTTGTTTCTGCTACTGATTAAATACAAAAAGTAGCTTACATATGCTGATTTCATCTATCAAGGAAAATAAACTATCAACCCAAGCTCCGGCGCTCATAGAGTAAAACAGCATCTCTGGCAAATTGCAGTGTAGACTTTGACTAGGCCGTGGCAAACCTGTCACTTCCTGTGCGAATTCGGAAGAGTTATTAAGAAGAATAAGTGCTTCCTGTGTTTTTTTTTTTTTTTTTTAATGAGACATCTATTTGATATATAGTTAAACAAGTGACAAAAT
Organism: Cyprinodon variegatus; assembly: GCF_000732505.1. NCBI lineage: Eukaryota > Metazoa > Chordata > Actinopteri > Cyprinodontiformes > Cyprinodontidae > Cyprinodon > Cyprinodon variegatus. Next base: position 155,216 of record NW_015150462.1, on the reverse strand, counting down.
AACTGTTGTGGATTATAAGTTGGACAAAAGGCTAGTTTGTGAAGCTTTTTCCTGCTTAGAATGAGTCTTAATAAAAACCTTAACCTTTACGCTCACTTATTTTCTTCATTTAATTGGAAATATCTGTTTGAATTGGTCGTTTGATTGGGTTCAAAGTTGTTTGATAGAGCAAACAGAAAAGGTTAATCTATTTTACTGTGAGATGTCAAATAGAACTATTTTTCCAGTTTGCTAACTCTTTTTGACATTTGAATAAAAAAAAAAAAGTCAAAAGATCCCAATTTTTCCTGCCTCAGGTTGCTGGACTCACCTGGACGATAACCATGAGTGCCATGACGACCGCTGCGTGGTGACCAGGCTGCCTTCGCTGATCCAGAATGGAACGTACCACTTCTGCTGCTGTGGCAGCGACATGTGCAACGTCAACTTTACGGAGAACTTCTTGGTGCCGAGCCCCACGCCGCCTCAGTTGATCGGTGAGGACATGCAGATAACCTTCACTTACTCCAGATGTGGTTGTTTATGCCGTTTTCTGCATCTGTATGCATCATGGTGAAGTAAAGGGGAAAAATAGACATGATATAAAAAATGTTTGCCAATTAATGTCAATGATCTCTATGTGGATTTAAGTTGTTACTCAATGTTTTATTTAAAATTGCTCAAGTTTTCAGAGTTTTAAATTTAAATCTTAGACATTATAACACAAAGTCTTCATCTAAATGGATTTATTGTTTACAAAAACTGTAAAAGTCAGGAAAAAAGTGTTAAAGTTTAGGATGTGTGATTTGTTGTTTTTTGTTTGAGTTGAAGTGACGCAGCAGGTAAAATGGTTTCCCTTTCAGCCTCCTCGCTTTCAAAGCACCATTGAGCTGTCAAAAAGCTAACAGACGTATTAATAGCTTCCGTGTGTTTTTTTTTTTTTTTTTTTTTTACTTGCGCCGCACCTGTGAATGAAGGCAACGTGTGCGGCGAGATCAGGGCGGTGTCAGCGCCAGCTCATCTCCTTTCGCAGACACGCTCTCCCACCGTCCGCGCCGTCTTACTACATTCCAAAGATTACAGAGCGTCTGCGCCCGCTGTCTGCAGACAGACAGTAGGAGCACGGTGGTGGCTGCTGTGCTGCGTAGAGAGAGAACCGGGGAAAGTAAAGAGCTGCTGAGGAATAATTGAATTGGATTGTCTTTGATTAACCTGCGAAATTGTAATTTTATTTGGGCTTAGATTTTAAATCCTGTTTCTGTTTTTGCCGGATTAATTCCTGACATGTCTGTGCAGATTCGTACTGCTGTAGGAAATAGAGCCATGATGTGTTTGATCTAAAAACAAAGCTCCTGGATAATGGTATTAGAATAGGGTGATGGGAGTACTACATTAACACAGAGATACTCCACAGGGGAAGGAACTGAATAACACATTCCTCTCTAATATTTGGATCTTGTCTTGGTTTTCTGTAGGGTTTAGATCTAGGCAGTGTAGTTGCTTTAGAGGATGGTTGACTGTTGACTGAAAATGTTTCTGTGGTAACAAACATTTGTTTTGGATCATTATGCTGCTAAGAGACTCTAGTGACCCATTTTCATGTGAGCTGCAGAGATTTTGTTTATTTTCAGGCTTCCAAAGCAGTCTGAACATTTCTAGAAAAGCCTGAGTTTGTGTTTATATCAGTTTTCTGATATAAACACAAGTAGAAAAGGCCACCCAGATGTCCATTAAAACATCCATCCATCAATCCACAGATGATCTTCAATCCATTTATGCATCCTTCATTTTGTACTTTCNATATTCAATAAATATCTCACAGCCAGAGTAGGCAGACACTTTGCTGGAGCGATTAAGACAACCTGTCATCCTCTTTATGTATTCCAAAAAACAAAGCAGACACGAACATGCTGCTTTTACTCTATTTGTTTTATTTACCCTTTATTATAGACGTTGACTTTGACAACTTTTATTATCATTTTGTACTCATAGAGTGCATAAAAAACGATATTTTATTTTGTACAGATGTCAGACAGTAAATGAGCAGCAGCTTAGTAGTGAAATGAACATTTCCATTCCATAAAGTGCAGCAGTGGTCAAATGTCAACAGTGTGGGAGAAAAACGTGGTGCAAATGCATTGATGGAATTTCAGAGCATTATATGGTGCAAATATGCAGTATTTTGGTTTGGTGTTATCAGTGTGATGCGGAGTCTGTGACATGATATAGATTTTTTTCAACAGTTTAGCAGTGTGATGGTGGTCGGGAAGAAGCTGTTTTGAATCTGCTGGACCGGCATTGAATGCTCTGAAGCCTCTTCCCAGAGTGCAGCAGGGAGAACAGGGCCTCTCTGCCCTTTTGACAAGTGAGGTAGTCTTTACAGTCCAGGTGAGGTTGTCTGATGTGTTCTCAAAGTCATGATAATCACAGGCTTTCATACTAGAAAGAGTGTGTAAGTGAAAGCACTGTACGGCACTACACATCCACCCATTAAGTTATTGACTAGTTGATTTTTGTTTGTGTTTGCTGAGAGTTACCACAGGAAATTTTTATTTTATCTGGTTGCGCTCAGGTGGATTTCAAGGCAATTGTTAAGTCAGATTTATACTTTTTTGACACTTTTGAGCCATTGTTCATGTAGAGCAAATAAAAAAAAATGACACACCTCTGTTAAAATCTTGTGTTTACAGATGATTTCAGAACCTTTTCAATCTTTAATCTTTAATCTGATCCAATGATCTGTTTATCAGTTAAAGTACAAACGGAAAACATACAGCAAAAAAGAAAAAAGCACAAAAAACCTATATATCAATATAACTTGGCTGTATCAGTGTGCACGCAATCAAACTACTTAAACTTAATGTATCTTTTGATGGCAGTCTTTGATATTGGCTTTGTGCATCTGATCTGTTTCAAAAGTATGTTCTGCAAACAGCATTCTTTAGATCTGGTTTAAATACATTTTATGTTGATTTAGATGCGTGCTTCGGGTCATCCAATCCTCCTCATCTTTAAATCCTATCTTTCTAGTAGCAGCCTGAATTGTTTGTGTTATCATGTGTCAGTATTTGAAAATGTTCATATTTTCATGCATCTTGATTAACACCCCATTTCCTGCTGTGAAATAAAGTCCTGAGATATGTTGGTGCAGCCCACGTTTTACTTTGATGACATGATACTTTGATAAATGTTAGAAATTTCGACCTATAAATTTAAGTTTGTTTTCTTACACATTTTTTTTCTACAGGCAAAGGGTGATCAAAGTTTCACCTGGGCATGGAGGTTTTTCTTCTCAAAAAAAGGCTTCTTTCTATCTCTGCTTAGTCTAAAACAGACTAATGAAGACACGGATTGTTGTATGTAGCCAAAAGGGCTGAAACAATTATTCTGATTAATCATGATTAATCGATTATTGAAATAATTGTCAACTAATTAAGTAATAGATGATCACTAAATGCAGTATAGAGACTCTAAAACATGCCTTTAGCTGACAGAGGAACCCACATAGAGCAGGAAATATACCAAAATTGTAAAGTTTTTCATCTGTCAGTAAGTTCTATCCAGAACTCCTCAAGTGGAAATGTTTTAGTTTCACGTAAAACATCTTTAAGGAATAGCAAATATTACAGGACCTTTTTATGAAACACCTTAATCATTTTTTTTTGTTGTATTTTTAGGTTTTAAATTAAGAAAAAACAGAAAACATTTAATAAATCTTCTTTTGTATAAAATTACTGGTGGAAAATGATATTTAAAAAAAACTTTCCGATCTAATGACAAGAAAGAATAGATTATTATTATTATTATTTACATTCTGTTGTGAAATTGCAGTTAAAATTTTCTTTAAAAAACTAAGACTGTTATTTTACTTTATTCAAAACCATTGGTTAGTTTTTTTTAATCATCTTTAACCAGTATAAATAGCCATTGTGAAGGATCCAAAGAGCAACTTGCAGCTCTGGAGCCACAGGTTGCAGGGCCCTGCTCTACTATATACACTATATGATATGTTTTGGAAATACATTGGAAATTTCTCTGTACCATAGCTTTTCCTGGAAGGGGCCACTAAAATTTTTTAGTTAGAACAGTTAAACGTTACTTTGGGTTAATCAAATGAAAAAAAAAAACAAAAAAAAACAAACGTAAATTGTAAAATTGTCCCACAATTGGGAAATTCAGTCTCTGCATTTGACCCACCCCCCATTGTGCAGCTGAGAGCGCTGCAGGGTTAAGGGTCATGCTCAGGGAGCCATCAAGCAGGCTTTGGGGATCAAACCGGTTGCTTGCAAACTTGTAAGATCACAAACACACTGCTCTAACCCACGAGGCAAACACTGGAATTAGAGTAAATTCAAATTACATACTGGGGCAAAGATATTTCAATTTAATTTGAGGAGTATGGATAAATGTAACCAGGTTATCTAGGGTGGTGTTAATACTAGCCCCTCCCCTTCATTTCTCACCTTAAAACACCTTAAAACAGATGCTTAGTTTGCATCCAAAACAGCTGGTCTGTTTCTAGCCTTATGGTTGCTATAGAGACTGAGAGGGGTGTCGTCTCTTGTTTTACTGTCATGTAAACAGGAAGTCGGGGACTTCTAATTTAAAGCTCTTAGACCCTTATGAACATCAATAAATAATAAAAGCTAATCCCCAGCTAGAGTTTATAAAGGGTGTTGAAAATGATTGAGGTTTGTCATCAAGCACAATTGGTAACAAACAATATGTTCATCTGTAGTGTGAGAAAAGTGGATATGTCTGTGTTTATTCCAGCGCCTTCCTTGTTTTGATTAGGAGCCAAGAGATCTCAGACTTTAAAGGGAGCCTTGTTGACTCCTGCATGTGTGCCAGCAAGCGTGCTCACCCTGGCATGTCAATCACAGCCTCCCTTGGGCTCTCCCAGTCATCAGTAATGAATCAAACCATTGACTCCAGCCTTGACTTTTCCCTAACATGGAGCGCAGAAAGCCCGCCCCCTCGTAAAAAGGTCACGATGTGATTTGGATTTGTGTTTTGTCATGTTCTTGCTTTCAGATGGAACTCTGCGCAATGAGGAAACGGTAATTATCGCCCTGGCAACAGTCTCCGTGCTGGTTGTGGTCGCCGTAGCAGCCTTCTTTGGTTACCGCATGATGCACGGTGAGTTACCATGGCGCCAAGCTGTGAAGACTAGCAGGAAACATGGATTTCTTCTCAGGGCCGTCTGAATGTTTTTGGTAGCATTTATAATCTGTCCACATAACAAGTTAGAGCAAAGGTATTCATCCTCCAGCTGCTCACATTTTATCACCTTACAACCATGAAACTCGAGATCCATTTTAGAGTTTTCATTTTTATGGTCCAACACAAAGCTCTGTAGATCCCTCCTTTACGCTGTTCTTCACTCTTCTGTATTAACAGGCGATGGCAAACAAGCGCTCCACAACCTGAACATGATGGAGTCTGGTGGCTCTGAGAGCTCCCTGGACCTGGACAATCTCAAACTTCTAGAGGTTAGTGGCCAAACCGGCCTGTATGTCCCTCTGCATCCTCAGAAAATCAAGATTTAAGTCTGAACCCGTTTTACTACTCATTCAGTGTGGTTTTTTTGGACTAATTAAGGGTTTTTTATGATGAAATGATGAGCTGAAGTGTAGCTGTATGCTGACTCGGGAGATTTCTGTTCCATTGAAGGTCTGAGCTGCATCCTAAACCTTATTGATCTGCACCGGGCCCTTTTTTATGAAGAACGAATGCTCCTATTACCGATGTAGAGGAGTTAGGCTTTCACCAGAGAGGAAGGAGAATTAGAGCTTAAAAGAGAAACCAAAGCTGCAGAGACAGAAATAAACCCAAAATACATCAAGGTCTATGGTTGCTTTTTTCTTTTCAATGTGACTTTTATCATCCGATCGTGGTAGGATGATGAAAACGACAGGTCAGGCGTTTAAAAATAGAAATTTGCTTTTACTGACACCAGATCTCGGAGAGAGAGGAGTCGCGTTGTGATAGAAAGCCAATACTGCATGGACGATATTAAGCCGCAGTGATAATAGAAGCACATAAAGACTCATTTATGTTTTCTAGAATACAGGGCTTACATTTCCAAAGTCCAATTTCCTGGATTTAAACCTCCAGAAACCTTTAAAAAATTGCAATAAAAACTAAAAACTAAAAGTGACTTAGAATGTCACTTGATTTGATTCTATTCAGACAGGACCTTCACATTCAATTCTGACCTAAATGGTACAGTAGTTTCTGTTTTTTGAAGATAAGTCCTATAAAATGAATTAAACAAGGTTTTTAAAGTTTTTTTTTTTCTTTTAAGAATTGTTATGGACTGAATTAAATTACCATTATTATAGGTGTCAGGGAGACCAATAGTTTAGGGCAGAGGTGTTCAACGTTTTTCAGACCAAACTGATGGCGAGATAGAGCGGGGACCCCCCTAATTATATATATATTGTATGAAATTGTATTATATAAAACTGGTCCTATAGTCAGTCTATTACATATGGAGTAAT
>NW_015150462.1:145853-148501 GCF_000732505.1 Cyprinodon variegatus | reverse complement strand
TTTAAAGACATTTCAATTAGTGGAAAAAAAAATTGGAGGGGGGAAATGTAAAAAAACAAACAAGAAAAAAAAATATCAACCAAAACTTTCATGACCCCCATGCAGTACCTCTGTGGACCCCCTAGGGGTCGTGAACCCCCTGTTGAAAACCTCTGGTTTAGAGGAACAAACTTTTCAGACCATCCTGCTGTTGTGTTGAACACTAATCTCCCTGCATGTTAAATCATGAGAGTTGGCTAAAAGAGCTGTAAAAAAAAAACAAAACAAAAAAAAAAACACTTCATCTCCTGAAATCAATTTCAGAAACAGATTTTTTTTTTAAAGTCATTTACATCTATCAATTGACCAAGATTTAACCTCTCAAAACCCAACGTTTTAAAGCGTTTACAAATAATAACTCAGAATGCATGAAAATTACACTGGTAACATGTTTACCAATATAGACATGTTAGACATCGTTGGAAAGCTTAGATTCTCCACAATTCAACCACCTAGTTAATTTTATGCACATAGCAAGCACCAAAGCACAATTAACACAGATATAGCAGCATGTCAAAATGTACCATGACAATTAAGCCACAGCAAAGCATGTTCAAAAAAGACTTATTATTTTCGAGAATAAAAAACAACAACTTTGAGTCTTGTTTGAACTGATGCAGCTTTGACTTGATGCAGCTTGGGTGTTTTGCTCACCCAATTTTCATGTATATATATAGAAACTAGAAGGTGTTAGTTTTCAATTAATGTATCACACATGTAATTGGGGCTTATAGTTCCTAAGTTATTTGCTTTTTCATTTGGGTATGGAAAATAGGTGAGAATTTCCCAAAATGAGGTAGATATTAAAGGGTTAAGGAACTATTTCTAAGGCTTTGGGAATTGCATTGAGATTATACATGGAGAAAACGTGAAACAAACACATCAACTCACCCTTGAGGTGACGAAAAAACTACAGAAAATTATCTAAATCACTAAAGGCCACATGTTCCCTAGCTAGGGTCGGTGTTTCTGATTCAGCAATGAGAAAAAGACGGAGAAAAAAATGGCATCCAAACCACTGCTGACTAGAAAGAATATTAACTTTTCAGATGTTGATGATCCCAAAGATGATATTTTTAAAGTTTTGCATCTTTTACCCTGTTTGTTAAATAACTGCTTTTCAGAAAGAGAACCCTGGTGCCCGCAGTTAGACATGGAGGTGGCAGTGTGATGGTCTAGGCTTATTTTGCTGCTTGAATTCTGCTCCCTGACAAAACTAATAAACAATAACAACATGTGGGTGTTTAAACTAGGAAAGAGTTTTTAGAATTGCCTTGTTAGAGTCTGCTTTAGTGTGTTGACTCCTTTCAGTGTGTCTGAATTAATAAGGTTCACTGTCAGGTTTAAAGCTCATAGACTGTCTGCCTTTCATTTTGATCTATCCTCCAGTGGATGTAAGTTAAATGTTTGACTTCTTTTTTATCAGATAACATTCTCAGTTATTCAACGTATGACTCAGATTTCTCTGTTGCGTTTCAGAAGCTGCAGGTTACATCTGCTTCGGCCTTGTAGAGACTGTCAGTATTTAGAAACTTGTTTTATAAAGATGTCCTGAGGCCATGCAAGTGAGTCACTGCTGCAATTAATACGGTGATGCAGATTTATGTGTAGAGCTGGAATATTTACCATCTGCAGCCGTTCGGATTTTAAACGTCATTTTCAGACCAGAACAAAGAACAGGAGTTCGTTTTACGATGTCGTCCTTCTGCCTTATCGCGCACACATGCTTTTTTTTTCCCATTAAAGGGAGTGGGGGGGGGTAGCTTACTCCCAGACTAAACAGGTTCCTTGTTTCTCCTTGTATCTTTCTACGCCAGAGGAAGACATTAGACATAAATAAATACGCTGCTGAATTCTTCCCTTGCAGATGACATTTTAAGGCAGTCTGTTTTGGTCCTAATAGCACGCTGTCCTCTGGCTAATTCAGGAAACTAATTGAATGATTTGGAACTGACTCAAAGCCATTTTAACTGTTTAATCCTGTTGTTGGTTTGTAATTCAATTTATTTCTCATCTCCCCACTCCCCTGCCTGCCTGCGAACATGCTTCACTGTCGTCTGTCAATGATTGCTTTTACCTCTCTTGAGATGTTGAGTCTTTTTTTGGGTCTCTTTATATCTGTTGAGCAGCTTTGTGCTTCTGTTTGGGAATATGTTCACAGCGAAGCATTCAAAGCTTTCTGTTTGCTCTTTTTCTTTTTATATGAGTCATTTTAAAACGGGTTTAAAATCTAAAATGCGTGTCGTTATAGTTTGTTTTTCTGTGTTTTTTTCCACTACTCAGCTGATTGGACGTGGGAGATACGGCACCGTCTACTGCGGCTCCCTGGACGAGCGGCCAGTTGCCGTTAAAGTTTTCACAGCAGCCAATCGGCAGAACTTCATCAACGAGTGCTCCATCTACCGTCTGCCGCTGCTGGAGCACGATAACATCGCTCGTTTCATCGCCGCTGATGAGCGGACGGGCCCCGAGGGCCGCACAGAGTACCTGCTGGTCATGGACTATTACCCACATGTGAGTACAGGGGAAGGACGCGCTTCGGTTTGCTTCAGTTTAAAAAATAATTAATAAATAAGTGTTCACCAAAATATCAAACCTGGATTATCAAA
>NW_015150462.1:131182-144952 GCF_000732505.1 Cyprinodon variegatus | reverse complement strand
TTTGCTTCTAACAATTAACAGCAGTTTTATTTTACAGGAGGATCTTGTCTGAAAAAAGGGAATCAAAAATAGTTTTTTTTTCTATAGATTTTAAAGTTTTCTAACTTTTACACACAGATCAAAGAAACTGAGCTTTAAGAAGCTGCGTTTAGTAGCTTGGCTCAGATTCCACAGTGTTTTTAAGCGTTACCAGTTCGACCAGTTCTTTTCATTCATTCATTATGAAGCCCTACAGGAGTGCCAGAAAACAGCGTAGAAGAATGTCTGCAGACTGTGTCCCCTGAACCAGCCGCCGAATATAAAACGAAATAACCAACCTTTTATCAGACGGCTGCAAAATGGCTAAATGAACTCTCGACGAATGTTTTCTGTCCAAACCCGACGCTAATTACAACTCTGCTAATACCGGTCGGCTGAATAAAAGGAGCCCATTCCTTTTCACAGTCATTAGTCTAATACCCGTCGTCGTGGCAACTCAGTGCAAGTCAGGACAGGAGACGGGGACGCCTAATGCGTTGGAGTGAATTATTTAGCTAATTTATCTAAACTCTACATTTTAAATGCTATTTTCTTTACTAATAGATACAAAGACTGCATTGTGATTATTTAGAGATGTATACAATAATGGACTTTTTCAGGAAGGAAATTATTTAAACCCAGAATCATGTTTTTTTGTTAAGTCGTCATCAGCTTTTACAGCTGAATGTTGCTCAGGGTCTGTTGAATAGTTTTTCTGATTTGTGATTAAACATTCGCCTCACGTACCCCTTCAGGAAGAATGGAGCTGCTCCCAACCGAGGTCGAGGCACAGAATAAGCTTTGAAAATGTGGAATTACTTTTAAAATCTTCTTTTCACCGTGAGGTTGCTCGTAGCCGCAGTGGTCATCTGCTGAGAATACATCAGATGATTATTAGTGGTGTAGATCACGCAAATTTATATTGAAGACTTAAAGTGCAGTCTATTACTTCTTTAATTAGGATTAAGTTTGTGGGATCATTTTTTTTTTTTTTCTAGGAGAACATTTGTGAGGTCGGACATTGATGTGGGACGAGAAGGCTCACAGTAGAGCCAGAGGTCAGGGTGTGTTTGCAGGGACAGCGAACCAGCTAACGGCCTTTCAGACACTCACCGCAGGGTTTAAAGCTCAACAGTTATAGTAGGCGCTCAGTGTTTGAGGCTGTGCTGGATCAATAAAAATCAGACACACAGCTTCTCCTCTGTTTGCTCTCTAGTCGCCCACCTGATGAAAAGGTTTCTATAGAACATGCAACCTTGTGCCGACGCTGTTAAAGTTGAACTGAAGTTGATGTTGAACCACAGCGTGTGCAGGAGCTCTTATAGGCTGCGCTCTTGCTTTCCTCAAAACGCCGCTTTGCTTTCATGTCCTTGCATGGCGTATGCCGCTAAAAATAATTGATTTTAAAACTCAGGGGTACTGGCGTGACGTCCGGTCTGAAAGGCCCATAACAGCTCCTGCGTCCTGAAAACTGACGCTAGTACCAGACGAATATACACTTTCTTTTTTTTTGAGTTTTTATGGCCCTAGTGGCTCGTTTTTCTGACAGTAGGCTGACAGGAAAAGGGGTATGAGAGAGGGGGAAGAGAAATACGGCGAAGGACCACAGGCCGGATTCGAACTCGGGTCGGCCGCATCCAGGACTTAGGCCTCCGTACATTGGTTGTGTGCGTTAACCACTGCTCCACCTGCACGCCCAAATATACACTTTCAAGTCTTACAAATTATCAGTTGGATTTAGGCGTTGACTCTGACTAGGCCCTTTTAACAGATTATTCTGCTCTAATCTAAATCCTTCCATTGTTACTCTGGATTTATGCCTCTTCCCCGTAACATGATGCTACCGTTACCGTGTTTTTTCACAGTGGGGATGGAGAATTAAAAGTTTCCCATTAAAAAACTTTTTAATTAATTTGTTTTAATGTGATAAGAGTGAAAATGTTAAGGAGATGCTAACACTTTTTTTTTTCTCCAATTTCTGCTACACAGGGCTCTCTAAGTCACTACCTAAATGTCCAGACCAACGACTGGGTCAACAGCTGTCGGTTAGCTCACTCCGTCACCAGAGGCCTGGCTTACCTGCACACGGAGCTCTTTAAAGGAGGTAAACTCGAAGCACCCATATATAGGTTTGACAGCTCTGGTTTATTTTGAACTTGTTTCAGCTTTGAGGTTCAACAAAAACGTCCTTCTGTAGTTTAAAATCCCAGAAGGTTAAATCAAGTTATCTATCTCTACCTAATCAATGCCAATGAGAAAGATTGCACCATCAATCAAGTCTGGATCAGCTTGTCGATGCTTCTGATCAGCAGTGGCTGTCCTCTGCGTACTACTAATACCTACAGCAAGAGCGAGAACGGTTCTAGTTTCTCATTCTGCTTTGATGTTTTTGGCGGAATTGAGGGTTAGGGGAAATAAAAGCTGAGTTGCAAAAGCCGTTCTGGGTTGAAAATATGTTGTCTGTTTGCAGAATTGCGATTGCAAAGGGCAACAGTGAGTATGACAGTTACATATTCAGCCTGACTGATCTGATCTCGGTAAATGATGCCCACCTGGAAGAGATAATGGTTCCCAAGACGCTAAAGGTCACATAAATTGTTACACATGTCACAGATAAATAAAATAGGATGACATTTCCTAACTGATGTCCTCATCACAATATTCACAGAATAATTCTCCTGTAGTAGTAAGAGCTGTGTATTATATTTTATTGCTGTACTCTGGGTTTAAATCCCATCAAAATACCCAAAGTTTATGGTTTCAAAGTGGCAAAACGAAAGGCAGTTTAAGGAGGGGAGCATTTTCTCCAGCCGCCCTCAAAGCTGTTGTTCTAACTGTGACCACGGCTGTACGTGCTGCATACCATGGCTCCACATGGCTCTGTTTATCCTGTAGAATTCGTATCCTTGTATTTTGACAAACACTGGGCGCACACTGTGTGCACGCCCAGTCCGGGGTATTTATAGACTCGCCTCCAGCTTGCCTCCGTCAACAAAAGCATGAAAAGGGACGCAGTTTAAAATGAAGCTAGCGAGTGTGGAGATGTGTGTCCCAAGAGGCTGATTGGACAACTGAACAAGTCTCAGCTTTTTTTTTATTCTCTCTCTTCCCTGTGTCACAAAATCTCAGCCTCAGCAGTTGGATAGAGCTGTTGTCTCTTAATCAGCACAGATACGCATCAAACAAGCGCAGATAAGGGATAAAAGTGCAATGATGGCCTGTTTGTGCAGATGGGTAACTAATAAAAAGAGCCAGAGTGTCGGGCTAATGGAGGGAAGAGGGGAGGAAGCTGGAGTGATGAGCAGATAAAGGAGAGAGGAGCTGCTAACAGCTGAATCTCCCAGGCTTTGGTACAGTTGTCTTCCTCCCCCACCGCCTCCCTCACATCACAGGCAGGAAGCAGATAGCTGCTTCACTGTGCCCTCTGCTGGACACAAACGGAACAGATTTACTGTAGAAGTTGACAGTGATGATTATTCCTAATAAGAATCATTACAATTTTAGATGAAAAGAAAATCCATCCTATCTCCTCACTGTAGATTTGTACAAGCCTGCTGTTTCCCACCGGGACCTGAATGGCAGGAACATCCTGGTCAAAGCTGACGGGACGTGCGTCGTTATTGATTTCGGTCTGTCCATGAAACTGACGGGGAACAGGCCGGCGCGCCATGGAGAGGAGGAGAATGCTGCTATAAGTGAGGTGAGCGTTTGACAGGAGGATGTTTACACTAGTCGTCTACAGAGGAGAACTGTTTGGAGAGGGAGCGTCTCCGTTTGAAAATGCAGGTCCGTTTTTTGGGGTTTTCCTTTTTTTTTTTTTTGTTATTTTGTTTATTTTGAGTGTAGAAGATGCAGCATGAGTCACGTGCAGTCCTCGTTTTGGAGCTGCCATTTTGGTCCAACAATAAAGAAATCATTACTTTTAGTAATTCAGTTTAAAAAGTAAAATTTACCTAATATATTTTAAGTTTTTCTTGCTGGTAATTTTGATGATTATAGATTAACAGATGAAAACCCCAAAACGTACAGGAAGTAGGGGGAATTATGTCCTAATTGACCTTAACAACTAGCTTTTATTTTAGCAAAAAGTTCATTGATCTAATCAGTTCTCCAATATCATGTTATTATCTAATTTATTTGGGGTCCATTCTGATTAGTTCTGTTCATTTATATCCAAAAGATAAATAAAAATGATTCAGTTATTGTATTCTTTGGAAATTTAAGCCTGCATACAGCAGTTCAGGGTTTTTAAGTCAAATAAAAACATTGTTTTTCTGGTCTATTTGAGAAAAGATGGAAGTTTGAAGACTTATTTCCAGCTAATTTGGTAGTAAGATAAATGTAAACATACAAGTACATATTTTATAGGCATACTTAACATATATCTCTGTTATGATAAAAATAAAAGTCACTCGAGAAAGATCTTTCCTTTATCTCATCCTCCAAGTAAAAAAAATAATAATAATAAATAAATAAATAAAAAATCTATAATAATAATAATAATAAAGAAGAAAAAGAAAAAGGAAAAAAAAAATAACATGGATCTTCAGCTCGCCGACTTGTTTGGTTGTTGTTACCCAATTTTTTGTATGGTTGTATTGGAAATTGTTGTTTCTAGCTTATTGTATGAATCATTGATTTTGAATATTGATCTGATAAAATAAAGTCTTTGTTAAAAAAAAAAAAAAACATTGTTTCTTTAAACCTATTGAATATTTGTTTTTTGTCTTTTTATTATAACCAAAATAACTGATTATTATTAGTTTTTTTATAACCGAGCAGGAGAAGCTGTAGATGTTATTCATTCTGTGGAGGTAATTGTTATTCTGTCATTAGTGACCTACCCTCATTCAGTTTAATCATTGAAGCTGATCTTAACTGATTGGATAAGAGTTTGACAGGTTTTTACATTTTGTTATGAGATGCAAAATTTTATCAATCTTTAGGTTTTGGGGAGTTTTGGATATTTTAAATCTGTTCTCTTCCATTAAACTTCAATAAAATCCAGATTTTTACTTTAAAGTGTAGAACTATAAAGCTAGATCACACCACCCCAGTGTAAATCCTCCAGATTGTATTCTGTTCTTTTTGGCCTCAACACAGATTCCTAACTTGGTTAACCTCTAACTATGAGCATCATACAACTCTGAGTTGAACCACAGGTCCATTTATTCTTCTCAGCCTAAAAGGAAAACTATAATGTCGGTACTTGACATTTCTTCCTCCTGGGTGTGCCTGTTGTTTGCAGGAGTTCCATTTCCTGTTTACTTTTTGACTCCTGACTGTGGCTCCTCAGCCTCCATTAGTCAGAGTTGAGGAAATGTTCGCTTCTGCTCAAATATCTGATATTTACGCATCATCTCTGCAAAAGAGTCTCATTTTAGATGCAAACCCACATCATGTTATTGTTTTTTGAGACTTTCAACCTCTCTTTTTTCCTCCTGTTAATACAGGCTTTAGATTTAGCAGGATGTATTTATAACTCTTCCCAGATTGCTGGACAGTAGCAGTCGCTTCTCTAAGCTTATTGCTGAAGTCTGTCCACCTTTTCAAAGCGTAAACCCACCTGTGGGCTCCAGAACTCCTGCTTTCGCCGCTGATGATGTTGATCTGTTAACATGTTCCTCCTCTGACAGGTGGGGACGATCCGCTACATGGCCCCGGAAGTGCTGGAAGGTGCTGTGAATCTGAGGGACTGTGAGTCGGCACTGAAGCAGGTGGACATGTACGCTCTGGGTTTGGTCTACTGGGAGATCTTCATGAGATGCACCGACCTTTTCCCTGGTGAGACACAAAAGAGGCGGTATAATGGGTATTTACGGACAGGAGGGTTATTTCTAAAGAAAACCATTCTGATCGGTTTTGGATGCGTTTCTTTCCTCCCCGTTTCCTCGCCTGGCTGTAGGAGAATCGGTGCCAGACTACCAGATGGCCTTCCAGGCAGAGGCAGGAAACCACCCCACGTTTGAGGACATGCAGGTCCTGGTATCCAGGGAGAAACAGCGGCCCAAATTCCCAGAGGCCTGGAAGGAGAACAGCTTGGTGCGTATGTTTCTGCATAGACGAATTATTGGACATTGCAGACTCTGATTCTAAAAATTGTCGCTTCACACCCAAAAACATTCAATTCAGTTTATTTCTATAGCGTCAGTTCACAACACGTCATCTCTCGACACTTTACAGTTCACCAGATCATACAGTTAGATTGATGCAGAGTTTTCTATCTAAGGAAAACCAGCTGATTGCATCGACTCATTGACTCGAATGCAATCCCTCACACCAGGCATGCTTGTAGCGACAGTGGAGAGGAAAAACTCCCTTTTAACAGGAAGAAACCTCCAGCAGAACCAGGCTCAGTGTGAGCGGCCATCTGCTGAGGCAGACTGGGGTTCAAGGAGACAGAAGCAGAGATACAAAAGACAACGGTCAACCAGCTGCCATGTCAGAGGACAAAGAGAGCAGATCCAGCCAGTCGCAGTCAGAGAAACAGGACTACACTGGAAAAACAGGCCGATCTCCAACATCTATAAACAAAGATGTTGATGGCAGCAGCACAGCTGATATTTCTCTCCAGGATGGAGTCAAAGCTAGCATAGTTGGTTCCACAGGAGAGGAGCCTGATCACTAAAAGATCTGCCTCCCATTCTACTTTTAGAAATTCTAGAAACCACTAGTAAACCTGCAGATTGAGAGCAAAGTGCTCTGTTAGGAGCATAAGGAACAATCAGATCTCTGATATCAGATGGGGCTTGGCCATTTAAGGCTTTATATGTGAGAAGGAGGATTTTAAATTCTATTCTGGATTTAACAGGAAGCCAATGAAGAGAAGCCAGGATAGGAGAGATATGATCTCTCTTTTTAATTTTCATCAGAACTCTGGCTGCAGCATTTTATATCAGCTGAAGGCTTTTAACTACAGTTTGTAGACTTCCTGAAAGTAAAGACATTTGTGTGTTTTGTTGGGCTAATAAGTCAAACATCAGCACAAGGACACCACATCATTGTGCATTAGTGAAAGGCCTTAATCTCTAAATGTCACACTTTGTCTTTTAGGCGGTTCGCTCTCTAAAGGAGACGATGGAGGACTGCTGGGACCAGGACGCAGAGGCACGTCTCACGGCACAGTGCGCTGAGGAGCGACTCGCCGAGCTGCTCCTTATATGGGACCGCTCCAAGTCCGTCAGTCCCACCCTCAACCCCATGTCCACCACGCTGCACAATGAGAGGTTAGCTTAAACCTGCAGCCATCCTGTCGTTCAGCTGTTCCCTTTGGTTCTTCAACTCTTCCTTCTTATTTCCCCGGACAGAAATCGCATGACCCCCAAGTCTGGCCCGTACGCAGACCACCCCTCTAGCTACATCGAAGAGCACGAGGGTGTTACTAAGAACCAGCAGGCGGACACCACCGCTTCCTTAACAGGCAGGGTCTCAGTGGGGATTGGAGAGAGGAACAGGAATTCCATCAACCAGGAGCGCCAGCAGCAAGCAAACGCCCGTTTGCCCAGCCCAGAGGGCAGCAGCACCAGCATGGGCCTGAGAGGCAGTCCATCCGCCTCCACCACTACCACTACCATCATCTCAGAGTCTGAAGGGTCCGTAGGGGCCGGCACAGTCCCCGTTTGCCTACACCTGACCCAGGAGGATCTGGAAACCACCAAGCTGGATCCCAAAGAGGTGGATAAGAACCTAAAGGAGAGCTCTGACGAGAATCTGATGGAGCACTCGCAGAAACAGTTCTGCTCACCTGACCCTCTGAGTCCTGGGAGTTCCAGCTTACTCTACCCCCTCATCAAGATGGCCAATGAGGCTTCAGGAGTATCGGAGCCTTCTGCTGCTATGCCCACTGCTATCTTTCCTCTCCCTAAGCAGCAGAATCTGCCAAAGAGGCCATCCAGTCTGCCGCTGAGAAACAAGCCCAGCAAGAAGGAGTCGTCGTCCTCCTCGCTGAGGTTTAAGTTCGGACGCTCGGGGAAGTCCAACCTGCGGCAGGTGGAGGGAACAAAGATGAACATTGGTGCCCCGACAGGCTCCGTTACTGTGGAGCCGCCGCCGGGAGCAGGGACTAACAACATACCTGTGATACGGGACCCACATGTCAACGGGACTGTCAACGGTCACGCCAGCGGGGGGGTGTCCTCCTTAGTGTCTGTGGGGACGGGTGTTATCCCGAATGGCTCTGGGCCTCTGAGGTCGGACGACGGCCGGTTGAGCCTGGGTGTGATCACCGCCAGCCCCGACGAACACGAGCCCCTTCTGAGCCGGGAGCGAGAGCAGCCCGACGGCGGAGCCGCACCCACGGGCGTCGCCGGCCTCCGTTCGGCCCGGCCCAACACCAACAACAACAACAGCAACACCGGGCACGGCCAAGGGGACGGCAACAGCGGCGGGGAGAGCGACGGGGGAGAGGAGGAGGGCGCCGCCGAGGGGACAAGCAAGGAGACGGCAGGCGAGAGTTCTGGGTTCTGCTCGGTTCCAGCAGACCCACCGAGGGACGCAACGGTCCCCATGAGAGGAGAGGCGCTGCTCAGGCAGCCCAGAGTTCGCAGACCGGAGAGACCCAACTCTCTCGACCTTTCATTCACCACACAAGATCTAGCCTCTTTAGGTAAGAACCCGGGTTTGATCAAAATTTAGAAAGAAAACCCCAAATTTTGAGATTTTTAGGTACAAAAGTGGGCTTCAAATGCCAGTTTTTCTTTTTTTTTCCATTATTTATTAATTTTTTGACCATTTCCTATATCTCTGCCAAAGAAAATTCTCCCCTCAGCATGACGCTGCCACTACCGTGGTTCACTGTAGGAGAGGATGAGATCTCTCTAGTGCAAAATTGATAACACATCACCCCATTGATGTGGGGATTCTTTAATTAAATAGTTTATTGTTCACTGATCGTCATTGTTTTTGTTTTTTCTTGTAGGGGAGGGCCTGGTGAGACCCGACGCAGCCGCGGGGACTGGAGAGAAAATCAAGAAGCGTGTTAAAACACCTTACTCCCTTAAAAAGTGGCGACCCACCACATGGGTCATCTCCACAGACACCCGCGGCCCAGAGCTCAACAACAACGGCTCGGCCCGAGGGCTGGGTCACACCGAGAACGGGCCCAAGTCCACTTCCGCCATCTATCTGCAAGGTGGAGGCTTGTCCAGCGAGCCAAGCGACACGCAGGTGTGAGTTCAGAGCTTCTGCCCGGAATGAGACCAGCGGAGAGAACTCGGCAAAAACAAAATGGCCGCTCTACTCCGAAACACCAAAAGGATGCTACGGAGTGCCGATGATCCGCCGAACCTGATCTTGTACAGTAATTGGGTCCGTCTCGCTCCCTCGTGTCTTTCCGATGGCATTGCTTTACATGGAATCCAGCTATGCAGCGTTCTCACTCATCTTTCTTCTTCGTTGGTTTCTAAAGTTTTTTTTTTTTTTTCCCCCCCCACCTCATAATAGCAATCAATCGAACTGATCCACTTTGCTCCCTACGTGCACTTTGAACCAACGGAGAGAGAAAAAAAAAAATCAGTGTTTCCAAGCGGCGTCTGTTGCGACCGCCATTAAAAAGCGGTCTCTAAACTTAAATAGGCGATGACAACCAATCAACACTCCCTTACTTTGCTGTGTGACGCTTGTTTAATGTAAGCTCTGTAAAAAGAAGAAAAGATTTGATGTCTTAAAGACGGAACAAGCTACTTTTTTTTATTATTATTATTTCTTGATCTGTATGCAATACCATTTGTCTTTTAACCATTAATCTATGTTTTTGTACCATAATCTTTAACTGTGCAATAGGATGTAGTTTTTAGATGCTTACGCTGTTTTTATGGCTTCCATTTTTTTTTAATTTCATCTATATTTTGATACATTAATCTTTGTTGCACTTATGACTCGTCACAATCTTTTTTTTTTTTGTGTTGCTTCATGTTAACAATCTGAGTTTATCTCCGTCCCCATGAGCTCAAGAGGAGAAAACGGATGACAATCCTCTCCTTTCCTTCGACTCTGAGCCGACTTTAAAGGAGGGGGGGACGCAAACGGTTACAATCGACCCAAGCTGACTGGAAATGTTTGTTCTCACTGCAATCAAACCTATGGAGCACCCTGGTACGTCAACTGACCTCACTGTGGACCGACTGAAACACTACAAAGCCCAGATTCTGCTGTTTGAAATCAGAAACTTAAAACGGACGCGCACAGAAGCACGCTGGATAATATTTCTGCTTCTCGTTCTGATCCTCTGTTGTTGGAATGACTGATTCAGTGTGTGTGTGGGTGTGCTGTCGCTCTTTGTCCGCTAGTATCATATGTAGAGCCGTGTCGGCCTGTACAGGCGAGCTTAAACCTTCTCATCCCCTTTGTTTGTCAGGACGCCAATGACAGGATCTCATTTATGTTTTTGTAATCTGTAATTTCTATTAAAAAAAAAGCTATGTGTATTGGATTGATATTTCCTTTTTTTTTTTTTTTTTTTTAAGAAATGTGCATTCAATGGTTTCCATTGCTATGGGTCTGCTTGGTACCGTTTCTGTACACACTTTCAAGTCATTATGAAAGAAAATATCAATAAATGTATGAAATAATGCTTGGCTTTAGAGGATATGGACTTTTTCTGGGTTATAAGAAGAAAATGAGAGCATTAAATGCTTAAAGTCAGACAAAACTTTCCTATATATATCCTAATCTTACATTTATTGAGATGCTTTTGTTTATGAATAAAAAAAATTAAGTATTAGTAAATTACTTCAATGCAAATTGATTTAAAATGTGAAGCTCACGTGAATTATTAGTATAAACCTGTGTATACCATGTGAATGGCTGCCTAAAGTAGTGTCAAAGCATTTTAATGGGAACTTTGGTGGAAGAATCAAAAAATATGCTAGGAAAAAAAAATCTATTAACGAAAATGTAACACATAATGTGAGGCTTTATGCAAAAAGTGAGCCCAAAAATATTAGTGCAATTTGTAATATGTACTAATAATTACTAAGTGGTTGTGTGTACACAGTATATTTATGTGGGTCTCTATAGTACGTTTATATCCTATGCAGGATTAAATTGTAGTGTGTTCATGGACAGTTCTAGACGGCAGCCATTGCCCCTGCAGCAATGGCCCCTACAATCGACCCTGTATTGAAGGGATAAATCATTATTTTTTCTGGTAATGCACTGGCATAGAAACTGATTGTTCATTGGAAACAATTTTATTTTCACCTTGACAGTTTTACTTAATAGTGATTTAAAAATGAAGGTTGCACAAACTATGAAATGTCAACCTTTTTTTTTGTGTGTTCTGTTTCCCATTGGAAAAAAAACACTAAATTTGGTCATAACCAAGCACTGAGTGTAGTTAAGGCTGTACTATTGTTTTCTTTAGCTTTATTTTTTTCTCTTTTGCTCAATTTTCCAATAACATGCCTGGATACAGCACTCGAGGACAGAGGCGTAGCCAGAAAATTTCAATAAGGGTGGCCGTGCCATAACCAGTGTACGCTGAGTGGTGGCTGAAAGCGAATAGGCCCTAGAACCTCAGGGTCAATCTATACTGCTCCAACAGGAACGGGCATAATACCCATATTTTCTAAATAAAGACTAAAACTATACTTTCCTACAGCCTTTCCTAACAAATGGGCACATATATTTCAACATCCGTGCTTTCTAGATTAAAGGTGTAGTGGACAAAACTTCTGGGGCGAACATCTTCATTGTCATTACTTACCTACTTTTACCAAAAATTGTTCTGCATACAATTTATATGTACTAATATCTACATTAAATTGATTTTCAAGTTATAATTAAAGTAGTTATCTATGATTTAACTGAAGACTCCTATAATTGTCTCTTTTTATAACACAAAAATCTAGTTCTGAGCATGAATTCTGTACCTATCAACTTTAATGTTACTATTTTGATGTGCATAAACACAACGTTTAGTTGTCAAGTAGTTAATATATTAAAAAATTCAAATGTTTAACAAGTTTGAACATTCCTCTTGAGAGTATTACAGCTGCCACCATCTGAATTAGAAGGCAAAAAAAAAAGGTGAGGGTGACCATGGCCACCCCTGGCCCCCCATCTAGCTCCACCCCTGCTCAAGGAAACAGGCTTCCCATCTGACAGGGACATGTTCTGGCTTATCCTCCATATGAATACTGTCATTAACTATTTTAAAACACTAATATAAGTAGAAAAACTTTAAATGTAAATGTATATATGTTAATTTATATGTGAGCTTCATTTTTTTTTGCCGAATTACTTAAAGAAGCTGCTAGAAGCAGAACATGGGACATGCTTGGCTAGACTAATTAAACACAGCTGCCCCCCAAAAATAGGATAAATCATGATTTTTGTTCATCCTTTTTGTTTGTTTTTCTCCGAATATCTTTGATATTACTATTAGTTTAAAGTTGCAATTTTGACAAAAGATATTTAATTGTTTAGGGTTCAAATATTCCATAGCAGGGTAAATTTAATTTCGAATCCGACATATTTTGGCAGCCATGTTTGTTTTTCCTAACGGTAAAAGTAGTTTCTTCTTTCTCCGATGGGTATGGCAGGCCGTTTGACATTTATTATGACATTTATTATTAGAAATTGCATTATTAGAAATGCATTTGAGACATCTGAAATATATATTCAGTCAAGCTAATAAATATCAAAAGGGCCACTTAAAATTTATGATATTAGGATATCGTATACATATCCTAAATGACATTTAGGATATGTATATCTACATTTCTGGCTAGCAGGAATGTAGTTTTGACATGGAAGAATCTTATTTTAGAGATCAACAAATGGAACAATAGAAGGAAACGGCGCTTCTAATAAATGTCATACGGCCTGCCATATAGGCTTCCTTTTTTTAAAAAATGACCAAGGCTCTTCGGGATTATTTTTAGCTATTTTTCCGTCGACAACATTCCTCGGTGTCTATCGAACTACTCTCCCTAAGGCAGACACTAGATGGAGACATTTGTCTCCCCGCCCTTGTTTTTCTCACCTCCTCGCCGTCTGCTCCTCGCGCCCCTAGCAACTGCAGCATCAGCTCGAGCGGCGCAGTACTGGGGCGCTACGTCACGACTCCCCATTGGCTGTGTCAAGTTAGCGGGAAGACTACCGGAAATACGCTGACCTGACCTTAAAAATATAAGTCCACTGCTGAATATTTCAACGTAACATCAGACACCAAAAACTTTAGGGTCGTACATTAATTTTTATTTGTAGGAGATATCTCAGAACTTGTTTTACAAACGTAATAACAATGGATTATTACCAGTTTACGTTTTTATCAGAAGTTAGTTAGACAAATATGGCAATCTGACTACATATTATAATGCATTTTTTTATTTAATTAGTTTAAGAATATAAAGAGAGAAACACTATACAATGAACTTTAAATATTTGAAACAAATAACAAACAATAATGAATATGATCTGGTTACATGCAATGGAAAGGAGGAAAAACATGTACTTTTCTGTAAAAGTATTTCATCCATTCTAGGGAAAAGTAGTCTACCTGGGAACTAAGTTTTTGTAAGCTTAATTAACTTTTATTTTTTATTAAATCAACAGCCAGGTTCCTGGTTAGCTCTGGAGAATTGTACCTAAATTCCCTTGAAAGTTTCCTCCTAACAGGGAAATCCATGGTAAGCTCGAGGAAACTACATGCTGGAAAGTGTTTTCTGCAAAACTGCTCATATATAGAAAAGTATTTGTTAGTAGCAGTTCCAAAAGTTGAAAAGTCAGTCCCAGTGCAAATTTGGTTAC
>NW_015150462.1:126662-128676 GCF_000732505.1 Cyprinodon variegatus | reverse complement strand
TATTATATAACAGAATAGAATAGAAAATCTCTTTATTGTCCCACAATGGAGACATTCTGGTGTTAACAGCAGCTAAAAGATTATAGAAAAAATGGTCACACAATGTGGACCTTAGAAAAGTGTATAAGAATAACATAATAGTGAGGAGTTAAAAGATAAACAATAAAATACTGCACTGTAAAGTGTTTTAAAAATATAAATAATGTGCACTTGGAGAATAAGTAACCAGTATACACCATATAAAAGGCGTAAGACAAAAATCAATGTTAATTAAAGTATAGACTAACAAAACACATGAATTTGGCTTAACTTTAAAAAATATGCTTTTATGAACAAAAATCTTTACAGTTACAACTAAGAATGAGATTCAGGTTAACTTTGGCTTAAATAACCTTAGTTACACTGTTTGAGTATGGATTATACAATTATTTCCACACAGTTAGAATGATATTAAATAATGCATATAACCTTTATACTAATTCTTTTTATAGCATAGATCATGATACAGTCATAGAGGTAATGCTCTGTTTATAAGCCAGTTGAACTGCAGTGTGCAGCTACCGTCGCTCTGGCAATTTCTCATACAGTTAGAAATTTATTATTTTTTTTTTGTTTCTAATTGATAAACTTTCAAAAATCTTGGTAAGCATCAACTCTGTGTCACGGGTGTCGTTATTCACATTAGGAGCTGAAGTATTTTTAATGTCTAAGCTGGTCCATACAGCTAGCATCACTTTTTGTAAACGGCTGTCTTCAGTCATTATTCTCTAGTGAACGTAGAGCCTCACTTTAATTTAGCGATTTCTAACAACATTCCCAACTTCAGCATGTTGAAAAACAGATAATGGTTTAACCTTCCTGTTATCTGCTTAAAGTCCTGCTCTCTCTTAGCTTGAATGAACCAATGGGATTTCCCAGAGAGCACAGCTGTCTCTTATTCCAAAAGAATAGAAAACATAGTCCTGTTTTCTCAGTGACAGCCTCCACACTGAAGAGTGTTTTTGCTAGCACACCAGATAGCTCTTATTTTTAGCTCTGTCATTTTTATGCTTTAAGTCCACCTCTTGTCCTTTTAATCAAAGTTAGAGGCTTTCTATCAGTCTCTCTAAATAGGTCACTATTGATCTGGTATAGATGGACTAAAGGGCAGAGCTACAGCAGCAGAATGACATCCAGTTTCTCTGCTGACTCTAACTGCCACCATCAATGTTCTTTGTTAAAGAAACTAACAAAAAGGCTAAAGTCTGGATGAGCTGATCCCCAAAACACACAGACGCTCATGCGGACGCGTGCTAATAGAGACTGCTAAGTCCCTCCGTTCCCTAGCAACAGTGATGGGGTTGCTGGTCAAGGCTCCTTCCAAATTTAGCTCTGGGACCTGCAGAGCTGTTTGGACATGTAAATCAATGCTGCGTTTATACAACAGATCAGTCTGTTGCAACTAAGCTGGAGGGGTTTTTATTCTGCAGTGAGATCAAATAAAGTGAACCTGGCTTGTTTGAAATCACTGGGTGTCCCTTTATATATGTACAGGAGAGGATTAGGCCGAGAAAAAAAAAAAAAAAGAAGTTAACTGATTTTTAAATATTATTTCAGTTTAGTATTCTGACTTTAATCTCAGAGTTCTGACTTTAATTTCAGAGTTCTGACTTTTTTCTCAGAATTCTGACTGAATTCTGACAGCTAACAAACATGTTAGCATCAAGCCGTAGCCATGTCTAAAGACTAAACTAACTGCTCTTACATTAATGAAATAGCATCATCAGGGACGCCTCAGGCACATAAAAAGTTGCCTAACTCCATAATTTTCCACCAATGTGTTACTGGCCAAACAACCCACATATTTGTTAGTGAAGCTGAGTGCTCCCACATGTCTTCCTTTGGGGTGCCCTTTAAGATTAAGATCCAAAATTCTGGGATTAAAGTTGGAATTCTGAGGGGAAAAAAAGTCAGAATTCTGAGATTAAAGTCGGAAACCTGAGGAAAAAATGTCAGAATTCTGAGATTAAAGTCG
>NW_015150462.1:77310-126357 GCF_000732505.1 Cyprinodon variegatus | reverse complement strand
GTCAGAATTCTGAGAATAAAGTCAGAATTCTGAGAATAAAGTCAGAATTCTGAGATTAAAGTCAGAACTCTGAGGAAGAAATTTCATAATTCTGAGCTTAAAATCAGAATTCTGAGATTAAGGTCAGCATTCTAAGAAGAAATGTCAGAATTCTGAGATTAGAGTCAGAATTCTGAGATTAAAGTCAGAATTCTGAAAAAAAAAGTCAGAATTCTGAGATTAAAGTAAGAATTCTGAGATTAAGGTCAGCATTCTAAGAAGAAATGTCAGAATTCTGAGGTTAAAGTCAGCATTCTAAGAAAAAATGTCAGAATTCTGAGATTAGAGTCAGAATTCTGAGATTAAAGTCAGCATTTTGAGAAAAAAAAGTCAGAATTCTGAGATTAAAGTCAGCATTTTGAGAAAAAAAAAGTCAGAATTCTGAGATTAAAGTCAGCATTTTGAGAGAAAAAAAAGTCAGAATTCTGAGATTAAGGTCAGTACTCTGAGAAAAAAGTCAGAATTTTGTCCCATATTAAACTGAAATAATATTTAAAAATCAGTTAACTTTTTTTTTTCCTGTGGCCCTAATACTCTTCCCTATATATGGGTCACTAATTGATCAATGCAGAAACTGCAGGACCCCTGCAATGAGAGCATGCAGAACAACCCACAGCAGCCCTATCTGGGTCAGTTAACCAAAAACTCCTCGCCCCTCAGTGCCCCCACCCCTGCTGTGTCTAAAGCTGTTTTAATGCCATTACCCTGGAGGGGGTATGGCCGCCCTGCCCAGCATGGTTTGGATTAAACCTAGACACACCAATAGGGGTCATTCACAGGCTTATCCAACAGGACAGCTGTATGTCTGCTGCTTTGTGCAGACAAATACATTTCCAGGCCTTCCTCATTCATCCTCTGTTTATCCTCCCCCGCCTCTCAGACCGTGGCCTTAACCGTCTACGCCTGCCTGCGGTCGTCCTCCGACGTCGGCCTGCGCGGCCTCTGAGCTGGTTCCCCTCCTCATTCTCCTCGCCGTCCCCCGCCATTGCGTCCAGCTGTGGCCCTCACAGGGCGCGGTCGCTGGCTCTCACCTGACAGGTCCCTGGCCTCAGGACGACAGCCAGCAACAGCACGTTCCCTACATGAGGGACAAAGCGACGCAGGTGAGTCTGATGCTGGGGGGATTTTCTGACATATACGGCGTGACAACTGCCAACTTCACCTTACTTTATAGGGGGTTTCTGTTTGTTAAAGTGGGCGGTGGCAGTATTATAATGTGGGGAGGGGCTTCCTCTGATCAGATTGCTTTGGAAGGATGGAGGGGGCTTCTAATCAGGCATTCCTGGAAGAGAATAGCTGTAGATTTAGCCGGTTTTAGAACATTTCTATAATTTAGCGCAAATGTCTGTTGCTGCTCTAAGTCTGTCTGTCAATAAACCCAGCGAGGTTCAGAGGGGTTGCAGACTGTTGCATCATCAAGCTGCGTGGCTCGTCACCAGGTGACAGACTTTGAACGAGACTCCTGATCAAAGAGAACCTGCAGGATCTTCCTGCAGCAGCACATCAAAACACTGCAAAGGACAAACAGCTATTTCTCATTAGCTTGTTCTAGTTTTTCCTGTTTGATTTTCAAGCAAGTGTCACAGAAAAAAATAAATAAATAGCTCTAACTGGTGTCTGCATGCATCTCAGACCCCCAGGGCCTGGGCAGATGAGAGGAGGAGGGGCTCTCACAAACGCTCGGCCTCCTGTGGGAGCACCGACCAACTCAAGGAGGTCTGTGTCCCACTTTCCCGATCTATGTTCAGATTGTGTGCACAATAACAACGTCGATCTTAAATAACTCCTTTTCTAAAAACCTCTCCAGATTGCCAAATTGCGTCAGCAGCTTCAGCGCAGCAAACGCAGCAGCCGCCACCGGAGGGACAAGGATCGCAAGTCGCCGTTCAATGGCAGCCACACCATCATTCAGTCACAGGTGATCATGCAGTGAGCGTACCCCTATATGCTCTTTACTTATTAAAGTATGTTTTATAAAAATATGTAGTCATACACATTTATAATTTATTTTATTTGCATGATATTTGATCAAAAAGTCATTCAACATATCTGTAGTTGTTCTGATTCATGTTTGAAACAGAATTTCTCATAAAATAAGACAATAAAGATCCTTGATCAAATCAAAATACTGTAACCTGTAGCCTGTGAAAACCTCACTTAGCTAAGATATTTCTGCTAAAATCACCTGCATTTTCATCATTTTAGGGGGCCTTGATGAAGTTTCAATTCCAAAAAAAGTCAGTTTGATCAGAGAGTTAACCCTGTAATGCCAAATGTATCATATTTGATACATACGGTTTCTGAAATGTTTTGCGTCTGACACCTTTTGCATAATTTAATGGTAAAAACTTTGCTCCAAATCCTATTGTGCACAATCAGATATACCTGATAACAGAGGGCAGAAGACTACACAAAAAATAATCTTGACTTATCGCATAGTAATAAATTATTAATATAAAAATTCTTTTTACATATTTTGTTAAAAGGCCAAATAAGGACTTCAAACCAAAAAAAAAGTAATTTTCTGTTTTGCTTTATTCTTGGATCGGGCTTTAAAGGGTTAAGTCAAAAGTTGCTTTTTCAGTACAAATGTGTGCAATATTATGTCAATATTTTTGCTAATTTTGAAAATGCAAAGTTTACTAAATTGTTGCATTTGCGTTAATTAACAAATACTATTAAAATTGCATGTGAATACATTTGTTGACATGATAACTCTGCAAGCAACATGGCAGCTGTAGATGTAAACAAATGAGATATATCTATATTTCAGCCACAGCTCTAGGGGGCGCCATGCTCCTCCAGCTACTTCCTGTCTTCCTCTTTGTTTTTGTTTTTCTACAAAGCAGTAAGATCCTGTTGTAAATTTGTTTTCATTGCATTTTTACGAAACATAAGAGTTTCCATACAACTGCTAATAAGAAAAACATGTTATTGAAAATTTTATATTAAGCAAATTTATTTTCAAAATTACACTTTGATGGTTAATGGAAATGACGTTAAGGTAAAAGTTGAGAATTTTACTAAATCCAGAAATCAACCCAAATATTTGATGTTTTTAATGAATTATGCCCCCTAGTGTTCACCACCATAATTGTACAAGATTAAAATCTTTCAAGAAGCCCCCCCCACTTCTGGGTTATCATAATTTTTATAATACAAACTGGAAGTTGGTCCATTAAACTGTATTATTTAGATTTTTTTGGTTAAATTCTTTGATTGCAAAACTTAACATACTTTAATTTCAGTCAGTGTTTAATTTGGAGAGATAATTAAATGCTGTCATTCTGTTTTAGCTTGATCTATATTTTACAAATTAAGTTTAATCAAAGGTGAAAAAGAAAAGGGTTTGCAGAAGTTATAGAGGAAACCTACGATCTGTGAGCTTCATACTAGACCACATATGTCAAAGTCCATGGCTGGATGATATTTAATTACCGTTAGAACCGGCCCACAGGCCACGGCCGCTTGTGCGCGCTGCTGTGACTACGCGGGCTACCATTGCATTGTGGGAAGGAGGGAGGGGCGGAGTTGATCCTGCAGGTGATGACGGACAGCTGCAGGATCAGCTCCGCCCCTCCCTCCATCCAGGCTCCTTTAATTTTGGCTTCAATCAGTCTCTGCTAACACCTGCGTTAGCTTGGATTGTTGGATTGTTAAATTGTTAAAGGGGGGAATCAAAACCAAAACAATCCAGACATAATTTATAATACATGCGCTTTCATTTATGTATTTATCTTAATAAGTTTTGCAGTGGCGATTGTTTGCCAAACATCTAATTAAAGTTCCCATTAAGCCACTTTTAAGGCACTGGGGTGAATTTTCTATACGCAGGCAAAAAGTAGTTTCAGTGTCCAGTCTTGATGATGGTTCTGGATGGTTTATTTTCTATTTTTGCCAACAATTAAATAGTGCAAACGTTTCTTTTGTCCTACCTCTGGTAAAAACCATAAAGGCCCCAAACCCAAAATGCCTGCTTGTCCTTTTCCAGGCCCCTACACTAATAGAAAGTGGACTGATCCACATCACTTCCTGTCAAAAAATAAATAAAATAAATAATAAAAATGATAAAACAAAGATAAATAGAATCCACAATTATTAACCTGCAAATTAACTCTCTAAATAATACAAAAAATATACATTTGGGAACAAATTAACACAATTAAATAGGATAAAGAAATAAAGAATAAATAGCTCCAACAGGTTTATTAATATAATAAAAGTTTATTAATATAATAAAAGTTTATTAATAATATTGATATTAATATTTTGTTTTAAAAAAATTGTCCAATAGGTAATGTTCATTTAAATATGTTTTAATAAACATTTAACCGGTCCGGCCCTCGGCTTGTAGCAAATTTCTTTTTTTGGCCCTCGGTGTATTTGATTTTTAACTCCCTGAACTAGACCTAATGTATAACCTTTGGTTTAAACTCTCCTATAAGGACTAACTAATCCTAACAACGGTTGATGTTATTACATTTAAGAACATTTTATTTTTCTGATGCACACTTCCTGCATTGATTGTAAAAATGGCGGCACCTGAATCCAGAATGGTGTTGGATGTTTGGAGAGGTTACTGAGAGAGTGATGGGGACTCATAATGACTGATATTTGCTGGTTTGGATGTAGTTTATTAGAGCTGCTTTCTAGAAACATTTTTCTATGTATTTTGCAGTCGCCTATGCCCAA
Organism: Cyprinodon variegatus; assembly: GCF_000732505.1. NCBI lineage: Eukaryota > Metazoa > Chordata > Actinopteri > Cyprinodontiformes > Cyprinodontidae > Cyprinodon > Cyprinodon variegatus. The sequence goes on along the minus strand of NW_015150462.1, from coordinate 121,626 downwards.
GACCATTCTTATACCAATCCCTATATCCAAATCCTCGGCTCCTCGCTTCCGAAACAGCGTGGAGGGCCTGAACCAGGAGATTGAACGCATCATCATCCGGGACACCCCCGAGAAGGAGGAGACCATTGTGGTGAGTTCTCCTCAGCTAAAGCGGCTCAGAGAACGTTTGACCTTTCGTCGAAGGGTTAAGCCGCAGCAGCAGCTCTGTTATTGTGACCTATTTACGCAGCCGCAGGATGTCCCCGATGGCCACCGCGCACCCCCGCCGGTCCCCCCTCAGCGCAGCAGCAGTACCCGCAGCATCGACACGCAGACTCCATCGGGCGGTGGCCTGAGTGGTAACCATAGCAACTGCAGCAGCCGCCCAGACTCCATCTCCCCCTCCTACCTCAGCGTCCTCAACGACACGGCGGGAGGCAGCCCCTACGAGGACAAAGGTGAGCCGTCAAACGCCAACCCTTCGCTTCGTCTCCCATCTATGTCTGTTGACGTGTGCATCTGATTCTCCTCGCCACCTCAGAGCTAAGCCCGTGCTCCCCACTTCCCAAGTACGCCGCCTCTCCCAGACCCAACAACAGCTACATGTTCAAGAGGGAACCGCCAGAGGGCTGCGAGAAGGTCCGAGTGTCTGAGGAGACCATGTGAGTAGAGAGATCAGCATCCTTCCACATATGGAGGAGTAATTACAGAACTGAGCGATAAACGCCTTTATGTGTTTCCAGGCCCAAACCCCTGGAGGAGATCCCCCCCTTCCTGTGTCCCGACCGCAACAAGGTCAACTTCATCCCCAACAGCGGTTCCGCCTTCTGCCTCGTCAGCATCCTCAAGCCCCTGCTTCCCGCCCCGGACCGCAACTTTCGCCCGGGGGTGGGCCTCCGCAGCCTGTCCCCGTCCCTGGTGCCTCTGTCCACCCAGCCCTGTCTCCTGGAGGAGCCTGAGAGCTTCTGACTGGCCCCTTGGCCTCGACCTCAACCCCCCCTCCATTGGTTAAATCAGAAAACATTATGGAATTGATCCTTTTGCTCCTGAAAAAAACAAACAAAAAAAAGCCTTTAGCATGCCAGCTAAGCTCTCTCTGATGTCCTTCTTTTGTTGAAAAGCTCCTCCCACTGCCTCCTCCTCTGACGTGGGACTCCTGCCTCCCTGAGCAGGTGTTCGTAGCTCACATTTCACCGCTTCCTTCGACCCTCAGCACCGCTTCTGTTCCTGTTCTTCTGGGAGGAAACGGCCGTAAGGACAGACTTTTCTCTTTGATTTCATCCTATTATACCATGGCGCCTTTCCGCGGACATATCTCTTTTTCTATTTATGGTTGTTTGTCTTGATAAGAATTTTATGCCTTCCATTATAAAGAAGAAAAAAAAAAAAAAAGGAGCCGCTGGTTTCCATGGAGACCACCAGATGGACCACAGAGGCTAACTTTGGTGCTGCCAGATGTATCGTAGCATACCTTGGAGGGATGTGAGAAGTTCAAAAATGTGCCTGATGTTTTAGACCGCAGTTTCCCCCGAACCGTCATAATGCTGTGATCCTCGTTGATCTTTAGCGTAATTATGATCATTGCACTATGAAGGCCATAGATACAAGCAGTAAAAGGCAGATAAAGTACAAACAGGATATCTTTAAAACACTCCTAGACCAAATCTGGATATCTGTTTGCTATTATTTTATCGCCTGTGGGGTGTATCTATGGGAAACCCAGGCCAGGGCTATGATGTTTGACGCGTGTTCAACCTGTGTCTGCTTGCCCCTCCCCACGCCCAGCCTTCCTATGCGCCAGCCTTTGCTCACAGCGTCCATTTTCCTCTCCACCACCATCACCCTCCCCTTATTTTCTCTATCTTTTACCTTCTTTGTTGAGCTCCTCCTGTCTTGGTCAGCTTGTATTGCTTTTCAATTAAGGGTTCTGCACACGGAGAGGCTCGTCAGCCTATGGTTCTATACTAGACCATTCGATTAAACTGCTAATCTCAGAACCATAAAGAAAACAAGTGTGGCTAAGCAGTGAAAATTAAACAAAAAAGAACAAAAAACTCATTATTACAGCAGAAATAAGCTTCAAGGTTTAACGGTCAGTGTTATCGGGTGGAATAACGAAAACATTGTTTGGTGTGGTTCTAAGCTAGCTACTTTCAGTATTCATGCAGAGTTTAAATAATGTTAAGGAACAACAAAAGGTAAGATTTTAAAAGAAACTTTTTTCTTGAAAAATGAATTTTCATGCTGCAAGAGTGAGAGAGAGCAAGACTTTAAGCAGATAACAGTAAGGCTATATAGAATGTTAGAGCTGTTATTATTAAACATGCAAGGTTTTAAAATTGTTGACAGTTTTTTAATGAAAGAGTTAAGTTACAGGGTTACATTATCTGAAAAATATGCTTATGTTAGCTGTTAGCCATGCTAACAGCTAACATAAGGAACACAGAGGCTTGGAAATCTCTACTACTTTTTCTGCTTTGAAATTGAAAAAGTTTGTTTCAAGCTGCTTCTAATCAAAATAATTAATGGTGTTTTGGTTAGAAACTGATTTTGCATGAGGTTATATTTTATGTATTATATATATCTGTGAAATCAGACACCATTGAGTGGGATTTTTTCAACAAGATCTACTTTTAGTGTGTTTTATTTCACAATTTTAGAAACGACAACTGCATATTGTCTCTTAATTATGGTAGAAAACAAAAACTCTACTTAGATATTCCTACATGCTTTGTTTCGTCCTCACAGGTTTCCATTAACCCCGCTCCATTTAAATCCGCAGTTGTTTTGGGAAAACTTTTAGCCTAGCATTAAAAAAAATTAAAAAACAATCCAGTGGACTTGGTTTCCAAGTTTGAAGACGTTTCGCTTCCCATCCGGGAAGCCTTTTCGATTCAAAATGTCAGAATTAGAATTGAGTTTAAGGCGTTTTGGAGTGGACTAAAACAAAGCATTTATTTTTGGCTTTAAAAACCTGCAAATTGAACCAGAAGAACGGCTTCTCCCCTAAGGAATGGGGAGTTGTTTTGTGTTCTATTTTTCTGTTTCCTGCAATAACCAAATACTGGTCTATGCCTCTGAAAGGGGGGTCGTTAGGGGCCATTGTTGGCATGGCTTCCCAAACCAATTTACACGTTTTCTAAGCCAAGTTTTTGGGCTACTATATAAAGCTTTGAAATCAATGCTAATTCTGACATTTTGAATGGAAAAAGCTTCCTGGATGGGAAGTAAAATGTATTCAAACTTGGAAACCAAGTCCACTGGATTGTTTTTTGTTATATTTTTGGAATGACTATGACCTGGATGGCTGAGAATCTTCACCAGCAATAGCCAAGCACTACTTTAGCCATCCTCGTGTTAAACAGCAGGTCTTTACGCTGTTGAAATCTGAACTTAAAAACGAGGTAGGCTAATCTGATCACTAATTCGATGAAAGATTATATAACCTGTCAATGACAAAAATAAGTTACTAAATGGAAAACTGCTCACATATATTGCTGAGTAGTGAGACTGCTGACATCCGACGTTAAAATGACAAAAATGAGAGTTATCGGAGAAACGTCTTTTTGACAAGGATTATAGAAAAGTAGGGTAGTGATGCAAAAACTTCCATTCCTTAAAAATTGTGGAAAAAATAAACTAAAATGCAAATGGAAGCATGACACAATTGATATCTAGGGATTCATTTCTGAGAAATTTGCAACATTTTTATTTTAGTAGAGACAGAATAATCAAAATGAACAGAAATAAACGCTTTACTTAAAGTTTAGTGCAGCCATATCAGAGTTATACTGAAATAAATTAATTTATTGGACGACATCTTAATTTATTAAAGTGATATTTGTCACTAAGAATATTTACAGATCGACGGCCTCTCCGTGCCAGAACCCCACCCTCCTGTATTTTTGTAGATGTCACAAATACTTAACGGTGCCTGCTACAGTGGGATAGGAATGTACTGGACTTGTAAATACAGAGGCACTGTGTTTGTATTACTGGCTGACAAGAGGCATGTATTCGAATGAGGCAACAAGTGTAACGTGTAACTTCTCCTCAGCCGAGTACTGTGAATTACAACTTGACTCATTATTGTGAATAATAACGTATTTATTTATCGGACAGGAGTGGATTTGGGTCTTCAGAGATTTCGATGGCAAGAACTGACATCTCAGGTCGTAGAGAATAGGACACAAAGATATATGCTAACATAAAGAGAGCAAAACAACCGCTTTCTATGTAGCGTCACACCGCGGAAATCCTGACTGACTTTTCATTTGTAGCAGAGTAGATGTAGAAAAGTGTGGATGTTATTTGTCCGACAATCCGGCTTGGAGCAACAGACATGATGATGATCATGTTTTTTTTGATAAAAGAAGGAAGCTACTTAATAATGATTAAAAAAAAAAAAAATCTACTGAAACACAACCAAAATGATGACCACCCAAAAATAAAATTTTAATCTGAATCTTTTTTTTCATGTCAGTGTGGATAAAACAGCATTTCTGGAAATAAGGCTTTGTTCCTTTGTTTGTCTGTCCGGCTGATTGGGAACCAAACTGCCAAGTTTTCATCTTTTAAACTCTTGAGTGAAATAAAACGCATAGTTAAAATAAACGAGTCGCCTCTTCTTAATTTGAGAAATACATTCTTTTTATTTGCAGTGTGAAAAGTATAGATTTACATTTGATGTGACAGAAATACTAACATCCTCTTAGCAAAGTTGCATTAGAAGGTGAAAGAATTGAAACCATAGATGTGTCTTCTACAGGGGCTGGGATAGCTGGAGGTTTGTTAGATTTTACAGACAAAATTTCTCACAAAATATTCCTTAAAAATCAAATTTTGCTTAACAATTTGCACATTTAAGCATTGCTGTCAGAAATATACGGAAGAGGATTAGGGCCACTGAAAAAAATAAAAAAAACGTGTTTTTTTTTTTGTTTTTTTCCCGGAAGAGGATGAGGGCCACTGAAAAAAAGAAAAAAAAGTTAACTGTTTTTGTTTTGTTTTGTTTTTTTTTACGGAAGAGGATGAGGGCCACTGAAAAAAAAATTTAAAAAGTGAACTGAATTTTTTTCTTTTATTTCAGTTTAATATGGGAAAAAAGTCAGAGTTTTAAGATTAAAATCAGAATTCTGATTTATAAGTCAGAATTTTAAGATTTAAGTCAGAATTCTGACTTGTTTCCCCACATTAAACTGAAATAAAACTTAAAAATATTAACTTTTTTTTATTATTATTTTCAGTGGTGCTAATCCTCTGTTGTAGAAATAAAATTTAAAAAATAAGTTTACTTTAACTTTTTCCACTGGCACTAATCCTCTTCCATACAAATAAACCCACACATGAAGAGAAATCATTTTTTTGTTTTTGTTTACAGTTCTCAAGGGTTAATCCCATAAAACATGGATGCTCACACAGCACATAAAGCTAAAATAGACAATATTTTAATTTTAAAGTGATTTTCTTGTATCTTACAACCTTAGAAATGTGATCTTTCTTATTCTGCTGCATTAGTCAGTTATTTGAAAATAAAAATAACTAAATAAAATTTCAGTCTGACGATTTATAGTTTAAAGTTAAGCTCAGGCCTAATCAGCCAGACTGCATCATGAAGAGCACAATAAATGGCTCAGTTAGCATTGCATCTGATATTGCGGTTAATAATACAGTTAGATTAAAAGAAGTTTATTACTGAATCTTCTATTTTTTGACCAAATAGCCATTACCAGTAAAGTTATTTTACGTTTTAGATCCTCATGGAAAGGCTACATTAGTCTCAATATGCAGATCCGTCTCCATCAGTCCATCCAACATCTATACATATAGCTCTATTAATCCTTCCATAAAAGGATAAGAACGGACATCTTTGGAAAATGTTTAAAACCCAGAAATCTCATGTAAACGCGTAAATTATAAAGTATGAGTTGTAATGAACAGAAGTTTACAGACGAATCTTGTTTGTTCTTTTCATCTTTAGCTGATGTTTCTGACTGGACGGCTGGTACTTTCTGTTTTAATTTCAACATTTCACTAATTTTTAGTTTCCAGATGGACTCTTCTACCACAACAAACAAAACCCGAAATGAATCTGCTAAATATAGGAAAAGTGAAAAAAATCTAGTTTCTAAAACTGGATCTATCCCTTTGCCACCTGCTACCCTTTAAATAAACAACTTAGTATCAATTCATTTTTTCCACCCAATTATTTCCATCACACATCTAGATAATTGGACATAAAAATGCTCATATCTCATGTATAATTGTTAAAAACTTTAAAATGTCATCTTATTTGCCTGTTTTGGTTCTGGTCTCAGTTTGGGCCTATTAATATGCAAGAATATATTCATTGCATATAATTCATTTAACTGTATTTTATTGTCAAAGACAAGAAAATAACTCAATATTGTTGTTTAAAGTGGGATCGAAACATCAGATATGACAGAGAAGCAACCTTCTGTAGCCATTGGTTCATTTCACAACCAAAGAAAACAACAATTGCATCAACAAAGTAAACTCAACAGCAAAAGGACCTCCTCTCCACAGACTAATTTTAATAGTGTTGGAATATTAGTATCCATGGTTTGTAACACTTGCTGCTGTGCATTGCCTATCAGCTGGCTGAAACAAAGCTAAAACAACATACCGGGTTAACTTTGAAAATGTACTTGTTTAGGCATACTTTAGCTAGCAAACAAGCAGCAGCGTTACTGCAGGATGGCTGCCAGAGCAGGTAGCCCGACTAATTACCCAGCCTAAATCAGCTTATTTTAGTTTTACTCTATAAAGAACAGAAAGATAAATCATTTAAATTGTTTTAATACAATGATGAAGTAGTGTTTTCACATACATTGGTCCATACTTATATATAGGCAGATACATGGGTTAGTGGGTTGTTACTGAGAGCCTGGTGATCTTCATGGTGCATAAACAGACTCACTTCTTCATACATTTGCATCGTTTGTGACAATCATGTGGTACTTCATAGAAACCTTTTTTTTTTTTTTCTTCTTGGTATAAAGACATTTTTAAAATCCATCCTGGATCTCTGGATATGTACACACGGCAAACGGAGACACGCCCAACAAAAGCAAACACAAAAAGCACACAGCAGCGTTCAGGTGCCTCCGCCCCGACATCCAGGCGGTGCAGTGAAGAACAGGCGAACACAAACCGCAGCGGCTCCCGTGTCGTTTTCAGTCTGTTACAGCAACTGAGAGAAGCTGAAGGTTCAACAATCAGCTCAGAGTTCCAGATCGATGCGTGCCGAATCATGATGGAAATACAGACTTTTAAAGAGAGAGTGAAGATGATTAAAAAGCTTCAGGCGTTGAGCAGCTCGTCGGCAGAGCGTCCGATGGCGTCGGGGTTGGAAAGCGGGTCGAGGTCTGCGAAGAGGTTGAACCACGCCGTCATGTCTTTGGATCCTCCTGAAGCTGCAGCGGGAAACATCAGACGGAAAGGTTAGGATGAGACACAGCGGCTCTGCAGGGTGAAGCTTCTCTAAAGCTCTGCACAAACCGTTCGCCGCAGGAGTTTGAGACCGAGGAGCCGCCTGGCTCTGACCAGGGGGCGGTTGAAGGGGCGGGGCTTGGAACATGGGCGGGGTCACCCAGCCTGAAGCATGCATGGGAAATAAAACAGATGGATTTGGTTGATGAAAACCAGAAGTATATGAGACAGGAAAAATTTATAGCTGGAAGAAAAAAGCTTTCTTTCTTTAGGTTTAGACATCTGAAAAGTGCGGCATTTATTTCTTTTCAGGCTAGTGCAGCATCTTGTGAAATTGCTTCCGTTCAGGGATGGGGAAGCTGCTATGGGTGGAAAAAGGTCGGCAGCTACTGATTATGGGCCTGAATATAAATGCTTGCCACACTTTTCAGATTCTTATTTATCCCATTAGGAAAAGAAAGAAAAAAAACACGATGAGCTGTGTGCTGCTGACCTGAGGAGCTCAGACTGTGATCCAGCAGCTGAGACGGCAGGAAGCCGGTGGGGCTGGGCGGGTTGGACGGGGGGTGGGCAGCTGCCGCGGGAACGCTGGGAGGGTCGAACATCCCGAAGGCGTCCTGCCACTCTCTGCTGAACTCGTCGCCGGCTCCTGGACCGGGGCTCAAGAGGTCCTTTAGGAAAGCCATGTCGCTCCGCTCACCTTCTTCCTCCCCCGCTGTCAGACCTGGCTCTGAGGGGAGACCACCAGACAGCAAACCGTCACCTAAACCAACAGAGAGAGGAAAATGAGTCTGTGAGCTTTAAAATGAGAAATCTAGTCAGTGAAGGTGGAGTTTGATGGAAACATTTTGGAAAAAACAACCAAAGGCATCAGTTAGGCTTCTTATCTCATCAGCGTGCCTAACAGCTGGTAGGTTTGAATAAATTAGGAAGGCGAGTGATTTTCCCACAGCCAGGAAAGCTCAGATAGGAGGAGAGTAAGAGCAGCAGCTGGAAGTTAGATTTAGAGTGAAAAAGGTGGAGAAAACTTCTGGCCGTTTTACCCGAGACAGGCTTTTCTGGGAGGCCTGACTCGAAGCTCCCAAAGCTACAGCTCTCCTTCTGTTCACCAGGAGGGACCGGGGGCTGGACAGGGACATTTGTCGGGGGTGGGATGTTGCAGGACATGAGCATAAGGTCGTCACTGAGGTCTGCTGAGAGTCCTCTGAGGTCGAGCATGGCTGGAATGGATGGAGGAGCAGTTTCTGGTGTCATTTTAAAAGCTTCCTGTTCACAGAGAGAAGCAACAGACCCACGAAGAGAACAGCTGCCAGAGGGATTGACTCACCGCCACCGTCAGCCTGGCTCCGCCCATCACTGCTGAGCTTTAGCTCTGCAACAGTAAAACAGAAATATCACTTATGGACTGAACCAAACTGAATGTTTCCTACATCCCATCTAAATCTCTCTCACAGCTGCTGCTTGCTTTATTTAATGCAGTTCTGCGCATCAGCCAACAGGGGGCAGCACTGACCTGAATCAGACCCACTTTCTGCTGGCTTGTCATCATCCAAGGACACCAAGCTGAAAGGAAGGACATTAATAAAGTATTTTAACTAATATAAAATGTTTTCTCACACATCATGACCGTAAGCTTTAATTATTTCAAAGTTAATTGGATAAACCAACACAAAGTAGCAGAAATATTGAGTTTGTTAGAAATGGGTTAAATGCAGAGTTAAATTTCTCCCATGTGAGATCAATTAAGTTTTATTATTATTTCTATTTTTATATAAAATCTAAAGATTGCATGTTTCTGACTCATTTTCTTCCACTTTTACTCTTATGTTACACTTCATTGCATGCAAAAACATGGCGGTGGCAGCATCATGCTGTGGGTAAGTGTTGGTCTGGAGTATTTTTTCCTCCTATTGTTGTCGTTTTTTTTTCCTTTATTATCATTCGAATTAAAAAATAAAAATCAGATGTGGGGAAAGTGAAAATAGAAGGAACCCCACCTCTCTGTGTTGCTCTGCTGGGCTTTGCCGTCCTCCTCTTTGCTTGGGGAATCTGAGATCTGCTCCAGTGGATCCCGGAGGTGCTGCAGGAAGAAAAACTTGTCTCCATAACAACCTTAAAAAGGGGCCTGACTGAGAAATGAAGCCTGTATCACCTTGATAGTGTTGAACTGGTACGGTATGTGTCCTTGGAAGGCCTCGTGGATTCCTGACATGGCGTTGGCGGTTTTCTCCCAGAACTGCAGCAGAGTGTTCTGATGAACAGAGAGAGGTGTGTAGTCACTGACAGCAGGCTGACAGTAATAAGCATGTTATGCTACGTTCAGCAAAAACACATGCCGCTTCATTTTTGATGCTTGTACAAGTTTAGTTCTGACGTGCAGCTGAAGCATCTTTGCTGCTCTCGCTACGCGGTGGAAAAAAGTGGGTCTGATGCGCATTGGGCAGAGCTACTCTATCCTTTCTTTGCCTGGAACAATGGCAGCTATATTTGCTGTGATCCGTGGGTAAAATGTAGTTTTATTTTGTTATTCAGCGAGAAAGTCTACCTGAAAACTTAATCTGTCCAATCAGTTCATCAAGATTACCATCCTTCATTCAAATATTATTTCTCTGTGCGAGCCGCTTGGACCCCATACACCGGCGCTGTGCTGTCACCAGGAATCCCATTCAACAGCAGCTGTCTCTTCGTGGGTTTGCCGCGGCGGCTGGAAGGCGTTTTTCTTGTACATAATCCAAACTGAAGGCACCAGGATAATAAAAGTTTTACCACCAGATTTCGGCATTTTAAGTTAACTTATGCGTTAATAAACTGTTTCAGAGGATTTATCATAGTGATCTGCATCAGCAGCGATCAGCTTCTCTAATTGGTTGATGTGGCGCATCCAGCAGCTGCTGCATTTGCAGCGCGTTCCGTGCGTCAGATGCTTAGCAGCTCACGAAGCGCTGCTTCAGCTGCTCAAAACACCTTGATGCACGTCAACCATTGACTTTGCATGTAAGCTAGCTGCTCCTGCTGCTTTAGGTGTGAACATAGCTTTAGAACTGGAGGTTACCTGGTAGGTGCAGAGGGAGTGAGACAGCATGTTACAGCGGCTCGCTCCCAGCATGTCCACCTTCTGACAAACATCATTCTTCAGCTTCTCAAACTGGCTCTTCGTCCCTCTGACCTGAGACTGGACCTAAAAGCGGAAACACGGTGTCAGAGAACGAAGGAGCTGAGGAATGAAAGCCATCCCGACTCCTCCTGCCTTTCGGAACTTCTCCAGCTGTTTGTAGGTGTCCGGGTCCAGTTCCTGAGAGACGTCTTTCATCCAAAGCAGGGCTCCCCGGTACTCTGTGCGGGCCTTCTCCATGCGGCTGACCGTCAGCAGCGTGTCGGCGATGGCGCGTCGCCGGAAGGTCTCCACTTCCTGATACATGCGCTGCAGCGGCGGGCAAAGCGCCATCCTGCAGAAGCACACAGATAATCAGCTTTCTGCTCCCAGCAGTGGGCGGATCATCACGGGCTGCTGCTGACCTCTGCTTGGCTGAGGTGCACAGGGCCTTGCTTGTGGCCTCCATCATGTTGCCGGCTTTAGTGCGATCGCGTTCGGCCTGGAAGCGCAAAAACAGGCCGAGCTCATTCTCCTCCTGGGACAGCCCTGAGGTGAAAGGCATAAGAAAGAAAAACGAGCGTCAGCGTTTAGACGTGAAAGGAAAATAACAGAGAAGAGATCGGATGGGACTCACGTGTGATTCTGTGCTGGTACTTCTCAATCACCTTCAGCAGCTCTGTGCAGGTCAGCTGAACTGAGTGGAAAAACTGTAAAAGAGACAGCAAACAATGGAGGTCAGTGGCAGCAAAAAACCATCCCCACAGCATGATCCCGCCACTGCTGTATTTCACTACATGGGATAGTTTGTTTCCCAACATAAACAGCAGTCAATGACAGAAAAAAAAAGGGTTGTGGTTTTACTGTGAGCTCTGAACCCTCAGAGTCTCCATTAACTTTAATAAAAAACCTAAAAGCTGAGTTACTGTTTGCTGTGAAGGTGAAACAGACATTTAACCCAGCACGCTGCTGGTGCACCGTAAGACGGTAAAAGGACGAGGCAGGGTTACTGATTAACTACAGAATAAACAGACTCCTGGTCTCACTCAGCAGTGGTCAGTTCTACCAGACATGTTGTGATGGAAACAATCTGGACTAATTCATGATTCCTCAAGTAGAAACTGCTTCAAAAAGGTTCAATTAAAGGTCATTTCCAAGCAAAGTCTCCATTACCCCAACGAAGGAAAGTGGAAAATGTAAGACATGAGCTTTTATCAGCAGTCAGACAGAAAAACAGGAAACAACCGACCCTTTCAGCTCTGACAGGTGTCGGTTACTAGAAAGAGACGCCATGCTAGCAGAACTCCAGCGCCATGATGGGGATGTAGCTTAGCATGTTAGCAAACAGTCGAGCTCCTAATGCTGGATGGAAAGCTGCCATACTGCATCCAGGACGCTGATGCGCTGCCACCATTATGGACAGAAAGATATTAGCTTCTCCTTCTTATTGTTTTTAACTTATTTTAAAAGGAGGAACAAATAAAAATGTTTATTAAAAAACCCAACATTTAGGGCATTCATCATTTAAAGCTTAATGAGCACAAAGTAATAAAAGCTAATTGAGCCCGATGAAGGTAAGTTAGCTCACGGCCTTTTCTGGTCAAGTAATTCCAAATCTGATTAGCCCATTTAGCGCTCCAACGATTATTTCTGGCTGCACTGAAACAATAACAAGAAAAGGGTTAAATGTTATGCTTTGATTTTTGTTTTCTTGGTGTAACTCTGTCCTCTGTCTGATCTCCATGCCAGCAGGAAGGAATCTGGGGACAGGCAGGCGGATCGTGTTACAGAGTGAACAAAAGGCTCACAGTTTACCCCTAAATATTCAGCAGCACACTCTTCCAGTTCAACAATGCTGCTTTTTAGGTTCATAAACATCTGAAGTAAACGAAGACGAAGGAAGCTCGACATATCTTCCTGACTTTAATGAAATAAATACGAAAAAAAACAAGAAATGTTACAAATACTGAGACTCTGTGATTGGATTCCATTTCCTACCTCAAGCTTGGCGTCCAGGTCAGCATCTGAAGCCACCACATACTCGTCCTCCTTCTTGCCTGTAGCTTTGATGAGAACCTGCTTAGTCTTCCAGAACTTCTTCTGCATGCGGGCCATCACCGAGCTGTCCTCGCCCAGCAGAGCCCGGCCCCCGCTCAGAATGTCCCCGGCAAACCTGGAGGCGACAGCTCGGTCTAAACGACGTGGCGATTGTTTCAATCAAATCGAAATAACAACGAGCCCATATGTGCCTAGTTTATTTAAACGGGTACCGCATTACAGGCTTGCGTTAGAGAGACACAGACAACTGCGGCAGGAGCCATTGCGCTCCTATTTTTTTAAGTTTGGATGCTGATTTTTTTTTTTATTACAATGCCTAAAGCTAAAAAAAAAAATAATACAGCTCAGAAAAGGCACTGGGGCTTATTTTAGCTTGAAAGCAGCAGTTTCACTCTCTTTTATAGATTTTTATGTTATTATAGGTGTAAAAATTCTACATTATATACACTGATTCTGAAAAAAAGTGGAAAATACTTGCTTTATAAATGTTTTGTGGCCATCAAAATGCTTCAGTGTTATTCTACGGGTCAAATAGTAAAGCAAAGCATAGTTATAACAATTGGCACAATTTGGAGAGGTCTGGAGACGCCGGTGGCACCAAAAGTTCAAAGCCCCACAGCTTTGGAACTGTTGTAGCTAGAGGTGTGACATTTTCTGCATTTGTGGTTGAAATGATGTAGAACAAATATAATATGATGAGATCTGCCTTTTCTCAAGCATGTCTTAATTACTGCTGTTCAAAAAAGACCTAAAAAAAACAAAGAACTTGGGCTACATTCACACTGCAGGCCTTGATGCTCAATTCTGATTTCTTTTTTACGTTGCTGTTCACATTTCCAAATATATGTGACTTGTATGTGATCTCCTGTGTGAACTGCAGTCATAACAACGCAAGTGTCCCACATGCTCAGTAGAGGATGCAATGACATCACAGGCCAGCTTGCTCTGTGTTTACGGAAGTAAACATGGACGGTAGCGCTGGAGCGCATCTAACGATCTTTCCAAACCATAAAAACACAATCTTTTCTAGATGGTTAAACATAAATTCTGCTCTCCGCATCATCTCTGCCATGGTTGTTGTTTTTCTTGCCGCTTCTTCATAGCAAGAAGCAGAATAGTGACCTTTGTCGGGTATTAATGGCGTTCAGGTCGGATGAATGCGACCCGGCTGCAGATTCGTATCGAATTCAGGACCACATAGACAAGTGGCCTGGGTCGCATTGGAAAAAATTGGATCTGTGTTGTTCAGACTGTCATAAAAGATCAGATACAGTTCGCATATGGGCCAAAAAATCGGATTTGGGTCAATTCAGGCTGCAGTGTGAACGTGGGCTTTGAGTCATGTTTGAACTGATGCAGCTTGGTCTGTGTTCTACTCACCCAATTTTGATTTATATATTCAGAAACCAGAGGGTGTTAGCTTTCAAATAATGTATTGCACATGTAACATGGGCTTACAGTTCCTACGTTATTTGCTTTTCCATTTGGGTATGCAAAATGGGCAAGAATTTCCCAAAATGAGTAAGAGGTTAAAGGTTACATACCCGTCCATCATTGGATAGCAGCCGTTTTCTGTTATGAAGGAATGAAAAAAAAAAAAACAGAGACAGTGAGGTTAATATTGTCCAAGTTTGCAGTTTTTCAATAACATATCTTTAAAAATGATGGTACCACAAGAGGTGAAGGCATCAAAAATATAAATGCACACCACACTTTTAAGATTCATAGATAATGGGTATTAATCAGCATCAGAATACCTTGAATCTAACTTTAACCCTAATATTTTTGGAAGATACAGATAATGATACATCTGATCTGTTTGCCTACCAGCCTCCATGTTGGTTCTTTGTACGATTAAATTACAAAATCCAAACACAGAAATCCAAAACCAAGCACACAAAGTTGTGCAATAGATGACAAAGTTTATCTTAAAGGGAGTTTGGATTATTATTTTTTTTAAGTTTAGTTTTATTAACAGAAGCTTTTACAAGATATTCATAAAATTGTATTTTAAAAAACTTTTTTATATATAGTCTTACAGACACACCACTGAAGGAAGATGATTTTAGATTTTTAACACCAAAAGAAAACAACAAAACAAAAAAATATAACAAACATTTCCCCTCCTTTCTCGTATGGTTCTCAATATCCTTTCATTTCTGTACAAAACACCTCCATCTGAGCACATTCATCTCTATATAATTCAACACACTACTTCTATCAAGGTACATAAGGGAGGAAGTTATATAAGAAGAACCTGCAAAGGGCTAAAAAAGGATATAAAGGAGCCCCTGATTTTTTCAAAGATTGTATGTTTCCCTCTGACATTATATGGTATCTTTTCGGGTGTGCAGTAAGACACTAACTCATTGATCCAGTGTATTACTGATGGTGAAATTTCAGATTTCCAGTTAACCAGGATGCATTTCTTCACTGTAGTGCACGCAAGTGCTTAATACATTAATAGTGTCCAAGAGAATCCGTAGTTCTGGGTCTTGTTCAATTTGCATTCCTATTGCACTTAAAGTTATCGCAATGACACATTTCCAAAGTTATTTTATCATTGGGCAACTCCATAGCATGTGACACCTAGAGGAAAGTTTACTGTCAATTCTATGCAGCCTGTAAGGAATGTAATGAATACACCTTAAGTCTTTTTCCCCATGTTCCTTTTCTAACTGTTTTATCATAAGTGTAACTTTCCACTGATTATACCATATATATTAGATATTATCAATTTTTTTTATCTGCATGATTTATCTGCTTTCAAGAGGAGTTTCTTTTGGGATGTCTGTGAATGTTTCTTTTGATTTCTCTTGAACCCAGTCTCTGATTTGTAAAAAAAAAAATGGAAAAAACTATCTTTGTTGAGCTTAAATTGTTCATTTATGAGTTTGGATTATTTAAGTGAACTAACAGGATAGCAGCTTTAAAAGTGGGCTGAACTCCAGGATGACAGCTGTTCCTCTAATAATCAAGTTACAAAATGCTATTCTGGCTTATCTGTAGCTGGGCAGAGCTGATGGCCGTTTTAGCTTCAGGCTAAATGGGCTAATTGAACATGGAGCTGGTAGAAGACACCTGCGACCTTAGAGCAGCTGATGTTGAAGCAGGCGTTTGGTTTCACAAAACGCTCCTTTATTGACAGGAGGAAAACCATGAGGTGTAGCGAAGATATTAGTTATAACAAAATGAGTAAAAATGCGATAAAATACACAAATAGTTCGCGAAAGTCTGTAAAAAATAACGTCAATTGTGTTTTTCTGCTAGCAACAATTTAGCTAGCAGCGAATGTCAGTTGGAGAACGTTAATGAAGCTTCTGACCCGTCAACAAGTCGTTTTTATTTTCTTTTTCTCTCTGTTTCTTCCTAATAAATGTGAGATAAGGATGATATATTATTACCTTGCCGTCAGTGTTGTCCAGCGGTTCGAGCATCTATGCCGGTTCGGCTAACCTCCTCTCCTGATAGCCATCATCCTCTGAGTCACAGAAACAGGATATGTACCAGCGCTGCAGTGGCGGAGTCTGGACACCAGGGGTCGCGGTTCTTCGGATTGCATCGAAGATCGTGTAATGTGACAATATCCCCTCTTACAAATAAATGTATCTTTTGTCTCCTAAAGAAAATCCCCTCCTTTTTTAATAAAAAATGTGTCTAAGACTTACATTAAATGTTATATATAAGTAATATCTAAATATGGATGAAATTGAAGCTTTATGGTAGCGGCTGGAGAGGCAGGTCTTAGTTGCCAAACCAGTCTGACTAGGAAGGGTTTAACCAGGTTAAGAAAACATGAGGAAGTTTATGAGGTAAAGCATCTTTTAAAGGAAATGGAAATGTCTGAATCAGACATCCTTCTGGAAAGTATTAGAGCAGTTCTTGTTTTAAAAAAATAAACTCCAGCATAACCCTCTCTGGCCAAGGAACCATCACTTTTTTACACACCCAAACAAGGAACTGGCAAAACTAATTCATCTATATATATTATAGGGCAAATTTCATATTCATAGAAGAAATTCAATAAAACTAAATCCTCTTAATAATACATACAATCTGCAAATCAGATCAATAATAAGTAAGCAAACTCCATAGTTAATATATACCAGAAATTGATACTTTATTTACCCCAAATACTAAATTCATCTCAAATCTTAAACCCCCTATAAATTTATTTACACTTATTATTATTGTTTTTCAATTCAAAAATTTCAATTCAGTTTATTTCTATGGCGCCAATTCACAACACGTCATCTCAAGGCACTAAAGTTCACCAAATTATATAGTCAGATTGATTCAAAGTTTTCTATCTAAGGAAAACCAGTTGATTGCATCGACTCATTGACTCTTCAGCAATCCCTCACACTAAGCATGCTTGTAGTGACAGTGGAGAGGAAAAACTCCCTTTTAACAGGAAGAATCTGCCGAGGCCAACTGGGGTTCAAGGAGACGGAAGCAGAGACATAAAAAGCAGCTCCCATGTCAGAGGATGAAGAGAGCACAGTCAGAGAAACAGGACTACACTGGGAAACAGGCCGATCTCGAACATCTATAATCTAGGGTGTTGATGGCAGCAGCACAGCTGATATTTTTCTCCAGGATGGAGTCACAGCCAAACAGGAACAGACCAGATGAAGCTACTATGAGAAAAAGCAGAGAGAGCAGAACGTTAGAGATTGATCTAACAGATTCTGCAGAATGAGAGAATAGAGATAGAATGAAGCAGAATGATGAAATAGGGTTCCCTATGTCAAATCTACTTCCTTTTATTATTTACTAGAAACTACATTAACATCAATGTCTCTTCTATAAATATTGTATATATTTTTTCCTGTATCTCATGTATATATAGAATTTGTCAATACAAAAAAAATGTCTGAATCCTTTTCAATTTATATGGCATTTATACAATCTTATACCCTGGAATTTTTTTTATTTCTTATTTTTCTATACTGTTCTTTGGCCTCATAGTTTATATACTATATTTGTTAAAATGCCTTATTGTTTTGTTTGAAGAAAAAAATATATATGGAATTTAAATAATTATTGTACACAGGTGTTTTTTTTAATCAGCATGCAACAAATAAAGTACCTTTGGGAAGCATTGCTATGCTTTAATTATAAGTATACATTTTTTCATTTAAAATCCCCATCATTAAATAAATGTATTGGATTTATTTAAAAAAAAATAGAACTTTACTCTTACTAAAATTTCTTGCCAAAAATTGCATTTATAACAAATAAATAGGTATGCATTTAAATGCATTTTAAGTTCAGTAAAAATGCAGCTGTTATCAGAATGCCTTGGAGGTTTTTTAGAGAAAAATTGAGAGAATCAGGGGATAGAAGATTATCAAAGGTTAAAAACAGCTGCAAACTTGCAAAGATAAGGTTTCTAAACTGGCAGCCCAGGAAATAAGAGCATTATTCTACTAATTTTGGAGGAAAGGCAGAATATAGACTTTAATCTGCACTTTGTTCAGTTTAATGTAAAATATACACTGCAAAAAATGGAAATCTAAATAAGTCCTTTTATCTTCAAATAAGTGCATTTTTTTCTTGAATTTAGGAGATGACACACCTTGCCAATGGAACAATTGGTAAAGTGTCTACTTTATTTTAAATTTACAATTAAAATGAGAAAACACAAGTGCATTTTACTAATGATCTTATTTTAAGATTTAAAGAAAAAACCTCAGGATATCAGATCATATTTTTTACCTGCTCAAGTTGAGGCCAAATAGACTTATTTTATGATTTTATTTTATTTATTTTTTTACTTATTCTATATAATTTTTCCAGTGTACTGTAGGAAGAGTATTTTCCTTCAGACACTACAGGGAATTTTGTCCACGTTTATGGATGGAACGGGGATATTTTGGAAAAAAAAAAAAGCTAGAAGCTCCAAAATATTTTAGCTTCACCTTCTAACAGCACATTATAGGATATTATTAAAGCAATATGATGGCCCTGTTTTGGATGGCCTGGTTAAAATCTAGACATAAATCCAAATCAGAGAGTTAATGTGGAGGCATATCTTAATTTCTGACTGATATTTTGTGCACAATTGTACCTTTTATTCAGAAAAACATGGCTTCTTATGTGTTGAAATTTAACGATCAGCTGTTGCTCACTGTTCTTTTTGCCCACACAGATCTACGGAAAAAAGCCTTTATCTATGCGGCTCCTTGTGTGTGAAATTCTTTACAAAGAGACTGGAAGTTGACTGAGTTTTATCCTTAAATGCTTTTAAGTTGAAAATAAAGAATTTGAAATTGGCTCATTTATCTGTCATTGTTTTTTTTTTTTTTACCTGTTAATGTATTTTTGTTCACTATGTAACTTTGGGTCCATCTTGCCCAGGACTCACTTAAAAAACAGGTTTTTGAATCTCAACGGGATTTTTTCCCTGGTTAAATAAAGTTTAATAATAAATTGATATAATTTGATGAAAAATTTAGTTCTTTGTTTAATTTTTAGTGTCTTTGCAAGAAACCTTCTCTGGAAGAGGCAGGGAGTGAACGGCCCAAAGCAATGATTTCAGGAGGAATTCATGCAAATGCTGAACACACCTTTCAGATTTTTATGCAATAAAATAAAACATATTAACACCTAAACCTCTGAGGCTGCAACGCTGACTAGATCATAACATATTTACTGTCTGCATTAGACAAGATGTTTCATATCAGCCTTGTTTCAACCAATGTATCCAATATTTATTTAAACGATGCATCATGCAGTTCACATCTGAAAAAACATTTAATTACATATAAAATGTAACAATATAACTTTATTTCTTATCCAATACACCATGTAATCAAGCTAATTACTCTGGCTTCTATACAAAAAGTAATTTGCAAACCTTATTTTTTGCCAGATTTCAAATAATTTGACAAATAGAAGTAATCCAAAACAAAACTGTCTCTGAAAATGTTTTATCTTTCCTTCTCAAATGTTGAAATAATGATCTACATTTTGTGGAAAGCTGACCTTCATTCCTGAAACTCTACACAGAAAAAGACATTGTTTATATTCCTAAAATCTGAGATTGGTACTCCAGTTAGAACCATTTTCTAAAACCAGGCAATTAAAACTTGGGGTAATAATTAATGCAGATTATAAATTAACCTAAAACAGAATCAAATGCAGCTTGGGTTTTACTTTCCTGAGTTCAGCTCAGTAATCATTGTTCAAGAAAAACGGAGAATGTGGGAAAAAATGGGTTAATTCAAGCAGAGAAAAACCACTTCTGGCCAAAAACAACAAACAAAACCTTCAGAGAGCACGATTTCCTGAAAAGCTCAACAGAGAACAATGATTGTGCACATAAACCTGAATCTTATTGAGGCAAGCATGATGCTAAGGGAAGAAAATCTCTTATTCACCATTTACTAAGGAGGCAGAATACAAACAGATGTCATATTTTAAGTTATAGGCATTTTTTTCTTTTCCTTGTAGAAAAAACTTGTATACAAAGCTGTTCATAACATTTCCATTGTTCATTGAGATCTTAAACGAAACACAAGACAGCTCTTTGGAGAGAAAATTAATTTATACTCTGGGTCAACAGGAAAACAATGAACTTATAAGAAATTATGTCCAAAAACAACAATGATTCAAAAGTAGAAAGCAAAAGGTTTGGGTTTTTGTTCCAGGCTGCTCTCTGTTTACGCTCCTGCATCCGTCTGAGCTGCTGAGTATCTGTAGGTGTAGAGCTTGTTATCAGCACCGCCGCTCAACATCATCTGGAAAAATTAAACACAGACAGCATTCAGGCATTGAAATCAGATTTTCAGGGAGTTAATGGGAAACCAGATGGTTTATCTTACCCCGCTGTCTGTCCAGTCTACACAAAACACTTTGTCCTCATGAGCTGCCAGGTCATACAGTGGAGCCTTGCAGCTGAAACCGACAGAAAAGAGAATGAGACAAACTGCAAAACGGGCTGAAGCTTCACTAGAGTCTGAGAAAATGACCTCAGGTTATTCTGACAAACGCAGGAAGCTGCTCCAAACAGAGCTAATCTTACTTGCTTCCACATGGTTGGAGGGAACAGAATGTCCTGCTCCTTGTGTCTGCAGTAATTATTCCATTTATACTGGAGCAGCATGAGCACCGAGCACGCATCCAAGTTCATTAGCTACTGAATATCAATTCCTAAGCAGCCAGGAAACAAGAGGAGGAAAACCTCTGCTGCTGGTTTGAATCTGCAGTTTTTTTTTATAAAGCATATTTAGAATATTTAGAATACCCCAGTTTTGTAAGTACGTTTTTGTCATTAATATTAATAACTACTTTATAATTCCAATGTGTATGGTATTGCTGCTATAGGCTTAGACTGCTGGAGGACATAGGGACCCCTTTTCATCATTCTGCTTCTTTCCATCTCTAATCTCTCATGCTGCAGTATTTGTTAGATCAATTTCTAACATTCTGTTCTCTCTGCTTTTTCTCATAGTAGCTTCATCTGGTCTGATCCTGTTTGGCTGTGACTCCATCCTGGAGAGAAATATCAGCTGTGCTGCTTCTATCAACACCTTTGTTTCTAGATGTTGGAGATTGGCCTGTTTTTCAGTGTAGTCCTGTTTCTCTGATTGTGAGTAACTGGCTGTGTGTTTCCTGGACGGGGCCACCTGTGGAGCTGGTTAACAGCTGCTTTTTGTAACTCTGCTTTTCTTTCTACGTCTGCTTCTGTCTCCTTGAACCCCAGTCAGCCTCAGCAGATGGCCGCTCACACTGAGCCTGGTTCTGCTTGAGGTTTTCCTTTCCACTGTCGCTACAAGCGTGCTTAGTGTGAGGGATTGCGGAAGAGTCAATGAGTCGATGCAATCAACATTTCATAAATGGTATTAAAAGATTTTGATAGCCAAAACTAAAATTAATGGGTTAAGATGTCAAAAGATGCATAATTATTTGTTATAATGCTGTTTGATGGCAACAAAAATATTTTTTAGGCTTTTTAAAAATACTATATTCATGCCTTTGAGACAGAATTGCTGTATTATAATTATAAATGAACCCAAAGGAGTAAAAGCATTAAATTTGTCAAAAAATCCTTTATTTCAACATGTTTTTTTAAAATATATATAACTAAAAACTAGTTTAATTGCCACAGACCTTCTTGTGTCCCACAGTTTAACCAGATTGTCCAGGGAGCCAGAGACCAGCTGATGCTCATGGGAAGGCGCCCACTTAACTGCGGTGACCCAGCCAGTATGGGAGGTCAGAGACAACAGCACCAAGGCGCCGTCTGATGAGGTCAGCAGTAGAATAAATCACATTAGGAATTAAGAATTGGGAGGAATCTGAAGAAAAGGCAGTTTTTGACTTATTTTGGCTTTTTTTTTATTGCTACCTTTGGTGCGCGGGTCCCAGAGTCTGATGTGTCTGTCGGTGCTTCCTGAGGCCAGCCGGCGGCACAGGGGAGAGTAGGAAATGCAGTTGAACACTTTACTGCCCGTCTGTGGAAAAAAACAAAAAACAAAGAAAAAAGCATTTTGTTTATCAGTGCATGAAAAGAAAATTCAAAAGATAAAAGAAGATCAAATCAACAATCCATATTTGTCTCTACAAAAAACTTGCATCTTAAACAGACAGGTTTGGCTTGAATGTGCTTCTGATAATAACATGATATAGCTCATATAATTACTTTATACCATTATTTCAATGTATTTATTTTATTATTATTCCTGGTTTGCATCACAAACTTAAACATATTTTATTGTGATTTTGTGTTACAGACCAGAAAGCACCAGAAAATTAGCAGGAAGTCTTATTTGGCACAATCATTAGAGTTCATAGCAGGAAACAGGAAACAAAAGGCACTTTGGTAAAAATGATAATAATCATACACTAAACATTTTATTATTCCTATGGAACATGGTGGTCTCAGTACAGTCTTTTATAATGGTGGGCTAATAGGCAAAATCATTTTTCGCTGAACAGATTAGTGTTTTTGTTAACCCTAGAAACCAATTGGGGACTTTTAGCTTTAGATAAATTCGGTTTCACATTAATTCTTGCACAAAGAATTCTTATTATTTTCCTTTCTTTATTAAGCTAGTCTCAAAGAGCTGTTTCCAGCAGCAGTTAGCTTTTAGCACTTTCTGAACACCAGTTGTGATGCAAACTGATTGACAGCAAAGGCAAAAATAAAATGCTTTACATGATTAGGAGTCAAACTAGCTTAGATTTAGTAGGGGAGTGGCGGCATAGAGGTTCTGACTTAAGAGCCCCGCTCTCACAGACTGACATTCTGGGTCTCTGAACAAAGACCCTTAACCTCCGATTGCTCCCTCTGTGCCCCATAATGGCAGCCCACTGCTCCCTGAGGAGATGGATTAAATGCAGAGGTAAATTTCTCCAATATGAAATCAATAAAGTTAAATTATTTTATTATTTATTTTTTATTAAGACTGGTCAGTCTTCAAAAACTGATTAATTAATCCTTGACACAGCACATTTTTAACTTTTTTTTAAAAAAAATATCCTTCCCTCTTCTCTTTCTGTCAGTTAACCATAAAGTCACTGTAAATAAAGGATTACATCTTAAAAAAAAGGAAGGTCTAGTCAAAGTTCAGGCCTATATCCAAGTGAACTTCTTTGGTAAGTCTTGTTAGTTCCTGTTTCCATTGCAACTGTGAGAAATATTGTTATTCTGCACAGAAATGGCAGAAATTTTCCATCTGAAGATGCAAAGCTGGTAAAGATGAGTGCTGAACAAATAAAATAAAATTTTACAAACAGGGGCAGCTTTTTCAGACTGCTGCAGATTGCCGTAGGCCACACTTTTAGAATATAAATGAAATTTTGTGGTCGTTTTGTGAGAAAATCTGGAATAGCTGAAGGGGCAACACTACTTCTTAAAGCAAAACATTTACTTCCATGGTAAATAAAAAAAAATAAAGCTCAAGAAACTTAATACTTGTCCAGCATGTCAGCCTTTAAACAGTCAGCTCAGCTCTTCTTACCAATGTAGTCTTCATGACTCCAGCTTCCACGTCCCACACTCGGATGGTGTGATCCCAGGATGCGCTGCACACCTCCTCACTGTCAGACCAAAGCACGGAGGACACCGCCTCGTTGTGCCCAGACAAAGTCATCAAAGGAGTCTGTGTCCATAAGGGGGAAATATGAGTCTGCCTTGGTTAAAATCAGGATGGATGACTTGTATTCTTCTCTGGTTAGTCGGTGTGCTCACCCTCGTCAGGCCGAGCTGCTGTGTCTTCTGTTTCTTCCTGGGTCTGTCAGCGGGTTCCTCCACCTCGTCCGCCTCATCTGTGGGAACTAGGAGCGAAAAAATAAACATTAATTTGTGCCGTTTGATGCCGGAGATGTTATTATGCCACCTAGATTGGTATAAAAGAACATTAGAGAGCTTTTTGATGGGCATTTTCTTTAATAACTTTGTGCATAGAATAAAAGCTGTTCTTACCTGCTGACCAGATCTTCAACATTTTGTCCCAAGAGCCACTGCAAAACTAACAACGATGAAAAAAAACAACATTTGGAGACTTTAAATCAAAACGTATCAAATAATTTATATTGTTTGAAGTCCTAATTAGTTACCTTAGAACCTGTGGGGTCTGTGGAAATAGCATCAACGCTTCCTGTGTGTCCCCGACAGCAGTGTCGGGCCTTCACCTTGTTCCTCTCAGAGTTCCACTCCCACAGCAGCACCGTCTGGTCCAGAGAGGCCGTCAGGAGCAGAGACGTCAGGCCGTCTGAGCAGAAAACACACCTTGAGGTGAAAACCTGATCATCATCACTCATAAGGGACGCGCAGTTCTGACCAGCTTACCTCTTTTGACCCAGGCCACATCCTTCACCACCTCAGAGTGTCCAGCCACCGTCATCACCGCCTTCCCCTCTAAAGACCATATTCTGGCCGTCTTGTCATAAGACCCAGTTAAGATCCTGTAAAAGAGGGAAAAGACCCAGGATTAATATCTAAACAAAACAAATTGTTGACGTTTTGCTGCGTTAGCCGTAAACTTACCACTCACTGTCTGCATGCACGGAGCTAATCCAATCATCGTGCATCATACACTCCTCCGGCTCCGGGGCAGTGATCCGCTGCACGTATTCGATCTCCACTACATCTTCCTGAGACAAACCCAGACACATATAGTTTTAAAGCAGGATACAGTGTTAAATAAAAGTAGCTCAGGTTTAGGTCATACCGTCGATATTCCCTCCGTCTCCATGTGAGTGACCAGTTGTGTTCGCAGGAACTGCCCCCTGACCAGGAAGTCAAACTCCACTTTACTGTGAGACTCTGAAGGAACAAAAAATAAACAAAATCAGACTCTAAGTTCAGAACTGGTATATTGAATTTGTAGTTGTTGTTTTTTATTATATTTATTTAACTTAAAAGATATATTCCGGGTGGATCATCTAAATAAATGGTCCTCCTAATTGTCAATCATTCTGGTGATATGTTTACGTAAGACAGTCCTACATGCTCATCCCCATTTTCACTTACTGGTGGTGAAATTGCAAATCTTCTTTTGGAAAATAAGCTTGTATGATTGATGCAAACAGCAACTTTTAAACAGAGCATGCACGAGGAGAAATAGACTCGTGCATGCTCTCGCACCTTTTTAATAGACGTTCCCTGTGTTGTGCATGTGCATTTTTTTGTGCACATGGAGAGGGCAGACCTTTTAAAAGAATTAGCAAAAATCCACCACAATACCTTTAATAGTGTTGTTAATGTGCATCAGGATGCCCACTTTCACTCTCTTCAGCGAAGAAAAAGAACTAATTAATATGGCAAGAAGTAATTCGACATCAGCCTAAATTTTTGCAGGATTTTGCAGAGGTGCAGAGTTTTTTTCCCCCCTCACAGCGACCAGAAAGAAAAGTTACAAAACAAACTCTGTTTCATGCATCTGAACTATACAAAAAGTATCTAGATCTTATGAAAAAACACATTTACATCTTTATTAAAGTTAGAACTAACGATTATTTTGCAAATCTATTAATAGATCTATTGTTTTTTCAATTACTTGATTAATAATCAGATAGCCAAAGGTTCCTTAAAGGAGATTTTTTTATTAAATTAAACCAGGTGAAACTAAAACTTTTCCACTTGAGGAGTTCTTGATAGTTTTTTAATCATAAATGCAAAATGTTTACATATTATAATAAAATTGTGATCTAATTACTGCTCTAATTGGGTCACTCACAACAGATAGATTGACTGAAGACATTAACAAATTGGAGCTGACCAGCAAACATCCTGTCGTTCTTACAGACAATGCTGCAAATATGGTTTGTGCAAAGAAGATAATGGAGCTCATGCATGTCTAATGTTTACTTTTTAACAAACAAGTTTGCACTTTTGACACAGTTTTGTTTACATTTCAAGTTTAAACAGATTTGCAATTTGCACTCTGTGTTTAATATGACATGAAAAATAAAATACATGATTATTTTAGAAACATGGTTGAACCACTTTCATTATTGTAAAACAGATCGAATTGAAAAGAATCGATTTAGAACTGTGTGAATCAAAATCAAATCGATTCAGGACTTTTATCCAAAATCCCCAGCCCTAATAAAAGCTGTTTAATAAGGTTTCAGGTGTCATAATTTTTAATCCATTTGTGTTTAACTGACCATTCTTGGCCTCCAGCAGTTTGTTGATGAGGTTGCTGAGATCCTGGACTTCAGAGGCAGCAGGGATGGAGAACGGGACATCATCTACAACATACCTGCATATAGAGAGAGGATCATCAGACTCTTCCTGATGCTATCAGATTCATAGCTACTGGCATAGAAATGATTGGCGTCCATCAATAAAGTAACACAGGCTAAGAATCTGGGGGTGAAAATGATTTACAGCTCAAATCCAACGGCTAAATAAACAGAAATCACAGTTTAGCTTTACTAACTAGCTGCTCGGTTAGCTTAGTCGCTGTTTCTGCTCAGTGCCGGTCTTACCTTTGATCTTCTGTGAAGAACCTCGCTTGTAACTGCGACATATTGGTTCTTTTTAAAACTAAATATCAGCTCTAAACAAATTCTCGTCTCTTTTCGGCTTCCTCACAACACATCCAACTCATGCAGTGTCGCCATGCGGTGTGTGGGGAGACTTTCCAGTCGAAAACAGATTGACTCCGTCGACGATTTGGATAGACGGTCGTCTATTCATGTCTGGTTGTTGACCTTTACCCGTGTGCGCATACGCGTCTCCTACGTCAGCGCCATCTTGTGTGTGGCACTTAAGTTATGAGTGTAACATTTTCTGTCTTTCATATAAAAAGCTATTGAAAAAATTACTAAAGAGGATTAGGGCCACTGAAATAAAAAGGTAACTGATTTTTAAATTTAATTTCAGTTTAATAAGTCAGAATTCTGTCTTTTTACCCATATTAAAATGAAATTACATTTAAAAACCAGTTACTTTTTTTTTTTTCCCAGTGGCCCTAATCCTCTTCCGTATAAAATACATGGAAAAAAATAAATAAATCCTCATTATTTTTCAAACTTTATTGTCATTCGAATCACATAATCAAACTAAAGTAATAAAGAATAAACCCAGTCAAAAAAAAAGGCTGTTTTAGAACTGATCACTTTACAATGCGGCATTATAACTAAAGTGCAATCACTATTTAATGCCCTGTGCAATAATCTGTTAGAGATGTTTTTATATATATATATATATATATATATATATATATATATATATATATATATATATATATATATATATATATATATATCCATTTAGTGCAATAACCCTGTATAACGTTTTTCAGGCCAAGGACCCCCTAATTATATATAGTATGAAATTGTGTTATATCAAATTGGTCCTATAATCACTCTATTACATATGGTGTAATGTAACGGAAGTAATTTCTCCCTGGGATTATTAAAGAGTTCTGATTCTGATTCCTGGTTGATGAGACAGGTGTTGTGAAAGAGCTTGAAAGAGCTCCTGTGTGTCGCTGAATGTGAGCATTGATGACTGAAAGACATCTTCTGCCTCCATTTATCTGTTTACTACAGTGTGTTGAATTCATGTTAATGTGTATTTAAAGACATTTCAATTTAGTGGAAAAAATTGCAGTGGGGAATATAAAAAAGTCTAATCAAACAAAACTTTGTAAATTTCTCCACTGTGAGATCAATAAAGTCAATCAATCAATGATTTCATTCAGAAATGCAATAAAACCCAATCAAGTAATCTTTCCATAAAACTAGAATTTAACTTTACCAACTTCCATCAACAATATTCTACATTGCTGGTTAAGAAATTGTGAGCCACTACTCTCAGTGAACCTGCATTTTTCACAGTCAGTATTACACACCAGTGCTATACCTACCTATATTTTGTAAATTTACATTTTTTTGTTAAGCTGCTGTCTCTGTAAACTCAAAATTTGCTTAAAAAAACTATATTTTAAATCTTTTTTCATTATATAAATAATTTAAGTGCACCAATCCCACCCAAAAAAGAACTAAAAATAGGCAAATACCTTTACAGAGTAGGTTTACTTTCCATTTAGTTATCCAGTTGAAAAACAAAATCTACATTCCATTGTTTTCCTCTCAGCTTCACATGCAATCCACATTTATCCTGTTTTAGGTCAGTTAAGAACTCAAAATTCAAACTTTGGTAAAACAGCTGTTTAAATAGAGGATTGTAAGAATTTAAATAAAGTTTAAGTGGGTTTGCATGCTCTATCATGAGTACCTTTAAAAAAAAAAAGTAAAGAAAACCCAAATAACGTTATGTTTTTTTAAAGCTTTTTAGATGCAATCCCACTAATTAAGTTGAGAGGAGGTTCTATTTAGGATTTACTTGCATATAGGTCTGTAAATACGTTATCACCTCTTTTAAATCAATCAAAGCATATCAGAATTAAATCATTAAAATTAAAATATAGGTCATAATTGTGAACATTTATATAGCTGGTCCTTTGGTACAACTTTGAAATGCTTGATGTCATAAGATTAATAATTTCAATCATATTCAAGGATAGAAAGTGTCATTATCCATTGTTAAACCGTCGGGTATGAGATGAAAGACCATCCAGTTCATCAGTGTACTACAAGGGAAAAAACATACTTTTTTGAAGACAATAGAATACAAATATCTAAACAAAGGAAACGTGCAATATTATAAACATAAAGCACAAGGGAGTTTTTCTGCAACATGGACTGGTACGCTGAACAAAATGTGTGGAAAACAGTATGTAGAAACACTAATCTCTAAAGACATCAACAAGGAAGTTTTAAACTTTAGGATCAAATCCGTCTTCCAAATGAACAGGGAGCCTCAGAAGTGCTTTTAAGTGGCCATCACAAACTGATAAAAGAGCTAAAAATGTGAGAACAACAGACCTCAGATATACCAGTCCCATCAGGAGGGAGGGGCCATGACTGTGTGCATCTGGTTCATGCTTTATATTATTTTGTGTAAAGATTCTTCTTTGTGTACTTTTTGTTTTAAATGATTTTACTTTCCATTTGTTCTTTTTATTATGTAAAGCACTTTGAATTTCCTTCCTGCTGAAATGTGCTAAAGAAGTACTGCTCTACTTATTGTTCCAGCTAACAGATGTGAGAACCTTTTGAGTAGAAACCCCACATTTACATAAAAAATTATTCTATTTCATAGGAATTGTGAGATAACTTCTAATAACTGAAGAAAATCAGAGTTTCCTAGCTAATCTAATCTCACTTTAGGTTTTTACAGCATCCATTAATGTAAAAAAATGCCATTTCTTTGAATGACAACAAATTTTGAAGCTGTTTAATCCTTATTTTTTGTTATATAAACACAAAAATCCCAAAACCTTTATCCCAGTTAACTCACATCCAAGCAGTAATTTAACAAAAACCAAAGCAATCTCTTGCTAATGTAGAAGTTTTAGGCAAATATCAATAAATTTCTCTAAAGTAAACCAAAAATAGGGATGATTTTGAAAAAGCTACTTGTCAAATTAAGGCCAAATTTTTCCCTTAGTGAGACGATTTGAAATGTCATCCTGTACCTATGAAGGCAGGGAAAACTTTGCCACAGCTGTGACCCTTCTCACAGAGTCGATAAGCATTTTCTTGCAACAACATCTCCACACCAAGTTCAGCATTTCAAACCATAAAAACACGACTTTCACTTATACTACGGTATATAAGCTGATCACACCAAGCTCCATTTGTCAAAATAACTAAAGGAAGCTTGCTAGTGTTGTGTCAGTAGGACTTTTCTTTAGATGCTTAAAAATAGAATAGCTAGAAAATCTTATACAAAAAAAAAAATGAAATTATTCTGTGGTCTATAATGTATCCCATACCGTTCACATTCGAATAAGAGCAGGAAAGCTCATTCAGCAACAGATCGCTTCATCCTAGAGGGGAACACTGGAGTACTTGTGCAGGTCCTTCCTCCTAGCTGCTATTAGACTTAATATGTGCTGCTCTTAAATCTTAGTAAGGGCATTTAACAATAAAGGCTGAAATTTGTGGTTCTGAAGATTTAATGTTTGTTTTTTCTTCCGCTGCTTTTCTTGTTCTTAAAAAGCTACCCCTAGTACTGTGTGCAATACCATTACCTGCAAACATTTTAGTGTTATATTTTTATTGTTTATGAAACATTTTTGTTTGACAGGCAGGTTCCATAGCTTGAATTTTGATCCCCTTTAATTTAAGGTTAGCTCCCAGAAAGAAGAGGATAACCTGAAAGTTATCCTAGTCATAATACTTAAATAAAACTACTCCTTAGAGCAGGGGTGTCAAACTGGTTCCAGAAGGGGCCGTGTGGCTGCAGGTTTTCTTTCCAACCAAGCAACACCACACCAGACTCCAGTCATCTCATCAAGTGAGTCCAATCTGAACATGATGACTTGATTAGATGAATGGAGTCTGGTGCTACTGCCTGGTTGGAAAGAAAACCTGCAGCCACATGGCCCTTTCTGGAACCAGTTTGACACCCCTGCCTTAGAGTGAACATAACAATGTAACCCACAACTGGACCTGAGAGTGACTGACCCCTGCTGGTCAGTCATGGAACCACAAACCAGATGACAAAGCTTCATTAGAAGCACACACACTGGAAAAACACTACAAATAAGTAAAAGAGTTCTTAAATTAAGTGTGCTTACCCTTAATTTGAGTCGATAAATGAGACAGTTTGACAATCGAATCAGTATTTTTACTCTTAAAATAAGATTACATAATATGTACAGTACTTGAAAGAAAAATACGATTGTGTTTTCTCATTTTAAATGTAAATTGTCTAGTTCTAGTAGCAAAATGTCTTTTACCTCCTCAATCCAAGAACAAATGCACTTATTTCAAGAAAAAATTACTTGTCAAGATTTCGATTTTCTCCAGTGCAGAAATCCAGTCTTGGCTTCTGTTGGCTACAGGAAGTTTTTAAACATGCATTTTTGTAAAATACAATTTTTTTTTATTTGGTCACATTTAGATTCTCGTAAAAACACAAGTCTCACACGACTGAAATGAGAAATCTGCATTTATTTCCTCATCGTTCACATTCGATCACGCTTGCAACAGATGTCTCAACAAAGACTATGTAAAAATAAGATGGTAGAAATAAACAATAGAAACTAGTTAAGATTCAACTCAAACTCTGGAGAGGTCGTCTATCTCACCCATTAAATGAGATCTGCTTAAATCCTTTTTTTTGAGGACTTGGGATAAAAATATATGATGTAAATCCATAGAGAAATAAAAACTAAAATAAAATATATACAGTGTCCGATATTTTTACTCGTCATCCTCTTCTTCCTCCTTCACCTTCTTTTTTTTCTTCTTTTTCTTCTTTTCTGTTGACTGAAAGGTAAAGACAAGAGCATTGGAAAAAATATATATTTTTAATGAATGATTTTATATAATCTGAGTGAAGCTTACCTCACTAACTGGCATCTCCTCCTCTTCCTCCTTCGGCTCTTCTGCTTCCTCCTCTGCCTTCTTGTCCTTCTTTTTCTTCTTCTTCTTGGGAGTCTCTGTTGCGGTTTCAGCCTCTTGCTCTGAAAGACAAACCAGACGGACTCTTTGAGCATCGTGGTTCCCTGAACGCCTCGGATGAAGCGTTTCAAGGGTTTATACAGGAACGAGTAACTCTTATTTAATGCTTTTTAATGCTCTTTAAATGCTCTTAGATATAATTTTAATTCCATCAACAATTATCCATGACTCATATATAAATAAAAACACAGCAAAATCCTTTATCTTTACTATCGACAGGCTAAAGCCATGTGCCAAATTCCTTGTTTTCCAGCCACTTTAGTTGAAGTTTGCATTTTCCCCACATTCTCTAGCCTTTTCTCTGAACAAAATGCATTTCCGATTAACCGAAAGCGGTTCCGCAAAACATGCGGAACCATTTATATCTGATATATCTGACCAAGATGTTTTTATAAACTTTTTTTTTAATAAATCATTTTACATGCCATTATAGTTACATTTAATGAATTTTTGAATGCCAATTAAGGCCTTGATATAAAAAAATAATGATTTTTAATGACCTGCAGAAACCCCGGTTTCCATAAATTTCACACACCTTCTGTCAGTGGTTCCTTTTTGGGTTTTTTGGATTTAACCACCGGTGTTACTGGGTCCTGCTCGCTGGTCTCCTCCTCGACTTCCTCAAACTTCCTCTTCTTTGAAGTGGACGGAATCGTTGAGTCTCCGGAAGGATCGTAGATTTTCACCTCACTGAGTGAAAAATAAATTACGTTTTAATTATTCATGAACAGCTTATAAAACAATAGGAGGAACACAAATGTGTAGCCTCTCACCTCTTGTGCTGGTATTTGTCTGCTTTTGCCATCGCTTTGCCTGTTCCACTGATTCGTCGGATCTGTGGAGTAAAATCAGGAGTTTAGGCCTTTTTCACAAACCACATTTTAAACTAAATTAACCTTTATTGTTACATTATTTTTTATTACATTATAACATTATTTGTTACATTATTTAGTTGGCCTCAGAATTATGAGCTGCATAACGTCTAAATGTTGCATTTGTCAAACTTAGTTGGCAGAAAACTCTAATGCACATTAACACAGTGGCGGCTGCATCATGATATAGAATGCCTCTTACCCCTGGAGGGTCAGTGCTAGTTACAGCTGATTGGAGGAAAGTCTTGAAAGAAACCAGTTGGGACGAAAAACAGTCCTAAGCTTACATTGATGCATACAGCATGTTAGACTGGCACAGTCAAAGCCCTTTGTTAAAAACTAAATAATTACAGGCTAACCAACTGTATTTTTTCCCCTTGTTCGACCTGCATACAGACATTGCTGCAAATGTCAGTTATGGTTTCTTTTTTTTAGAGATGTCAACACCACCAACATGTCTACCTCAGCATCTCTCCTGTAGCACTCGTACGTCAGTTGTGTGGATGGGACCGGCCAACGCTGCAGCCATAAACCCTCATATTGTTACATAAGTTATACTAGTTGAACTAACAGTGTCCAATATTTTGTATTAAGCCAATATGGACTCATGCCAATACTTTTAAATCCCTAAAAATAACAAGACTTTAAGCTTATCCTAAGTTACTCCTCAATCAATATGACAGAGTTTGAGGTGTTCTACACAGAAGAATGAGGAACATTTCCGTCACTTTGTGGACTGTGTGCTGTAACAGTTGCACACATTTTAAGAGCTGAATTAATGCAGTTTTATGCTCGACATGTCCAGAAGGTTAATTTAGCACCACCTGAGTGGAGTTGCCCCCCCCACACCTTCTTCAAATCAGACAGAATTGGTGTCAAACGTTTGTGCAGCAATGTTCATTTGTGCCGCTATCATTTTTTGAGAAATGTTTCTAGAGTTCAAAGGTCAATCAGAAAATTGCAGACATTCTTTTTTTGCTGCACAAACGTTTGACACCAATTTTGTTTTAATTTCACAAAAGTTTCATTAATATCTCCAAAGCCAAGGAAGCACAAACGAAAATGAGTGCTGCACAGACGGAGTCGTAGACACCCATTTCATCTGATTTAAAGAAGGCGGGGCTGGTTGACCTTTGATGACCTCTAGAAACATTTGTTTACTTCTTCAAAATGATAGCAGCACAAACAAAAATGTTTGCTGCACAAAGGTTTGACAGAGATTTAGTCTGATTTGAAGAAGGTGGGGAGGCAACTTCACTCAGGTTTAAACACCCACATCTTTCCATGGTCTGTTTTTCATCATCACGCACTTGGGCAGGAAGCTCGAAAAAACATCTAGATGTCACATGATTTGCAACATAAATATCACTATGATCCACAGATTGTGGAAAAAGTAAAGAGTTTACCATCCTTCTTGGATGACATGAAGAGGCTTTGAAAATGTTGGAAATAGCTATATAAAAGCTGCAGACATTAAGATTATGAGTCTCACTTTTTAGAGAAAAAAGATAAGATAGTTTGAATCTCACATTAGTTCAAAAGCCGTTTGCTGATTATTCTTTTCAGATGCACAGTATTCATATTATAAAAACACTGTACAGTAGAGTGTTTTGTTTATTTTCTTAACTGTTACTTATTCTGTTTTCTTTATTCACTTTTATTAAGGTCCCTATTTGTGCGACCACTTTTGCTGTAATCTTTTGCTGCTGAAACGCTACAATTTGACCATTGTGGGACAATAAAGGGATTTTCTATATTATTTTAAAAACATTTGATGGTTCAGGGGTGTCAATACTTATATGGAGTACTTTAAGAATGTTAAACATCCAGCTTCCTCAGACTAATAAATAAACGCACCCCTCTGTCCTCCAGCTGTCGCAGTCTAGCCTCCAGCTTGGCCCGGTTCTCTACTCCCATCTCTGCATTGGTGTCTTCTCCCAGAGCGTCGTATCGAATGGCCAACGACGTTTTGGCCGCCAGCATTCTGGAAATCTGGACATCAGACAAACAGCAGATTATAGATTCACCTTCTAACACGCAGAGAGAGTTTAACAGAAGAAGCACCGTCATCCTGAACTCACCTTTCCTTTGTTCTTCGCCGTAGTCTGTCCCACTAACGAGGCGTGATAGATCAGACCATATTTGGGCGTGTCTTTGCGGGTCTTCAGGGCTCTGAATAGAGCCTTTTCGGCTCCAAGGATCTGTACTGTTGAGGCCGGGTGCTTCGCCAGATTCAGAAGGGATCCTAAACATGCAGCAAGAAACCAGATAATGAGGAACAGCTTTCTCTTCAGACAGCTTAGGAGGTTTAATAACGACAGCTCAGATGAGGTAGTGACTTAAAACCATCAAATATATTCAGTAAAATGACATGATGTCGTCATCATCACCGCTGTCGCGTTAAATTCTAAAGATTTGTTTCCATAACTTACCGGCATGTGAGATGAGGCGGGCGCCGACCAACTCGCCCACCATCACCGTCAGGTTGGGGGCGATAGCCATCATTCTGTTCTTCAGGTAGTCATAGAGTTGAGCGCGGTAGTCTGAGATCTCAATGACCTGAGGAGAACGATAGATCGACATCAGAGAAACGCACAGCAGGAGCCCCCTGCTGGATAAAACCGGGACTGTTCAGAGGAGGTAGTGACTGACCCACACCAAATGTTTCAGGAAAACGACGACTGTCAGCATCATCATCACAGCCGCTTCAATCATCTTAGCTCTGATGCTAACAGACTCTCACCTGGTCGCACAGGTGCTGGATGTTCCCGATGTCCTGCTCTGACACTTCGGTTCCCATGGAGATCTCTGCAGCTAGTTTAACCTCTGCTTCGATCTCCTCTGGGAGGATGTCGGACATGTCAGTGGTGGACACGTTGGTACGGTCTCCTGCAAACACAGAGAGGTTTTAGCTTTTCCTTTTAAAACTACAATGAAAAGAAAACCCCAAAACAAAAATGAATCCGTTTTCCTTCCTAATGAAGCTCACCGACTTTGCGGACGGTCTTGCAGTACGCCAGATTGTCCGTGACAACCTTTCCCAGCTCAGGGAAGTGCCAACCGTACCACTCTCTGCAGCGCATGATGTAATTGTTGAGCTCCTTGTCCAGGTCATCCAGAAGCGCTGGAAGATGGAGACAATAGAAGGTCACTGATGGGATAAACACTTTACTGCAGATATAAGGAACTCAGATCTACAACTACAGAGAGGAAGTGACTGCACACATGGTGCAAGGGTTACAATACAGACAAACTAGATTTTGGTCTGAACTTTGACTAAGCCAATTAAGGATATCAGTCTGTTTTAATATGATTCAACTCTGACTCCATGTTTAAACTTCACACTGATTAAAATAGGGATGCACCGATCCACTTGTATTCACTTCTGATCAGAGTCCAATATTTGAATGAATCTGAAAATCCTAGATACATTTCCAGAGGGTTTTCTTTAATTATGATGATTATTTACTACTACTTTTTTTTTTATGAGGCTGTCATTAATTCCTAGGAACAAGCAAATATATGTACAAATGTACAAAAAAGGCTAATTGAGATTAGCATAGATTAGAAAAGGAAGTCATAACCAACCCCTGAGGATAACTATACAGTTTCAATCTGATTGTTTATTAAATCAAAGAAGCTTAAAGCTGTAAACTTTTCTGCAGAAATCTTTGCCTCATCTAATTTTAGTTTCCCCATTATCTCAGATTACATCACCACAGCAGGAAGCTGCAAAACCTAAAAAACAAAAAAACAAAACCCGAGCCCCATTGAAAGCAACAGAAACTCTACTAATTTATAATTTATTGTACTTTTGAATACATATCTATACTTGGATTTTACAAATTTGCATAATTTTTCTTCTACTTTATTATTTTTCACAGCTTTGTCTTGGTCTGCATCACATAAAAACCAGACAAAACAAAAGTTTGTGGTTGAAGGAGAACAAATAGTGAAAATCCACACTTACAGATGGCCTGAACGATCATTGTGTCGACCTTGTCCGGACTGAACTTGAGCTTGTAACGGGATAAACTAGAAACAAAGGAAATAAATATATCTGTTAATTAATTTGTTGATGTCTTTAGTAAGTAAGAGAAAAAGACCAAAGAGCCTCAGTGGTAGTGACGAATGCTGAAGAAAATCCACACCGTTGTTTCAGACAGCAGAATGTAATCATAGGCAGCAGCTGATCTAGAGCCTCCTTCTGTTCGCTACCAACCTGTGAGCCAAACCCAGCGACATGGCGCTGAACTCCCTTGGAGGAAGCCCAGAGATGAGGCCCTCCATCTGACTCCGGATGCATCTCATGAGCTCGGCCACCGCGGGGCTGTGAACGCAGCTCAGGTCCAGCTTTTCCTAAGAAACCCACTTCGATCAGATATCTCATCTTTAACGCATGCTGATCACAATCAGTATGTTTCTTACTTACTTTAATGACTCCACCCAGTTTAGCATCGCTAATGGCCAGCTGTTCATGAGCTTCTTTGGCTACAATTTTCTTCAGAACCTTCTTCAGACTCTTCCCAATTTTTCCTTCGACAAGTGCAGTGGCCGCTTAGAAGAAGAGGAGAAAAGTTATTCAAACACGTTCAAAAGATAAATCAAAGCTGCTAAATCATGTTTCTATGCCACAAAAGCCTTGGTGGAGGATCTATACTATGACCTTTCCAAATTTATTGCATTAAAAGTCAAACTTGTGTCTATTTTAGAAAGAATCCAAATAAAAATTGTGCTCATCTACTCATAATCAAATATACAAGTTTTTCTGGTTACAATGTAAATATAAAATATCACCAAGGATGTTAATGCTACGTTCACACCTAAAGCAGCAAAAGCTGCTAGTTTACATGCAAAGTCGATGGTTGACGCGCATCATAGCGCATCAAAACGTCACGCAGTGCGTTATGAGCAGCAGGAGCAGCACGTCGTGAGCGTTTGAGCATCTGATGGGCGCTGCAGCAGCTGCTTGAGTGGGAAAAATTTAACTTTTGCTGCTCGATGCACCACATCACCCAATCAGAGAAGCTGATTTGGGCAGATCACTATGATCACTCCTCTGAAACAGTTTCTTACCGCCTAAATTAACTTAAAATGCCGGCAAAATATGTTCGCTTTTATTAACCTGGTGCTTGTAGTTTGGATTACATACATGAAAAACGCCTTCAAGGCTGCATCAAAAATGAAGCAGCTTGTGCGTTTTTGCTATTTGCGGTCTGAACGTAGCGTAAGACTTTTATGAGGCATAGTAGACAATATGATCTCAGTGGTAGTGACGATTGTGGAAAACCTCATGTTTATATCAGCCACACTCAAACATCACAGACCAGGTTTCGTGCTTCTCTTAGAACAGAGGAGAACTTTTATTACCTGCTAAAGCCTCTGTTGTGTCCTGGAACTTCTCAAAGTGCTTCAGTTTCAATCTAGTGGTAAAAAAAAAAAACAGAAATCAATCAATGGGAGCCCACTGATTGGACCGTGTGAGATCACAGGGTATAAAACATCTAAACGTACATTTTGTTGGCTTTTTCAGGAGTTTCAAACTCCTTATACAGGCTGTCCACCTGCTGCAGCTTAGATTCATCAAGGACCTAAAAAAATCCAGGAGAAAAACAGATAAATAAAACAAGATCAGCAATGAAATCAAAGCTTTAAATAAAAACTAGCCTGCAGAATTAGTTACCAAACAACCTTATAAACATAACCTAAAACATAATGGGCATGAACATGCAAATGTTATGATTACACTTGTATCAAAATGGAACCTCTTAAACAATTGGTGTAACTTCCCACCATGATCTGACCTGCGTATATCTTTATAGATAATTACTAAACTATTAATGTACCCTGACATTTCAAAGGCTTATATTTAATCACATCAACAACAAAAAAAGTGACTGATTGAAGCAGACAGATTAAAAAGCTCATCTCCACGTGGAATAACCAGGCAGATGAGGCTCCATGTGCGCACGTGCTTACAGGCCCATTGAAATGCTAGCTTAGGGGTAGCATGCTAACTACTAAAGACATGCATGATCGCGTAAAATAAAACTAAATATAGCATTTTAACACATGAAAAGCAATTTCACAACTTTAACATCACTTTAACTGCACATCGAACTCACAATAAACGGTATTTTCAGAGAAATGTTAGCTAACCGAGCCTTACTTCGCAGGAAAAAAGGGTTAAAATGTGAATTCTGCCACAGCTAAAGGGAAATAAAAACTCTTATACTTACTTTAAATATGGCATAACCAGCGGCGGTCTCAAATAGCACTAACATTTTGAAAACTGTGTGTGAAAGCTCCCCCGGTAGGAGAGCTGCTACAGCTTAGCTTCTCCGCAAACTGTTTCAGACACGCGGAGCGCAGCGGAGGTTCTTCTTCTTCTTCTTTTCTATTATGGTGGATCGCAAGTAACTTTAAGGTGCATACTGCCACCTACTGTACATGAGTGTGTAGAAACATTACTTTACACAACATTAATTTACATCAAATTCTATTTTGTCATTTTGTGTTCTGTAGAAAAATAAATAATGTTTTTTTTTTTTACTGTGAATATCGTTTATATTTCCTATAATATCTCCAATATTCCTTTAAGGCTCCATTCTTTGCCTAACCTTCCAACCATCCTAAATTTCTCCCTTTCATGTTCATAAGTTTTACAGTTCATCAGTACATGTTCTACATTTTCTTTTTCTCCACATCCTTCACATTTATCATTATTTTTCCTCCCTATTAAATATAAATTGACATTTAATTAGTTATGACCCACTCTTAATCTGAATTATTATTTTTTCCCTTTTGTTTCTCTCATTAATGATTCTATTCAATACTGACTTTTGGACCTTATATAATCCTCTTCCTTTCTTATCTTCGTTCCATCACTTTTGCCATTTTTTTACTCTTAATAAGTGATTTTCCTTCACCTTTCCCAAAAGGAATTGTAATCATTATTGTTCCCTGTAAAGCAGGGGCGGAGCTAGATGGGTGGCCAGGGCCACCCTTAGCCAATCATTGGCCACCCCTGTGGCCACCCCTACCATTTTTTCCCCCTCTCATACAGTAACAATAATAATCTCAAGTGGAATATTCAAAATTTTTATGGTTAATAATATACATCAATACACTAACAGGATGGATTTGCCCACTGTAGCAGCATTTAATTTATTGATTGATTTTATTAATCTCATAGTGGAGAAATGTACTCGTTACATCAGCTCAAATAGAGAAGAATAAAAGAGTAGAGAAGGTGCCAGAGGAAGAAAAAGGTGCATGAGATATATACAGTATATACAGTGAATCCACACATGAACGCTCTTTTTTAGTTTTTATTGCAGAATCATTATACAGGTTATTGCACAGGGTTTTTTTTTGTTTGTTTTTTTACATGTGTATTTATATAGATAGATACTTATAGTTATTTCACTGGGTTTGAAATATAAATGAACAGGTTATTGCACAGGGTATCAAATAGTAATTGTACTTTATACATTGCACAAGTATATTTGCCCTCTATATTTTAAGTTAAGATAAAATAAGTCATTAATAAGTTACAATATTTATCAAAAAGTAAGAGGTTCTCATGTGTAAGGATGTGCAATATTTCTAATTGTACTATAGTTCTTTTGCAAATGGGCATGTTTTATTGCTCATTTGCAGGTTTCAGGATGTTTAGGGGTGTGGCTTCTGATTGAGTGTTAGTCAGGTAACTGGAGTGGAGCCACACTCATTTACATTTCTCTAATCTTCTTTCATTATTTGATTTTTGATTTATATTTCCTACATGTATGGGTCATATTCTTTGAAGTAAATGGCTGAACCTAATGGAGAGGATCCAGTTTGTTTGTTTTTTACAATCAAGTGGATTAGAGGGGGAAATAGCGTCAAGCTTACGGGTTCATTACTAAGGAATCTTTCTCCACCATTACAGCCCTAAACACATCTGGTCCAACAAACTGACTTCAGACGGAGCATAATTGATGATATTTAAAAAAATTCATACTACTTTCGTGATTTTCTGCACCACACGGGAAAACTGGTCAAGTTTAGAGGCGCGATGATGGATGAAGCTGAACATAAAAAACTCAGACATTACAGAGCCAGATCTTCACTGGAATCGCTTTAGAATAAAATGATAAACATGTGCTAGAATGGTCCGGTTAAAGTCCAGACCAAAAACTAAGCTAGAATCGTCCAAGCCTTCCATCTCAACTGATTTAGGTTAAATTCTTTAGCTAAAAAGAATAGGCAAATATTTCAGAAGGAAGATTTTTAAGAATAACTTGCCAGATGCAGGAAAAATTGGTTGTAAAAAGTATTGATCCAGGAGGACTTGTATACAAATGCATGTTTCGCAAAAATGAACACACTATAGTGTGTTGGTCTGATCCACATAATATAAATATAAAAAGATTAAGTGTATTTCTTTTATGGTTAAATGGCATTGAAATATATTACAAATGTAAGTGAATGGCTTTTAAATACTTATTGGACATTTTCTGGTATATTAAATTTACTGACAAGAAATATGTTTGGGTGAGTTAAGGCTTTTAAACATAAGAATGCAGTTTCAGGCAAAGTGTTGGCAGCATTATGCTGTGGATCTGTTGAGCTATTAATGGTAATATACACAAACTGGATTGAAAAAATGAAATTTTACATCATGCACCAACAATTAGTAGTAAAACCTCTTACTAACAGGATACTGACATCAAACACATTATAAAACATGTTTAGGAAATGGATAAGGCAGATTAAAACACATAAAATAGGTTTAAAAAAGCAACTCTAACTCCAAAAACATTTTTTTATTATTCGAAAAGATGATCCATATTTACCTAAACAGAGATTAAAAATCAACTCCAAAGTGTTTAGAGAGTTTAGATTTCCGCAGTTTTTACAGTTGAATTAAATGCCATTATGTTAGCTTTAGAATGGTTGCTTGATGATAATGTTAGGGAAGGAAATAGTTATAATATTCCCTCAGATTGTCAATCTGCATTATAAAGTATCAAATCTGGCAAGTCTAGTAGATTAGATCTATTATTAGATATATATCACCTATTAGTTCAGCTTCATAATGAGAAATGTTTTGTTCGATTTGTCTGGATTCCTGCTTATGTAGGGATTGAAGGAAATGAAGAAGTAGATATATTAGCTAAACAGGCCTTAAAATCAGATATTATTAACTTAAGTTAAACAATTCCCTCATAAGTGGCATCATCTGTAGGACATAGATTCCCTCTCCTGAGGTTGATGGATCAAGATCTGCCTTTGGGTTTTGAAAGTTGCGATTATACTTAATTTTTTTTAGCTGATGAGACTAATTTGTATCTGTTTGCCCTCGTAAAATATAGTTTGGGTAAAAACGTTGTCAAATTAGGTTGGTTTAGTCAAAAGATTGGTTGAACACAACTTCCAACCCGATTAAAACCAAAAAAATGTGTAATAATGTTAATTGGAAAAAAAATTTTTGAATAAAAATGACTAACACTTTTCATTTTGCTCATCAATGCCCAATTTTCACAAACACTTTCACTGTCTGCTTCACTTCAGCTTATTTCACTAAAATGGCAGAAAAACAGTGCACCTTAAATGATTGTTTCAAGACATTTTGCACTGAGAAAAACTTAAAAAAGATTTTATTATACACACCAACCATTAAAAATGTCAAAGGAACACAAAAGGGAGAAAAAAAAGAAAATTGCAAAAAAAACCACACATTTTATTAAAAAACTGTAGTTCTGCACTCCACCAGTAGGTGGGGACATTTTCAAATGACGCTTCATGAACTGTGGGGATCGTTGAAGCAATTTTGCCAAACGGTTCAAGGCCTCCTGAAGCCTCATCTCACAATCACTACTTTTGACTTTTAAAACACGTTATTTACACAATTCAAACATATAAACAATTGACGGAAAACAAGTGTCAGTTAAAATCGTTAAATGAGGAGCTTGTTCAAATGGAGTTCTCCATCATCTGACACAGTACATAAAATGTTTTTAAAACCCCACAGCTGAATAAAATCCTCCATGTTGTGTTTGGGTCCATAGAAGTGAAACTCCGGCCTTATTCTGGCTTTAGCGTTGCACTTCCACAGAGCCATGGCATCAAGGTGAAGAAGAAGTGTTGAGAGAGTTTAGATTTCCGACATTTTTGAACGCAGCATACTTTCCTTCCCTGTTGTTACGGAAGTGACGAACTCCCAGCTCAAACATGTGCGTCCAGGAGCTACACGCAGAGGGGAGCTTTTAGTTGGGTTTATCTGGACATTAGTGGAAGCAGTAGAAGGAAAACTTGACCCACCGAGAGAAATGAGTGAACCTGAACGCTACCCTCCCCCGGACTTCAGCTTCATGCAGCCCCAGCAGCAGCAGCAGCAGCCCCGCTCCAGCAGCTTCCATCCCAGCATGTGGACCTGGGGAGAGACGCCCTCTGAGCCCAGCTGGAGCTACAACCAAGGCGGCTATCATCATCCTGCTCCATATGGACCTAAACCTACATTCAGTTAGTAGATCCTTTACTCACTGTTTATATAATATAAACATTAACTGATGCAGGAATATGTCAATGGTTATTATGGTTGTATTCAAATGTATACAGATGCATCTAAAAGTGTGAGTAATAGGCTAGTTATTGCATTTTATGTTCCAGATTTCAATATAAAAGTAAATAGAAGAATAAATAATTATTAGATTTACAATAGATAGAGGAAGTTAGACCAAGTAAGTTAGACATTTTAATTGAAATACAGCAAGTTTTATATCAAGTTCAAATGATGGGAATTAGTGTTATATATATTTGGGTGCCAGGACATATTGGGATTAAAGGAAATCAAAATGTAGATAAGATTGCTAAGGAAGCATAAAAAAATAAATAAAACCATTGATGTGATGATTAACTTAAGTAAGATAGAAATTAAACGTATAATTAAACAAAGGATGAAGGAAAGGAGAGGAAGATGGTTTTATAGGATTCAGTGGAAAATCTAAGTCTGGAAATAAACTGTTATTTCCAGACTTAGATTTGGACAAACAGGATTAAATAATACACTATTCAAAATAGGGAAACATTTTAGGAAAATGTGAATATTGTGGACAAGATGAAACAGTAGAACATGTAGTGATGTATAGTAAGAAGCATGAAGAAGAAAGGAATTTGGTTAGAGACCTAAATAAGGAGAAAGTTACATTTGATTTGATAGATATTCTGCAGAAAAAGTAAAAATAAGCAATATTTATTTGAATATTTAATAATAACAGGAATAATCAGGAGGTTTTAGTATTTTTAAAGTAATAATATAGATATATAGATTAAAAATAAATAAAAGTATCTTTAGGAATACTGTAGGGCCATTCTGATCCACACTCCTCAGCAGTTGGTGGCAGTAATGCACCGAAAAGTTATTTACCAACCGCCATTAAACGCAACAACAAGACAAGCTTCAGAATTATGATCTGTTGGCTTTAATTTAGTAATATAATGTGTCTCTTCACTGATTCATGTGGATTTTGTTCTCTTAGATCAACATTATGCTGGTGAGTGGTATCAAGCTGGATATCAGAACCACAGACCTCCCTACCAGTACAACAAAAAGGTGACTTTTTTTTTATCTCTTTGTCTTCCCTTTACCTCTTTCACATTTACCTGCAGTAGCAGCATAAAGGTTATAGCTTAGAAAGGTTTATTTACAATTTAAATGGTCTCACAAATATGGACCATAGA
The DNA here is from genome assembly GCF_000732505.1 of Cyprinodon variegatus. NCBI lineage: Eukaryota > Metazoa > Chordata > Actinopteri > Cyprinodontiformes > Cyprinodontidae > Cyprinodon > Cyprinodon variegatus. The sequence goes on along the minus strand of NW_015150462.1, from coordinate 77,445 downwards.
AAAATATATAAGAATAACATAGTAGTGAAGAGTTAAAAAGATAAACAATAAAATACCGTAAAGTGTTTTAACAATATAAAACTGTGCACATAGAGAATAAATAACCAATATACAGCTTTGAACATTTTTTACAGG
>NW_015150462.1:46480-74578 GCF_000732505.1 Cyprinodon variegatus | reverse complement strand
TCCGCCACAAGAATCCCGCCCCCTTGATAAATGACCAATCACAATCACTTTATTCACTCGCGTAAAGTCGTGCACCACTCGGGAGAATTCGGAAATGCAACCGCTGGAACGGCCGCTTCCCTACGACTTTAAACTTGTGGATCTCTTCCTTACAAAGGATGGAGTTTACAAGTAACATTGTTTTAATAGTTGTTTTTTTTTTAAGAAAGGATATATTTTAAGGAGCTGACAATTTAGGTTGATCTCTAAACATCACAAAGATCAGGCTGCCTCTGCACCATTTTCCACCAACATTTTTCCTTCCACTCAACTTTCCATCAACATGATTGGATAGAGCACCCTGTGAACACCTAAGTCCTTCAGCAGTGACGTGTTTTGGCTTTACCCTTCTTGTTGTAGGTCATTGTCTGCCAGGTAGCTTGTTATTTAGCCCATTTTCCTCCAGATTGTGCAACATCTTTGTGAAAATTAGCATTTTTAAAATGATTTTTGCCATTTTCAAAAGAAACTGAATTTGTGATCATGATTAATCATACTTAAGCAATGCTTCTGATGGTAAAGCTTCTGTTCCAGTCTGGTATCTATAATCATAAACCATCATAGTCCACTAAAATCTGGAGAAGCAATGAACACCTAGAAGGAATGTTTCCCCTGATGTGGATTGATGTATTTTTTTCTCAGGCGGATGAGGGGCAGAGGGAGAGGCAGAGGTAGAGGTAGAGGATGGGGTAACAGAGGGTCCAGAGGGCAGCATCATCAGGGGCCACCCCCATTAAATGGCACTGCTGCAGAGGCCCCTAAACTAGTCAACCATCTCTCCAATGGAGGAGATCCACTGGGAGTTCTGGCCAGTACTGAACACAGTGAGTTTATCTTAAGCTGCTGATACTTTGTGAATTCTCCAAATGAAATGGATGAATACAGATGTTAAACATGTGTTTGGTGTTCTTGCAGGTTCTGATAAAGAGGAACCGGATCCAGAACGGAGCACAGGTGGTGTGGTTGTTCCCCCCAAACAGATGAGCTCAGCTCTCGGGTCCTTAATGGCTAACTATGGTTCTTCCAGTGATAGCGACGAGGAACCAGATGGTGAGCTCATGGATTTCAGTCCATTCTTAGTTGATGTTTTTTGTTTAGTTTTGATGCTTAAACAGATGTTTGCTTTGCAGCTGCTCCTATTCTGAGAGCCAAGGAGGTGCTGCAAGAAAACCAGGCCATCCTAAACGAGGAGAGACAACCTTCTGGGCATGGTGGAGTCCCTGAACATGTGGAAAAGGCCAGTGAGGCTCATACAGTTCCTCAGCCGGTGTCTGGTCCTAACATCTGGAACGACAGGAGAAAAAGAGGAGGGGGGAGAGGAGGCAGGGGGCGAAGAGGTCCAGATGTGCCTCAGCCTCGGCGTGCAACGTTACTAGAAATGGTAAAGGCTTCTGACTTAAACCAGCTTTACTTTTGATTGGTTGGCTGTGATCAATGAAAGCCATGAATACACATTGGATTATGTAACGATTGATTATGTAACGCAAAACAGTTTAATCAGTACAGGAAATCTGATAAAAGCCCCAGAATTTGGTTCTAACAGGATTTTAATGATTTCTTAAATCCACCAGGCTAAGATTTAGGTTTCTTGCCTTGAATGTTGGGGTTATGGTTGGTCCACAGAGGAGGGATAAAGCACTGGTATTAATTTAGCTGATTTTAGATTTAGGTGTCTTTACTAGGGCTGAAACCATTAATCGGATTAAAAGATTATTAAATAAATCATCTCGACTATTTTAGTAATTAATTAATCATTAACTGGAGTGTAGAGACTCTAAAACAGATACTGAACCTGATTTAAAACATTTATAAATTACCACATGTTTTCTAATTTCACTTGTGCCGCTTCTCCTGTTACCCCGATTCCCACATCCTCCGTCTCCACCCTGCTAGAGCCTACAGCCTCCGCTGTTCCTTCCGTCTTGCTGCACTCCGACTGCCTCAGAGTTTGAGGAGAGCATGCGTGATATTATCATTAATATTGTGCATCATTAACGCTTAATTTAATATGAAATATTGAAAAAAATCCCCATCAGAATCCAGCAGATGTTCAGTTTCCGATGGAGATGAGAAATCTGCTGCCTCGTCTGTTGAAGTACCGATAGTTTGCATCCAATATTTTAAATAAACAGTTAGTTTTTTGAAATATAAAAGAATTATGATCTAATATGTAATTGCCGATCTGTTACTATATTTTAATTTGACAAACTGGATATTCTCGCCATTCTTTTTCCTGTTTGGTGCTATTGTAATAGCGGATCTTGACCTGGCCGGACCGGAGCCTGAACATTTAGGGGATGTTTGGCTCAACCTACTAACAGCATGAACAGAATCAAGAATAAATATTGATCCAGAATCAAAATGAGAACCTTGATATGTGCATTAGAAAGGCTTTGTCGCCATTCAAACCCAGGTTTAAAGCCTTGCAGGTCAGCCTAAAGCCAAAAGAAAAAAACAAAAACAAATGTTTAGTTCAGGTGTTTTATAAAACATGTGAATCAGGAAATTGTCTGTATACCAAACTGAAGGATTGTTGTTCTCTACTTCAAAAACACTTTCGGTTTTAAAATAAAAAAAAAGTTTCTTTTTTTAATATATATTTTTAATAAAAAAAATTGAATGCATAACATGAATGCATAAAAACCTCCTTTTATTTCAGTGTTAAATTCTGTTTAAAGTAACATATTATGATTGAAAATGTCTCTGGATCTTTACTGGTTGATGATTTTCTTTATTCAGATCCCGCTGATTTTTAATTGGTTACCCCTGATCTAAAACATGCCTTAAGCTGACAGAGCGACCCACTTAGAGCAGTAATTACACCAAGATGGTAAACAAAAATATATAAAATTTTGGCTTTTAGGTTAAGGAAAAATTGTTTTTTCATTTTGTTTTTTTTGGACTTCTTGAGGTGGAAATTTTTGGTTTTCCCTTGTTTTGTTTTTTTAAAAGTTTTTTTTTAAGGATTTTTTGGTTTTCGGTTTTTGAATTATTAATAAAAAAAAAAATAATTGAGAAATTAATCGATTTGCATAAAATCGTTAGTTGCAGCCCTAGTCCTCACTTCTTTCTCCATCTCATATGTTCAAATGTGAACTGTGTTTCAGAAAGGTAAAAATATAGACAAAACAAATAATAGAGTTACAATGGAAATATAACCTTAAAATCTAAATTGCCTTACAGCAAAAAATAATTTTATAAAGACGATTTTAACAATTTGGATGAATTAACTAACTTTTGTCGTGGACTTCCAGCACTGATGGTGTAAATGAGGCCATGTTGCAACTGCAGCAGAATCCTTTTCTTATAAAGTGTTTCCCCCTTCAGACTATCAGATTTCTGGCCCCATACTTTGCTTAATAGTTTGAATAGATGTCACAGCAGCGACGCCTTTGCTTCAACAACACCAATCCCCTACCTTTTATTTATTTCCATTATGGCTAATTTGGTTCTTCAGAAGGTGAAAGGAAGACTGAATATATTAAAGCAAAGTTCATCAGTTTATAGTTACTAATATAGTAATATTAGATGCTATAATCACTCAGTTATTGAAAAGAAATTGAAGTTAGCTAAGATTATTGGAAGCTCATTGCTTTATAAAAACTTTTTACTGGAGCTCTGACATCTGATTGGTGCGTTTGTATTAAAATCGATCATAGTCAACTTATTCCAGCCTTTTATAAATCTTCCCTCTGAGGTCAAAATAGTTCCCATTATTAATGCGACTGTTTTTTTTTCTTCCTTCGTTCAGTTATTGGCCCCAGATATCCGCCATGAGAGGAACGTTCTCCTGCAGTGTGTACGATACGTTGTCCGCAACAACTTCTTCGGGCTGGAAAACAGACATCGGGACCCAGAGGAGATGAAGGACAGAAACTTACCGGCTTCTTCAACCGCTGAGAAAGAGCAGAGTGCAACAGAAGTACCTGCATCTAAGTCGGACTCTACGGTTTCTGACGAAAGGCCTGAAGAGAGTCTGCCTGTCAGGGAGGACGGAGGTGATGGAGATTTAAGGAGGGAATCTGTTGAAGGAACCGAAGAAGGTTCTGCAGATTCTGTCCAAAGCGTTGAGGAGACGGACGGCGCTCCCAGCACAGATCTCACCGGCACAATAACAGAGACATCTAAAGCTAATATGTATGATGATGAAATATGGGAAACAGACGAGGCTGTTGCCGGAAATACTTAGTTTATTTTTATTTTTAATTTGATTAAACTGTATAATTATTTTTCTTGTAAAGTAAATCATTTAATTTTGCTCATTTTTTTTGCTGTAGGTTGATTATTTTGCTATAAAATAAATGATTAGTCTACAACATTATGACTTTTTTATTTGAAGTCTGTAGCATGATGCTACCACTACCATGCTTGTCCAAGGGTTTGAAAGTATCATGTTGCAATAAGATTAAACAACTCAGTCCTTGTGTTGTCTGACTATAAAACTCTATACTATACTACTATACTTTCAGATTTTAGCCGATTAGGTAACTTTCACTGCAGTTTCATTTTATGTACCCAGAGTTTGGTCTTTAAATCTGAAAATTCCCAATGAGTGCAGATCTAAAATTCTCCTTTAATCTTTAAAATAAAGAAAATGCAGATCTTTTAGGGTAGTTCTCAACCAGCTTTGATTATATGGAAACTTTTTACTCCTTCCTTGTAAAAACAAAACAAAAACAAACCTCAAGCTATGAAGGAGAATGTATGCAGTTTTTGTTTTACGTCTTTCCATTTGGATGGTGTACAGACTTTGACTAGGCTTTTAATGAAGACTGCGAGGGACCAAACTTAAATAAGGACAAAAGGTGTTCAAAAATTGAAAAAAAAAAATAAATTTAATAGTGTCAAAAATATTTTAAAAAGGCTAAAAAAAAAAAATACAAAGCAGCTTAAAAAATAAATAGCATGGATTTCGGCCCAACTCAACTGAGGTCAAATGAACAGGAACTAAAACAAAAAACTGATCTACTGATAAAGAACAGAAGCTGCTTAAATAGGGGTATAAATAACCTAAAGTGGCTACATGAGGGAGGCAGAATATAACAGAGAAGCAATAAATAAATAAAAGTCCATACAAAACTAAAACATAAATAAAACTCTTTAACTTAGCACAAATAATTAAATATTAAGGCGACAAAATAACTAAAGTAAACTTAAAATTCCCCCCTCAGTTCTTAGGAAAGTGGTTTGTTCCTGACTGCTTCACCTCCAGCTGATCTGCATTTGCACAACTATGAAACTACACAAACTTTGTGGTGGAGGTAGAAGGATCCGCCACAAAGACATTCTATGAAAACTTCCCTCAGATGCATCTGTGTTACAAAAATCCTGGCGGGTCGGTGATCTGTAACTTAGATTTGTCCCTTGCCCTAAGCTTGAACACCTGAATCAAATAACTAAGCCTTGCTATCTCATATTTGACTCAGTTGTGTTAAAAACACAGATGCATCCAAAAGTTGCCGGTTCACATGTTTGTTTTTTGTTTGTTTTTTACTAAGCAATTGATATTTACATGAAAAAATATTCTGAGAGAGGATGGCAAAAGTACACGAACAGATGAAGATTAATTACAGTGAAAAAATACAAAGTAAAGGGATTTATATCAGCAAACATTTAAATCAAACAGAGAAAGAGCCATAGAAATATGAAAAACAAAGAAGGTGGATGCAATGAGAATAGATGGTGGGAGAATTTAAGACTCATTTTTTTTGACATATTTGTATTTTTTAAATGGTTTAAAGAGAAGAAAAAGGGTTTTAAAGTAATTAATAAACCAATGAAAGGAAGGTTTATGATTCCTCCATTTAACACAGTGGATATGATATTTACCTAGCAGCAGGATGATATTAATAGTATCAGAAACAGGCAAGGCAAGATGGTCCACATAAAAAAATGGCATTATTTAGGGGCAAATGGGGGGATATAGTTAGTTTTCAAAGAAAAACAGATGTGTTCAAAAGTTTCACTAATATTATTACTATATGAACATTAATCCACCTAAAAAATCTAATCTTTTTCTTAAAAAATCTGCCACAGGATAAATTTTGTTTGTAACTTTAAAATGTGTTTCTCTGACTTTAGGTAGAATAGGTTCACATCATGGTTTGTTCCCCAGCTTTTCTGTACTTGTATGCAGGCAACCCAAAGGCATGATGCAGCCATCACCATGTTTAGCTTTTGGGAGCTATATTCATCTTTTTTTGTGTCAGTTTATTTGAAATAATACAAAATCAAACATCAAAAGGTGTATAATGTAAAATCCACGACTTGAATGAATGATGATTTCACAACAGAAAATAAGTAATTAAAAGAATCAATATATAATGACGTTAAACTTAGATTATTTAACGTTAAGGTGCTAAATTCAAATTGTTCGTGCTTAAAATGCAGACCCAAGGTAAATGAATTACCGACAAAGCTTTTTGTAGCTCCGCCCGCCTGGACTGCTAAAACATGAAAACCAAAGCACCACCGCACCCGGTAACCTAGCAACCACCTGAGCTGTCATATCAACGGTAAAGTTGACGAGAGCGCCTCGGTCAACATAAAAGGGCGAGTATAGATATACTTTATAAAACTATAGTACCTAATAATATATGTCTCTGTAATATTTGAAGACTTCTAATTGCAAATCTATACCTAATGGCTGGAAGGTGCGTTCGAGTTGAACCTCCGTTTGTAGAATTTAAGGATGTAAAAGTTGGGGAAGTTTACAGGAAAGCAGTCACGGTAACAAATATTGGAAAACAGCCGAAGAAGATTTTTATTGAGAAGCCCAACTCGAAGGTAACGTAGAAAAAAATAAAATACAGTGTAGTAAAAATAAAAACATCTGGGCAGAGCATGTATGAATAGTTTTAAAATTATTCCAAAAGATCAAAATTCTTACATTAAATTACAAAATATTAATATAGAAATAATTTAGTTTTAAGTATATAGACATCGATTAGACACACGTTTCCTTTTTTGCAATTGATACTTATTTTCTCTGCTATCAATATTTTGACTGTTCTTTATTCTGTAGTGTACAGAAGAGGATTAGGGCCACTGAAAAAAATCAAAAAAGTTAACAGATCTTTTTATTTCAGTAAATTATGAGAAAAAGTCAGAATTCTGACTTTAATCTCAGAACTCAGACTTTTTTCTCAGAATTCTGACTGAATTCTGACAGCTAACAAACGTGTTAGCATCAAGCCGTAGCCATGTCAGAATTCTGAGCTTAAAGTCAGAATTGTGAGAAAAAAGTCAGAATTCTGAGATTAAAGTCAGAATTATTCTGAGATTAAAGTCAGAATTGTGAGGGAAAAAAAGTCAGAATTGTAAGAAAAAAAAGTCAGAATTGTGAGATTAAAGTCAGAATTGTGAGAAAAAAGTCAGAATTGTGAGATTAAAGTCAGAATTGTGAGATTAAAGTCAGAATTGTGAGAAAAAAGTCAGAATTGTGAGATTAAAGTCAGAATTGTGAGATTAAAGTCAAAATTCTGAGATTAAAGTCAGAATTGTGAGATTAAAGTCAGAATTCTGAGATTAAAGTCAGAATTCTGAGATTAAAGTCAGAATTGTGAGATTAAAGTCAGAACTGTGAGATTAAAGTCAAAATTGTGAGAAAAAAAGTCAGAACTGTGAGATTACAGTCAGAATTCTGACTTTTTCTCATACTGAAATAAAATTTAAAAATCAGTAAACTGTTTTTTTTGTTTTTATCAGTGGCCCTAATCCTCTTCCGTAGTAGTGAAACATAGAAAATGCATCATAAATCATTAAGCATTCACCTTTAATTTCGCACAAGGAACCAAAATTGCATTGGCCCCGGGACAGAAACAATCAAAGACAGATGAGGAATGAAGTGATTTATCAGTGATTTATCAGTGTGGACAGGATTATTCATTTGCTTCTAGGCTTTAGGAGTCCAATGTCCCTCAGCAGTGAGATATTATCCACTAAGCAATGAACACTGAAAGTATGGACTACCAAATTAACTCTAAAAGAGCATCAACAGATCATCCAGAAGGTCATAGAATAATCCAGAACAGCATCTTAACTATGGCAGACCTAAGTGCTTGAAATAATTGAGCAGCTCCCTTTCTATTCCTATTTTATAGTTTGGATTCAAAATTATTTCTGCTTCCCAATCAAGTCTGAAATGTTTACAAAGTCTCCTCTAAACCCTATAATCAGTGGTTTATGAAGAACTCCACTTATTTACTTAGAATGCCGGCACTGAAAAAATTTTGAAGTTTGAGCATTCAGGCAAAACTTTGCCTGCAAGATTTTTGGGTGGTTGCAATGATGCTGTGAAACCGATTAAAAAATCTACAAAGACTTGCACTTTAACTCATTTTCTCCGACTTTGACACAACATTTTTTCTTTAATGTTATAAATACTTATCTTTTCCTATTACTTACATAAACTTCAACTTGATTTTAAGTTGGTACGTCGAGTGACAACCTAATATCCTTCTGAAATGTCTTCCCTACAGCTCTTTAATTTCATCCAGTTGAGTCAATCCGGGTTTGTGCCATCAGGATTTTCTGTCAGAGGTGTGCTGGAGTTCACTCCAGATGCTGAGGAGGAGGTCAGAGATTCCATTCGGGTGCATATAGCTGATGAAGAGATCCTCCAGGTTCCAGTTACAGGGTGCGTGATCTTTCAAATCAGCTACAGTTTACATGCCTGGTTGCATCTTTATTATTGCTGCATCTCTCGCTGCAGTTTTCCCAGGTCTTGCTCTTTCACTATGGACTCTGTGCTGGACTTTGGCTGCATTGTCGCCAGGGGTCAGATGGTCAGCAAACTTCACCCGATTACCAACGTAGGCTCTGCACCTGGTAAGTCAAATGATCTTTATTTGACACATGATACTATATAGAACTGTGATATTCATCCAGGGGGTGCACATATAAGTATGTTATCTTTTTAGGCGTATTCCAAGTGGAGTACAGTGGTGGAGACGCCTCTCTCAGTTTCTCACCATCCAGTGGAGTCATAGCAGCTGGCACCACCCAGTGGCTGAAAGTAGAACTGCATACAGTCAAACCTGGGCAGATTGATGAAAAAGCTCTGTATGTTTTTCTCTAAAAACAACTCACCCACATTATCTATAGTGTCTAGCGTAGACTAAAAGAATCAGAACCTTCTTAGGGGTTTAGAATATTATATTTTATATATTCAAAATATGTTTTTATTTTATTGTACTTAACTGGATAATAACAGTTGTTATCTTGCCTTATTTGTCCCTGAGGGTGAAACTCGAGAAAAGCTCGACTGTAGTTCTGCATATCAGGGCTGAGGTGGTGGAGCAGCATCTGGAGGTTTCTGACCTGCAGGTAGATGCATTTAGATTCAAGAAGAGACTGAATTATTGTGCCTTACAGAGATATTTACAGGTCCATGGAGAAAAAAAAACAGAACAAAAACAAAATAACTTGAAATTTGGGCAGAAGTTCAACTTTGAGCAGAAAAAAAACCCATCCCTAAACATGTCAGATAGGACAAAATGTAACGCTTTGGCCTACATTTAAAATCTTTTGCAAGGCATTATAAAATGTTAAAAGGATCTTGCTGCTTTAAAGTTCCTTCTCAATATCTGTATCCTTTTATAGGGGTCTCCACTGTCCTTTTTGTGCTTCGGACCCGTCTACTTTGGAACTTCCTGTGTGCAGAATGTGCTGCTGAGAAACAATGCTCCCCTGGCATGCGACTGGGTCTGCCTTCTGCAGGATAACCCTGCTGGGACTGAGGCAGTGAGTCATTTACCTTTTAATAAAGCAGCTTTTAGTCTGTAAGAAATGGATAAAACAAAAACCTTCAGCTTTCTCAATTCTCCCCACAGGGAACAGACTTTCTAAAGAGCACACAGTGCACTCTGCTGGAGAGAATGAAGAACAGCAGCTCGCCAAGCCATGCTTTGTCTGAGGTCTTGGAATGTTTTCCTACACATGGTCGACTGGGTCCATATGACAAAACCACCGTGGCAGTACGATTCAGTCCCATCTGCAGGAGGTACATTTGTACTAAAACACCGAAGAAGACTTGCTAGAAATTCATGTGAAGGATATTTTGTGTTGACTTTTCTAGCTTTAGTTGTCCTTTGTATTATAGATAGATTGATAGTATTCATTCATGGCCGTGCCTTAAATAATGTGGTTCAAATACGTTTCTCTTAAAAATAAAAAAATTTATAGCTGAATTGAGAAGAGCTAAAAATAAGGAATAGAAACGGTTGTTTTAGACGATAAGAAGGGGAAAAAAAGGTTTTATCACTCCCCGTCGGGGAATCGAACCCCGGTCTCCCGCGTGACAGGCGGGGATACTCACCACTATACTAACGAGGAGATGTTTCATTTGTAGAGAACATTGAATTTTCTACTGTCCGCATTTGCCCTGTCTGACAGCAGGAGGAAGTGTGTTACAGCAGCCAGCCGGCAGGACTACTGTCTGTTCCTGCTGTTTGACATTGTGGACTGCAAACATGGCTTCACTCAACACACTGGTACTCACACATGTACAAACAGCTGAAGTACACAAAACATTTATCTTCCTATAATGGGGATTCTATCATAGGATGGTCCTATTATGATTATTTTACTCAATCTTTATTATTTTTTTATAATTAGCCCCATAATAGAAAACATAGAGGTAGAGAGGACTGATAGCTTTAATCAAGCTTTCTTTCATCCCTGTAGCCGACAGCAGTGTGGAGGTGTCAGTGACTGGTTCTGGAGTCCCCGTGGCTTTGCTGCCGTCTCCCTCTACCGCCTTTGATTTCCCCAGCTGTGCGATGGGCCAGCATTCAGGGCTCATCTGTGTGCTCCAGAACCTCTGCCCTCAACTTCCTGTCAGATTCCGCTTTCGCAAGTTAGCACACTTCACCGCTGATCCGACAGAGGGCAGCATAGCACCTGGGCGGTGTCAGGTGTGAATGCTTGCAGCTTCAGGTTCTAATTAAAGCTCCAAACGTTTAACAGATTAACTTGTTTTTTCTATGTTCTGCAGGACATAATTTTGACTTTTATTGGACGGCAGCAGGGCAGCTTCCAAGTCCGTCAGAAAGTAGATGTCCTGGGTTGGGTTGCATCTCAGAAAGATAGCAGCTCCACTAAGCTTAGCTGCTTCCACACAATCTCCCTGAGCTTATCAGCTACATGCTACAGTGTGATGCCACTCCCCAAACCAAAGCCACTTCCTGGTGAGAATTTTTCCACATTTAGACCATGAAATCTAATGAGAAGGCTGCAGAAAGTGAACTTATTTCTTATATCATTTTAGCTCTAAATAGTCTAACAGGGACAGAGCCTCCGATTACGTTGAGTGAGCTGGCTCGTCGCAGCCTCTTGGCCCGCGCTCCCGCCTCAAAGCTACACAAACATGGCAAACAGCGAAGCGAGGGCTCCGATGGAGACGAGTTCCAAGCCTCTAGCATCATACCAGCATCACAACTCAGACAATACAGGTAGAGTTTAACAAACCACAGCTCCACAACAAACCATCTGATTTTAATTGAATAATCAGATTTTTTTCGATTTAAAACACGATACATGATTTAGATTAAATTGTGGGCATTTAAAGAAAAACTATTTTATTATCTTTGATATATGAAAGGCCTACAGACAGTGGCAGTTCTAGACCACATGTACCAGGGGGCCAGGAGGGGGCCAGCATTGTTTTCATGGGGGCCCAGAAAAGCATGAAATAAAAAACAGGGCAGGGGATTCAAATATATTAAGAGAGCTGCATGAAGACACATTTTTTATATTCAATATGTCTTATTAGGTTAATATATATTCATAATTTAGGAATTTTACATATTTTTGACTTAATATAAGTAAAAATTACGTTTTCTGTAAAATCTGAATTAGAACTCAAGAAAAACTGATAAATTCAGCTGCAAAAATTAGTTTTAGTGAGTGTAATGTTTCTTTGTGTTTTCATGTCGTTCAGGACCATTTTTACCCGAGCGCCTCTCTATTACCATGTGGACACCAGCTATGCTTTCACTGAGGAGGAGGAACAGCAAAGACAGTGCCATCGACAGACTTACATGACCTTTATCCAGCAACTTAGACAAAAACGGCTTCAGAAGATCAGAGAGAGGTGTGATTTCCAAATTGAATATATATCCCCCCCAAGACCATTTAAAATAATCTCAGAATGAGTTAAACAATAATGTTTTTCCATTTTCCAATTAAAAGCCACAAAGTTCAATTCACTGTCTTGCACTGATTTTCATTTTTAGGGAACAAGACACACTGAAGGACGGACTTGTTCCCCCTAAGCTTCACATCAGAGACCTGGAAAGCACCGACCGCTCAGAAGGGAAACTTAATGACACTACCAAATGCACAGGGGTGATTAAAAAAGCAGCACTAGTTGGGTTATATAAATAAAGTATTTAGGATATCTAATCTATTTCAATTATATGTTTTTGTTTTTACAGATTTCAGAAGCAGCAGTTAAAACAGTTCCATCTACCAGCCAGCAGGTGGCAGACTGCAGCAGGAAGCTGACTCCTTATGAACTCTACCAAGTTGTAATATGTAGGATTTTACTTAGTAAACTATGAAAATGACAGCCTGATCTAGAGCATAAATGCTGAGGCAAATAATGCACTCTATATTGTCCCTTTGTTTAAACAGGTCCTTTAAAGGTGGACTTTGGTTCTGTGTGTCTGGAGTCAGTGTGCGTTCAGGAGCTCCACCTCTTCAACCGTCTGCCGCTGAATGTCTGGGTTGAGCTAAAGATGAACTGTCCTGAACTGCAAGGCTCCTCCCTGCTGTCGCAAGTCTTACCTCCTTTCTCCCACAGCAGCTTGCCCCTGACATTTGAAAGCAGTCAGCTCGGGCCCTTCCACAGGTCGGTCCGTGTTCAGATGAGCTGTTCTGTAAAGCGTTTAATCCTCAGTATTTCTTTAGAACCTAAATAAAATGGATCGGTTATGCATGTTTTGATGTTTTACATAAAATCTCAATAAATCAATCTGTATAAAAGTTTGAGGGTGTGAAAGTGTACTTCATTTCTCCAGGTCCCTAAACTACACTGTAAACCAGCAGCACCCTGGTCAAATACTAGTCCAAGCTCAGGTTGTCTCCCTGTCTCTGGTGATGTCCACCAACCTGCTGGTGCTCCCCTCCACCCCGCTGATGTTCCCAGGATCAGAGTACAGGAGCACAGTGACCCTTCATAACCCGTGTAACTGTGCAGCAGATTTCACCTGGCAGCCCGTGATCCCAGAAAGCGGCCTGCTGTTATTCTCTGTCCGACCAGCTACAGGTGAGCCAGCTCTAGGACCCTTTGGTGACTGTGGCTTGGAGTTACTCAATCATCTCCTGTTGACGTAGCATGTTTATGAGGTGACATTTTAAAGGATCTCATCTCGTTTTGTCCAGGTACAGTGGAGCCACACATGGAACTAGACTGTGAGGTGGTTTGGCATCCTTCCTTTGATTCCCCCTCAGAGGGAGACTTTGACCTTTGCGTCCCTGGGGGAAAAACTCAGCGCCTGCACTGTGTTGCTAAGGTTTGTCTCCACAAAGAAGGATTGTTCCTTTCCTGGGTTGAGTAACTCCTCACTAGAAGTCCCTAACCATCATCTGTAGAAGTCCAGTCCAGTCACTCAATTGTAATAAGTTTGCATCTTCTGCAGCACATGTGAACTTGTAATGTTTTTCCACAGTGTTAAAGGATTTGTCTTCATTCAAATGCAGCTCTCTCCATTTTAAACCTGAAAGATGTAGTCTGCAACTGTATTAAAAGCCCCCTCCACATAATTTAACACAGTAAAGATCTGCTACATCACTGGAAACTTTAGCACATGGACGGAGCAGTTCTTCTGGTGCATTCACACCGAACACATTTCCTGCGACCTGAGTGATTGATTTAGATGTTATCCCCATGTAGAGTTGCGTTCAGGAGCACAGCGATCCAACGGAGGATGCAAATAGCATAATTATGTTGGTTACTGCGAACTGTTGGTAATGTGACACGTGAAAAATCTGAACTTCTCTGTGAAGTCCAGACAACCAATCATGGACTGGATGTGGCTGTGACGTAGAACAGCAGTAAAAACTAACTTTATTCAGTTGAAATGGAACATAGAATAATGTATGTTAAGAAAAAAGGAATTTAGTAACGCTCTTTTGTGAGGGATCTTTGAAAAAAGCCTTTTATTTAAGCTCTTAAAACATCTGTAAAAATCATTCATCATTCATTCTCCTCTTGTAGCTCCAGGGACGTAGACACCAGTGGCTTTCCTGGGTTCCCATTATAAATTATAAACCACAAATCGCTGAGTTAATTGTCCATGTTAAGGTGGAACAGGAAAGTAGCAGATAGATTCTTGAATCATGTTTGGTGTGAACGCACCATAAGCTTGAGCTGTTATGCGAATTGGAGGGACATCTTCTTGTTAGGAATGCCTCTCATGTCAATTTGATGTCTTTCCCATCTTCCTCTCAGATTGGAACCACTACTGTCCAGCTGGTAGAACAACGAATCCTTTTCCGGTCTGTGCCTCTAAACACAACGTCTATCAGAACTGCTGTCCTGCACAACTCTGGGTGGAACCACGCCTATTACCAGGTGTCCAATCACACTCTGTTAGCAGGATCTTTGAGCCAATCAGAATATATATTTATGCTAAGATAAACACACCATCCATTAATATGGATTTAGCTGAGGTCCAACCCCATGGGGCCACTTTGCAATGGCTCTGCTCTCTGTTTGTCAGGTTGTGGACCCCTCTCCTCTACCTGGCATGGTTCTGAGTCCATCTCAAGGTGTAGTGCCCAGCAGAGGTCAGGCCATACTTTACATCCAGTTCAACCCAGACTGTGTATCCAGGTTTGATACCAAGTTTGAGGTGAGAAAATAAATAAACGGTGCAGTTTAATTTACATATGGTGTCACTTTTTCTGTTTCTAAGGGAGTTTCTGTGTGTTGCAGATAGCTCTGAGGAACATGAAGTCCACCCAACTAAGAGTTGGAGGATCAGTGGAGCCTCCAAATATAGAATTCAGTGTGGTGAGCGTTATAGTTGCCCTGCTGCAAACATGAACATTTATTATCTGTGCAGGATCTATGTTGACTATCTATATATTTAAACTATGATAAGGTAGATCAAAATAAACTCAAACCTTAATTTCTTAGGTTCACGTGGCTCCATTTAAAGCACAGAATGTGATAACTATAACTTTCTATTTTCTCTCGATCATAACATTACTATCAGGTCTAAAAGTCAAACACAAATCATGCACACCTGTCCTGAAACTAACAGACCTTTTCAAGATACCCAGAACATCCAATGATTCTGCTGAATAGCTCTGCTTAAAAGTGTTGGTGACTATCTGCTTGACCAGACTTCCCCAACCACAAGGCTGTGAATTACAGAAATAAATGAATTTTAGCTAATATTCTAATATACCAAAATGCTGCTGTTACATCTGCTAACATAACCTGGTCATGCTAACTTATGTGTCTTCTTTTCAGTCTCATTTCCAGTTCTGTGGAGTCCATGTTGGTTCTCAACAAGAGATTCCGTTCACATTAACAAACCACTCTGCAGTGACGTCCCGACTCACATTTGATCTGTCAGAATACAAAGACTTCTCAGTCCAAGTCTGTCAGCCATCTGCTAGTATGTACAGTATTATTAAAGCACATTAAAGTATCTCAGTTAAAAAATGCAAATTTTCTGGGAAAGAGGGAAACTATGTTTGATGGGGATGTCTGGTCCTGAAAAAGTTTATTACACATATTCTTTAAATGCTTGAGATTATCAGGTTGTTTCTGTGTCCTTGCAGAAGCAGAAAAAGAGCCTGGAGTCACCGTGGTGCAGGTTAGTGATGGTCAGACCCAGGAATGTCTGCTGGTCTTTTCTCCCACCCAGGTGAGATTTCTGGATGTTTCCAATGCATGAATCAGAGGAAACATTAAAACCATATATCAAATGGCTTCTTAGCATCTGTGCTAACTGTAAATAATATAAATATTTGTTTGTATAAATAGTTTAAAGAGTTTGAATGTCCTCTTTTTACCGAAGGTGATCAGCTATGACTTCTTCCTACCACTAACGGTTAATGGACTTAAATGGCCCAGCTCTTTGTCCCCTTCACTTCCTCCAGTCTGGATACAGGCCACAGGTGGAGTTACTGTTGCTGAAGTTGTGTGATTTTGTTTAATTTTGACTTATTTTATCCATCCTAACCCAGATCTGATGCGTGTTCATTTTGGGGTTTAGTTTTAGTACTATTGGCTGTGAAATAAACCCGCAGCATGATACCGCTTCTACTTTTCCTGACAGTTCTATGCATATCTGTAAGGTGTAATGCTTTCTGTTCATTTTCTGCATAGCCCTCTTTGCTCCAGTGGAAATGTCCCCTCCTACCCTGCAGTTTGTTGTCCAATCACAGTCTAATATATTATCTCAGGTATTCCATTTGACCCAAACTCTTGTCATTTTCCGTGTAATAAATAATTCCATCATACCCCTTCTCCTCTCTTCTCATCAAAATCATTCTGTTTAATGTGTGTTACATCTAATTATTTTTATAATAATTTAAGATTTTGTTTTCCTGTGTTTTCTTCTTTCCCGTCCTTCTGCTGCAGACTGTTGAGCTGACAGCTGAGCAGGAACAGAGCGTCTGTTGGCGAGCTATCACAGGAGAAGGTGTAAACTGGTGGTTTGATCTCAGTGCCACGGATGCAGCAGCTAATAAGCTGTGTGTGGTGACTCCATCATCTGGCTTTCTAAGGCCGGGCCAGTCCGTATGTGTTGGGGTTTCCATCGACCCCGAGGCCATCAGAATGGGTGCAGTATAAAATGCTTGTAGTTTGAAATAATTAAATATCCAATAGTGTGTTGGAGATGTAATATTGAAAAATAATGAAACTTTGTAATGCTAATTTTGAAAACATAGCTTGAAAGCTGTGTTTAAGCAATATTATTCCATCCAACTAAATCTACACAGCTAAAGCTACTGCTAAAGTCAGAGTTGTGGTAAATTTGGGGAACTAAATATTTTCCCAATAGCAAAGATCTGATGGCAGAGGATCCCAAACATTTCAGGCTGTGATGGCTGCTTCTAAAGTTACTGAACTTACGTTTTGTATAAAAGTTTTGGGGGAAAAAGTTTGAGCTGCTTGAAAAAAAAAGTCAAGACTTAGTTCATGCTGATGAAAAAAAGATCTTGATCGTTGATCTCTGCTTAAATGTTATTTTGTTTTTTTTCCACAGGAGAAAAAGGGACCGTACTATATTTTCCTCTGTATCTGGGAGAGAAGGAGACTGAAGGAAGACAAAGAAACAAAGCACCCCAGCCTTACAGGAAGCTGTCAGTCATCATCAGGCTTCCGCGTATCACCTTCCACCCCTGTCAGATCCTCCTCACCCCTGTTCCTCTGAGAACAAGAATAGAAACCACACTCACCCTGCAAACTACTGGTTATCCATGGTTGGTTCACAATGAATACTTAAAGCTATCATCTTTCTTTCTAAACAACCAACGACTAGTTTGTAGCAATAAATAATCTGTGTTAAAACCTGTGGCCTAAATAACCCAGAGGAAACATATTCATAGTCATCAATAGACACGTATTTGTCAGGCTGCCTGCTGTCTCATAAAACAGTGATTCCCAACCTGGTGTTCTGTCAGATCGGCATTCCCGGTCAGACCAAAATACTCATAGTAATGTGCATGCGCGCTACCAGATCACCATACGCTTCAAAAAACACCAAAAAGTAAGTAATTCAATTGTTTTTTGGTACAGCACATGAATAAAGGGATACACGTCCGTTGAGTTAGTTTAAAGTTTATTTAGAGAAGGGTCTAGCTGCACCTGCAGCCATCTAAAAAAGGCGTCCCGTAGAAAACACACCTCCTGCCCAGCCAATCGCTGATGATATTGATTTAGATATTGTGTCACCTTGGATACAGGTGCTTGGTGGAGCAGAAGGAAGGTTAATTGAAGTGAATCAAACTTGAGCAAGATCCCTACTACTATCAAGGTTGTAGTTGGCACATTAAAAAGGAATAATCTTGATTAATGTTGGGAATAAAGCAATAGTTCAATCCATGATCAAATAGCTGTAAAATTTTGCCACTTATTTTATTTTTTTATGTAATTTTCCAGGAGCTGCACATGCTTTAAATATAAAAATTTAAATGTTAGAAATAGCATTTCTAAGTTAATTTTTCTAAAATCCTCCTGGTGTGAAGTAGAGAATACAGAAAGCGAGGCCATCTGTGTTTAAAGAAGTTTAGCTTTAAATTCTGTTTCAACTTTGGGTATGCTGGTCTGACGGGTTAAGTTAGTCTGACACTTAAATTTTCAGGCTAGCAAGCGCATATGCAAAGCTGATGTCTTGTGCATGCATATTGACTATAGGTATGCTGGTTTGAGGGGGTATGCTGATCGGACAGAACACCAGGATACGCTTACCCCTAGTGGTCCACGAGTGCATTGCAAGGGGCTCATGAAAATATTTTATCTCTTAGGTAGTAAAATAAAATAGGGCTGGGATCTGTTTTCCTTTGTGAGGAACATATTGAAAAATGAAACAAGCTTTTATCAAGCAAAAAGTAAGTTTTTATTATATGTTTGAATTCAGCTTCAGCTTTGACACACATTAAAACCAAGCAGAGGAACAGACTGGATGTAGAGAACAGCCTGATATCTGAGGTTTTTTACACTGAGCTATTGGAGCTCATCAAGGCAGCTCAGGTGCGATGAAAACAAAGTAAAACTAATTAAGTCAGTCTGACTATAATTTTACAATTCATCAAGTTTAAATGTGATCATAAGGGAGCTCCAGTTTCATAAATACAGGTTTATAATCTGATTTTATTTTGTATTTATTTCGATTCATTACTAACTTCCAGGCAACATATTTATGTTGTTTTATTTATGATGGAAATAATACAATGGCTAATAGTTAAATGCTCAAATTAAAAGATTAAGTAAAACAGTTTTTATTTTATAATTGTACATTCCATTTTTGGACAATCAGCAAAACTTTCGACTGAACTCATGGTAAGAATAAATGCCCAAAAGGGTACACAAGTCAAAAAGGGTTGGGAAACACTAGCAATCTACATTGCAATGTTTTTTATACTGTCTATTTGCTATATTTCTACGCCATGCATTGACATATAACCTTGAGACTTTTACAGCGTTAAAGAATCTACAGTGGAGAATTTAAAATAACATTTAGTAAATATAGTTTATATAAAAAACCAGAACCCCACAGCTAAACAGTTGGGCTGGTTATGATTTGATTTGAAAGAAAAAATTAGTCAGAAATTTTCAGCAGATTTACCGTTTCCTTTGTAGAAAGCTGTTTGGGGAACAAGTTATGTGTTCCTTTATCAAACCCTTCCATCCATAAAAAATCTCCACCAGTCTGGAATTTTCTGCCCTGGAAACGTATATGAATGGGTTTGATTAATATTAAACAGAAAAGTTTAAATGTCGAAACGTCTGCCTTTAACCATCCCTGTACTAATGTAGCTGAATTTAATTAGAAATGAATATATTACCAGCTCAGTGCAACTTTTCCTTGATACTTCAGGTTTCCTGTGGGTTAAAGGTTATATTCCGATGAGATTGACAAATAATTCTCAATTATGTGCCTCAAGCACCCCGATTCTACATGTTTTAGGTGTCTTCTTGCTGACATGAATGAGGCTTTGGCAGCACTGGATATTGCAGTTACTCTCCTCCTCCAATTATTTTTCACTGTTTTTTGGAAATTAGGCTTAAGCTAGACTGGATGGAGAATCTATGAACATAAAAAGCAGCTGGAGACTCTTCAGTGGATTCATGTTTTGACTGGGCCATTTAGTCACACAATCTGGTGGCAAATGTTTGGGCATGTGGTGATGTTAGAATAAAAGTGAATTAATACAAATGCACAAACAAATGCAGGTTTTCAAAATGGGATAAAGTTGAAACTATATGAATACTTTTTAAGGCAGAGTGAAAAAGAAATGATCAATCAGTTATTACCAGTTATCTTTACTTGTGTTATTTCACATTTAGTGACTGATTGTTTTGATGTTTGGTCCGTATTGGATGATGAGCCGTCTGATGTTTTCTCCTTGTAGTGGAACAGCCATATCGGCAAGAGTTGATGAGATAGAAATGGAGGATGGAACTAAGATCCAACTGGTTTCTGTTGCCTTTCCTGATGGAAACGTTATTCCTGCCCAGGATTGCAACCAGGTGAAGGTCCAGAGTTAGTCACTTTTAACTGGCCACATCCAAACAAAAACACAACTTTAGTGTAATTTACAGCGAGGTTTAGTAAAAACCAGACTAAGAAACAGATTTAATTTTAAGTTTTAAGATATTATATATAGAAGTTTGGTATAATTTCATGTCCATTTTCTTGCTCATTAGATCTGTAGAAAAGCTTAATATGTGCTCTGCATGAAGCAGACAGATTTAGCTCATAAATTTATCTGACGTTCCTTTAAAGATCATATTGTTAAATCTGTTCTCACTCAACTGCAGAAAGCTGATGTCACCTCTCTGCTATGTAAAGTGGCATTCTGCTCTGCTGTCCCTGTGTCGCTCTGCACAACCATTACCTTCAGTGACCACATGGACAACAGGTAACCTGGATCTCTGTAGGTTTAAATGTTTTCGAACGCTTTAATCTCTTCTGTGTTTTTCTATCTCTGCAACTTCTTACCTCTTCAGATTCAAGATCGAGTTGTGTGCTGTCGCTGATAACTGCCTGCTGACAGTCTGGCCCTACATGGCGCTAAATCGCTCTGATCCGCAGATAGTTCTGAAGACAGGTACGACGGCGCTGTTAGAGCTTTAAAAACATGGAAATCGATTGAATCTGCTCGGTTACTTGTTCAACTAAGAGTAACTTTTGTTTTGAAATATTTTACAAAGGGGCCACAGCTGTGGAGGCGGTTCTTAAAAGCGTCCACACATCAAGCTCTGCATCTGGCCTGATTACATCATCAACCTTCTCATTGTTTGATCCCAACAGCTCAACATGTAGCACAGGTCTGAAATGTCTAATGTGTGTTTGTGTTGATTTGATAGGTTTTTGGTAAGAAGTGAATTCATTTTTAAATCCAAGACGTTTCCCAACACAATCGAAAACTCATCTAATCTTTAATGTCTTAAGTGGATAAAAACAGTTTCTGCAAAGTACTGATTCAGGGCAATAAGTAGATTTACACCCAACTTTTTAAAGATTTTTATTGGTTATAATTTAAAACCTTATATATTTTTTTCATTACTTTAGTGCTACTTTATGTGTCTGTTACCTAAAATCTCAATTAGATACATTAGAGTCATGTATTGTAAACTAGACCTATACAGATTTTATTTTGTCATTTTGTATACCCAAGTGTAAACAAAAAGAAATTTCATTAAGTACAGCTCTCTAGACTACTTCATTTTTTAAAGTTTTTTTTTAAACTAAAGTCTGTCAGTATTTATTTGTGGGTTGAGGACCCAAAAGCAGAGGCAGGGAGGGAGAGATGAACTTATGGTTGATTTAATGAAGAGTAACTGAAAAAACAAAGTCCAAACAAACAGGCAACCAAGAATCCAAAATCCGAAAAAAGAAAACAAAGTCCAAAAAAAACAAACAAGAAACCAGGAGTCCAAAATTCAAAACATGAAAAAATAAACAGAAAACAAACCAGAAAACCACAGAGACATCAGGGAATCAAAACTCAAGGAGGAAGGCTCAGAGAGACGAAGTTGGAGCATGTAAGACAAAGTAAGACAAGGACCCAGCAAAGAGGAAGTGAAAAGAGAGGGCTTTTAAAGGAGACAGAGACAAAGGGGGGGCTAATGAGCAGATAGGAAACGGGTTAACACAGAGGCAAAAACAAAAACAGGAGCTTGGGAAAAGGAGAACACGAGAGGGCAGCAGAGGGCAACAAATGAAAAACCTGGAAGACTGACAATAATTAGAAAATACAACAAAATAATCATTAAACCACTAAGACTAAAAAAACAAGGAGAAAATAAAACTAAACACTCAAAAGAAAACATAACAGAACCAAGACAGAAACAGTTACTAGGAAAAAAAACCAAAGAACACAATGAACTAAGAATTAAACCATAAACAATAAGAAACAAGGAGAAAAGCAAAACTGGATACTCAAAAGAAAAAACATAAAAGAAAACCGAAATCTAACAAAGTCATTTTTAAACTAAAGTTCAAAGGGTTATGAATACTGCAGCAAGAATTTCTTCTTTTTCCGAGGAAGCCGTGTGCACCTTGTTGCCATGGCGTCAGTGGGTAAAGGTAACTCAGTCATGGTTAAGTCCATCTGAGTTGTTTTACATGATAAGCCAAATAAGGCTGCAGGGAATCAGTCCGGATGGTTCTTATTTTCCAAAGGAAAGTTTTATTTCAATTAAAACTAAAATGTTTGTATCTTCACCTTCCTTGTTCAGACTCCGTCTCGTATAGCACCAGTTTGAGTGAACAGGCCAGCAGAAATACAAACATCACTCCTACAAGAGACGCTCCAAGCAGGCTTAGCTTGCCAAAATTCCCTGATTCCAACTCAGAGGAAGGTCTGTATTACGAGCACGTATTACTGGCTACAGAGAGGTGGTTCAGCCTCTTTGGATGGCCCGGTGGACCTCACCCCATGTCCATACCGCACACACTACGAAGGTGATATTTTTACACTTTCCACCTGAACCTAATTGTTTTACAGCCTCTATTTAAGCATTTACCTTATTGTCTCCAATCAGGGTGTCGGTAAAAACAAACCCCTCCATTGGACGGCGAGGCAGTGTTAGCCGAAATAAAGACACAAGGTTGGTGTGAATGGCATTGGTTGCTAGCAGATACATTTAAAGAATAATACCATTGGTTTGTCTGTGCTGGATTTGTATTGCAGGTCCGTTGTGGACATGCTTCATCATCTGACTGGCAGACGGATCCCTGGTATCCCTCAATGCCAAACATTTTCTGATGATATACACCAGCGCACGACTCAGCTGCTACAACAACATCGAGCTATACTCGCCTTTCTCAGGTAGAGTGATGCTGCGACATGCATGGATACTAGTTCTGCTTGTCATACATCTTAGATAAAGCTTTTCTAATGACACTGTATGTTACTGATACATCTAGATACAATCCAGTGTAAAGGGGGCTAAAATTACATATTTTTATAGACAATTTTTAAACATGATTAGCTTTTTCCTGTTTACCATCGTGTTTCTCTGTCACACAAAATCTTCCCACAATATAAGTGACAATGTGAACAAACAAGGTGTCAGGGTTGTGGTTGAGGTTTGAGGACCCAAATGCAGAGGCTGAGGAGATTTCTTGCAGTTTAATGGGGGAAAGACAGTAAACAAATGCAGGAATCCAAAAAAACCAACTAATAATGTAAAAAAAAAAACAGAACTATGGAGACATCTGGGGAAAATAATCATGAGGAGCCAGGGAGAGACGAGGTAGGTGGACAACTGCACGAGAAGACAGCAAAGACAAGGAACCAACAAAGAGTGACAGCAGAGGGCGAGTATATGTAGCTGACTGAGACAACGGCGGGGCTAACGAGTGGATAAGGAGCAGGTGTGTGAGGAGATAACGAGGAAGCCAAGGGGAAAGGAACACACACAAGAGGGCAAAAGAGGACAACAGAAAAACCTGAGAACTAATATAAATCTAAAAACTACAACAAAATAGGAATTAAATCATTAAAATTCGAAAACAAGGACACAACAGAACCAAGACCATGACACAAGGGTTGTTAATCCATTTTTTTTTTTATGTCTTCAGGGTGCAGGGAGCCTTTCTTTGTCACATCAGACCGGAGTATTTGCTTGATACCCTGGAGTTTAAGCACTGGTGCTCCTTGCAGGTACAGATATATAAACACACATTTGTTCCTAAACCATTACTGCAATAATTCAGGTGCTCTAACCTACCTGTGAATCGTTGGCCTAATGTGTCTGATGTTGTGTTTCTCAGGCAAAAGATACAGAGAATGGCCTGGACTGTAATTTTGTAGATTACGAGTGTCTGAGCAAACAGTCATGGACTGATGTGCTTCTGCAGATTTATAAGGTGAAACCATGGATGGCATGTGTAGTTTCTCATCTACGTTTCCATTTCATTTTTTTAAATCCATTTTAAAATATGTTATATAGTTAAAATATCTCATCAGTTGCTAACTAAGTTTATTGAACATATTCAGGTTCTGGTGTTGAGATGTGTGCCAGAAGAAGGACTGAATACGCCTCTGAACCCCAGAGAGAGCAATGAATTCCTTCTGGATGGCTCACAGCCTCTGGTTAGTACCGTCTACTCACCACAGGAGCTCCACCTACTGTCATGGCTTAACAGGAACTATCAGAGGATGAGGAAGACAGTGTGGGAAAGAGGTGAGGTTTATGCCTTAAAGTTACACTGATTAACACAAAGAGGTTATTAAAGGTTTTCTTTTGTTGTTGTTATTAAATATTTATTGTATAACTTTGACTTTCAGATGGAGTCCCAGTATCACGCTGGATAGTTAACTTTGATTTGGACTTCACAGATGGACTAGTGCTTGCTGCTCTAATGGCTGCTCACTGCCCTTATCTGGTAGGTAAATCTGTATCCTGTGGAAACGGTGGGAGAAGAAGAGTGGCCTTTTAATAAAAAAATAGCTTTCTAAGTGCTGCAACGTTTCCCCAGTTTTTTAAGATTACAACCATGTTCCTCCCATTATCTTATTGGGATTTTTTTCTTGTAAGCCAGACACAAAGTAGAGAATGATTGTTTAGAGCAGAAGTCTTCAACAGGGGGTCCGCAGTGGTACTTCATGGGGTCGTGAAAGTTTTGGTTGATTACGATTTTTTTTTTATATCCCCCACTGCAATTTTCCACTAATTGAAATGTCTTTAAATGTACATTAACATGAATTCAACACACTGTAGTAAACAGATAAATGGAGGCAGAAGATGTCTTTCAGTCATCAATGCACACATTCAGAGACGCACAGGAGCTCTTTCAAGCTGGGCACCGTTTCATTCACAACACCTGTCCCATCAACCAGGAATCAGAATTAGAAATACTTTAATCATCCCAGAGCGACGTTACTTTCATTTTTCATTTATCCATATGTAATAGAGTGACTATAGGACCAGTTTGATATAACACAATTTCATACTATATATAATTAGGGGATCCCCACTCCATCTCACCATCAGTTTGGGGGTCCTTGGCCTGGAAAACATTGAAGACCTCTGGTTTAGAGGAAGAAAAAAAAGAGAATTAAAGAAAAAAAAATGCTGCTATTAATATTTTAGGAATCAGCTTTTCTGAAAATGAAAGGAGACTCTTAAGGATGATTACTTTTTTCTCAAAAGCGCACTTCATTGTATTTAGCTGTTTGTTTTTCTATCCACTGTAGATAAGCAGCCACTTCAGGAGGATGTACACCTCGCCTAGCAGCCTGCAGCAGATCCTTCACAACAACATTATTGTGGTTCAAGCTTTAACTGTGCTTGGTCTCAACATCGGCATAAAGGTAAAGAACAAAAGTGACATACATTCAGTACTCTATGTGGTGTGTTAATCGGTTAAATCTACTTCACTGAAAAAAGACAAATCATCTTATCAGAGAAGCACAGGGTTACAGGTTTTATATTTAGCCAAAACATTGGACTCAAACTTGTGTGTTTGACTGATGGATTCTGTTAGCCTACAGACCTGTGTGATGCCAACCCAGTGCAGATCCTGCTTCTGTGTGTTCACCTGTATGAGACCCTTTCTCACTACCTGCCATCAGAGACCCTCACTCTGACGGGAGCACTGCATGGATCATTCAGCAAGCAGGTATCACAGACACACATACTCGTTCTGTCATCGTAGTGAGGACCATGTGTTGACTCCCATTGACTTCAATTGATTTTCAGTCATTTTCAATCCATTCTATGCCCTAACACTAAAACTAATCTTAAACCTAACTATTACCAATGCATACCTATAATTTGTCTAATTTTCTTTCTTTGACCTGCAGCTGCACCTGAGAAACCCGTCCTCCAGGTCTCTAAGATACAAGGTCCTGCTTTTAGGAAAAGACGCTCCTTTCTTCTCTGTTCCTGGTGGATCGATGGTCACTATTCCAACAAAGTATGTCTGAAGCATGGCATAATCTGCATTAGAAACAGCTGAACAGAATTAAACATCCAATGTGATTTTAATGTATACATTTTACCACTGCTTCACATGTGAAACTCATTGAACTAATACTGCCTTGTGTAAAAAGAGTCCAAACAAATGTTCCTTTTTAGATAATTAGCCCTGCATCAAACACGGGGCCCTGCTTCAATCATTTGTACTCAACGTCATATTTTTAATGTTACATAAACAAACTCTCTGTTTAACTGAGATTTTATGATAGACCAACACAAAGCAGTGCTTGACTTTGATATGGAAGAAAAATGTAAAAAAAAAAAAAAAAAAAAGATCTCAAAAGTATTGCATGGGATTGTATGCCCCTTACCCAGAGTCCCCTAAATTGATTACAGAGCAACCTTCTTTTTTATAAGTCATCTTTTTTTGGAAAGACAGTTAATAGACAGGTTGAAAATGTGCAAATTAAATGTATTTATACATCAACACATCATGATACCACCACCACTGTGTTTCACTATGGGATAGTAACACCATTGCTGTTTGTTTACATTTTCCACAAACATAAAGAGGCCACATAAATAAAGTGAAAGAAATGCCCTGGTGAGATGATATCAGAAAGGGAATATTTGTAAAATAGTTTGTGTTCTCAAAAAAGCTCAAATGAAGCATCAAATCTGGCACACCATCCCAAATGTAAAAACCAAAATGGGATTGATGACAGGTCTACTCGGTAAAACTTGATCTTTTTAAAATTAATTACTGCAGGCTTATGGAGGACCAACTCTGCCATATTTAAAAATAAATACAGAAATAAATAAAAGCTCAATAAATAAATAAGCATACAATTAATTGCCACCAAATATACAATAAACAAATAAATGTCGGTAGAAATTAAATTATACAGTTCTTTTAATTAGCTTCTTTATTTGCCTTTGTAATATTTACCTTATTTTTTATTTGTATATTTGTATAATCTATAACTTTATTTTTTAATTACTTATATTTTTAAGTATTTATTTATGTGCATGTTATAATATTTTTGTCTGTTTTATTCTTCCTTTGTATTTTTTTACCCTAGTTATTTCTTCGCTGTTAGGACACCCCCCCTCGTCATTTGCAAACAACTAGGGTAAAAAAATACAAAGGAAGAATAAAACAGATGAAAGTATTAAAACATGCACATAAATAAATACTTAAAAATATAAGTAATAAAAAAATAAAGTTGAAGATTAAAAAGGACAAAAAAATATATATTACAAAGGCAAATAAATAAAGAAGCTAATTAAAAGTTATATACATTTATGTCTCGCTGTATAATTTAATTTCTACTTACATTTATTTGTTTATTGTATTTTTGGGGGCAATTAATTGTATGCTTATTTATTTATTGAGCATTTATTTATTTCTGTATTTATTTTTAAATATGGCAGAGTTGGTCCTCCATACAGGTCAACTTCTGGCAGACATAAAAAAAAAAAATAAACTGCCTGTTTTAGGCAGGTCTGATCCTGTTGAATATTGCTTCATCTCCCTCAACTTTCTCAGTTCATTTTTCATTCCAATTTACGGCCAGATGCAGGTGCTGAGAGCACTGAATGCATGAACTGTTCCAGTAGTAATACCATCAGAGTCCCACCTGGGACCACTCAGAAACTATATAAGCTGACATCATCCAAGGCTGTCTTCCGTGGTTTTTCTTTGTGTGTGGTCACCCTGCATGGCTGTTGTACTGTTGTAGGATGCTCTTGCATCTGTTGGCTGGTGATGCTGTATATTGCCCTCCTCAGGTTAAGACTGCTTGATCTTCAGTGGGGGTCTCCACTTTTGCCCTGTTTGCTGTTTGTTGGTGATGACTGTGTTTTCGCCTCCTCTTTGATATAACTTATTAGTCAGTGATTGTAGTGTAGTGCTTAGCTTGGCTTGAGCTAACAGT
>NW_015150462.1:44241-46110 GCF_000732505.1 Cyprinodon variegatus | reverse complement strand
TGTGCTGCTATGTCTTCTGGTGAATGGGCATCTCAAAGCACGTTCATCAGATTTGTCAAAGTCAAAGTAGCTACCCCTCATCGTCTGAGCAAGGTTCTCTGCAAGGATCTCTGTGTCCTGTCATGGAAATATGGGGATCAGGATTCCTTATAACATAGCTGCTACCACTCATTCAGTTCTTTCTCAACTGGAATTTTATGGTTAGCAGGGATAAATAAAGGTCCAAACCATCAAAGATTCTCTGTCACTGAGAATCCTTTTATTCTGCAGAAACATAGCCTCTGATAACTTAAGGATAAAAAGGTTCTGAGTGGTCATCTGATTGAACATTGTGTCTGCTGATTCCTCAAAGTCTCAACTTAGAAACTGGAGCTTGAAAGTAAAATCAAAGACTTTGAAACCTTTCCCCCCCCCCATATATAATAAAATACTAGATTTTTCTGCTATTGCCTGTTTTTTTTTCCAGGTCAAGCATTGAACTAACTGTCCAGGTCAGCTGCAGCTTCCTGCACCCAATGGAAGCAGTTCTCCTGCTCGTCCCCAGCTCTAGTGCTGGCTTTCACTGCTCAGCTCTCGCTTTCAATCTTAAGACACGTGTCAGTCAAATCAAGCCAACAGTGAGTACAGCTCAACACAGATCAGACTGCACCTCTACCTGCTCACCACTGGTGTTAGCCAACATGGTTTCTGACTGAGTTTCCACTTTTCAGCATGTGGTTCACTGCTCTTCCCCATGTTATCAACTGAAAACGATAGAAGTGCCAGTAACAAACACGTTTAACAAAGAAGCTCATTTCAGGTCAGTAACGTCAGATTAAATTGTATAACAGTCTATTTAAAAGAAGGGATGCTAAGCTTAAATAGCGTAAATGGATATTTCTAAAAGATACGCCAAAGAGTGGTGATAGGCAGAGGTACTCAGTGGGGGTGTTTTCAGGACAAGGAAACTGTCAATATAATACGACTGAACTAAATGCCATATTAACCAATAGATAATATAATGTTAACCTTAAAAGTGCTATCCTTAAATGCATTTCCCTCATTTGATTTGTCTCTTTGAGATGACAGCCCAAATATAATGAAGCCAATGATGGATTTTGCTTAACTTTAATCTACCAAATATTACCTTCAAGAACTCCTTGTTGATTACAGTATCATAATATATTTTGTAGCTGTAAACTGAACATAAATGATCATTTTTGCATTTTTTACAAGGTCAAACTAAATGGAGAAATAGGATTACAAATATGATCATGTATAAAATCCTGTTTCTTTGATCTTGTGTCTAGGGTGGTCCTCGTGGAGACTGCCTTCAACCCACTCGATCCTAAAAAGAGAGAAGACCTGCTCGCTCAACTAGATGTTTCTGCCAAGTAATGTGCACTGCTCAAACTAAACAAAGTACAGACAAGTTAAACTATACCTCCTTCTACTCAGATATCTGATATCACCTGATGGCCACACCTAGTATTCTCACCTCTATTCAAGTCAGTGCTAGTTTTTGCAGTGAAGCATGGTTTGAAATTAAAAAGATTTTATAGAGTACTTTAGTTGACAGTGATGAGGTCGACGATCAGACATGATGTGATTGTAGATCCAGGAAGATTTAATGGTGAACAATAGCTGACTTTAAGCTGCTGAGATGAGGGGTTTAATATGAAGAACTTTGCTTTATCTGCATCAGTGATGATTGACTTGATTACTTTTCTTGGTCCTCATTTAGCAGGAAGAGTATGATTTCTGAAATGATTGATGGAGAGGAGACAGAAGGTGGGTAATACCGCACAACATGAGAATTGTCCTGTGAAAAATAAAACATAAAATTTTACTTTACCTAAAATCCCTAGATATTTATGAAATACATAAAAT
>NW_015150462.1:38074-43928 GCF_000732505.1 Cyprinodon variegatus | reverse complement strand
AGGAGAGGTAGAGTGAACACAAAGAGGGCAAGACAAAAATCATGACATATTTATTAGCAGCTACACCAAAATGGAGCAATGATGCCACATTTATGACTGGAAAAGAATCCCACATCATCAGCTGCCCACTACCATGCTTAACAGGTAATATGAGCTGGTTGGGCTGGTAGGCTATGATTTGTGTTTTTTTTTTGTATGGTTCTAAGACATATATTATAAATGGAGAACCTAAATTCATGACAAAAAAAAAAAAGCAAGACAGAGGTTAGACTGTAACTCTTTGATCAACCAGACAATTTTAGGGTGCTGCAAAGGTGGAAGGACTGGATGCTTACACCCGGTCTAAGGATTTGCTAATGGGGCCATTGTTGCAGAAGAGCATTTGTAAGGTGCAGAAGACCTGGTTCTTCCCCTTCAGCTCTCTCATCAGTGTCTTGATTAGTCTTCCTTTCTGCAATAGTGTGCAGTCATTTTAGGAAAAGGCCATCCTGAACTGTTCCCTCAATGTCAGGAGAATTAAATTGCCCGAGCCACTCATGGTATTATTAAACCGTAGGAATGTCTTTTTAATGAAATAAGGAATTGATCCATGGAAAAATGGCTCCAAACTAAATCCTGTACCAAACTTTGACATCAGAATTAAGCAAATGATTCTCCCGGTATCTGACAAACCCACAATCATCCATTGGATTTCAAGACAGACAGAGACAAAGCTTCATTTCTCCACTGTTGTTGAGTCTGTTGCTCTACAGAACTGAATCTGATCATTTATAAAGCTAAATAATTAAAGAGGGGGGCTTTCCTTTTTACCTTGGCTATATTTTCCTCTTACAAATGAAGCTGTTTCTGCATCAGGTATTATATAGATCCCTCTGATTTTGAAACTGTCTGATAGAACACAGCATTTACAAAGTTAAACTACAACCCTTGTAATAATTATATGAATCATTCTTTTTTTTCACTTTTTTCACCCAAAAATAATTCTTTAGTTTTCACATTCTTTTTATAAACAGTAAAAAAGAATTATTGCATTCATTATTATGAAGTCTCTTTAATCTGATTCCTGTGTATAAAATTCAGTGCTACTTTCAGGGTTTCTTTGTGGTGTTAATTCCTCTCTTCTGGTCTGCACAGATGGTGAAGCCAGTGAGTTCCTGAGTACAGAGAAGAGTGTTTTTCTGCAGCCAGACCAGCGACATACTCTGAGCATCCTCTACCTGCCCTTCTATACAGGAACCAAATACTGCTCTGTGCTGCTGCTTAGTCCTCAGGTCTGGCTTTGCTATTTACCAGATTTTTCTGACTATAAGTCACACTTTTTTTTTTAACATGTTTTAGCTGAGGGTGTAACCTTTACTCCTGAGCAACTTATACATGTCAAATACATTAATAGAGTTCATAATGGATATATTGGCTTATACAACTTCTGCTGTAGAAAATACAGGGTTTTTTTTTCACTGCAAAATTGTTTTTGAATTTGTAAAGTAAACATAGAAAGGTAAAGAACCAAATGTGGATTTTAAAAATCTGTTTATATGTTTGCATTTGTGTGAAATATCATTATGTCCTCTTTAGGTTGGAGATATGATGTTTGTAGTGAAGGCAACATCAGAAATACTGCTTCCTTCCCCTCTTCCTGCAAGTTCAACTCCTGGGCGCTCTGGTAAGAATCCCCATTCAGCGTGGATCTTTGCGGAGCTTAGTGCCAAAATGAACATTTCAGGCTTTTACGGTAGCTGTAATGCTCTTTGCTGCTGACATAGATGGGTGCGCCTTACGCCTTAAGTGTAAGGTCGGAGAAGTGTGTGAGGCGGTGCTCCAGGTGCCCTTGGTTAACGTGTTTTTGGAGGAAGCTTTAGCTGCCTGGGCTCAGCGCTGCATGAGCACAAGCGAGCACAGGAGGCGGCTTCTGATGCGCTCTTTACACAGCAGCACAGTGAGGGCAGCCACAGCCACACAGAAGCTCCTCCAACAGTCGGTACAAATACATATACACTGGAAAAAGATGCTGCTGCAGGCTGCTGACGTCAAAAATATTTGATTTCTTCTTTTTTTTCCTCCTCTTTGTTTCAGCTCATGAGAAGCGTTAATTACAACGAAGTGATCAAATACGAGGTGGACGTTTCTATGCCGCAGTACTTCAGCCTTCCCCAGACTGTTAGCATACCTATTAAAGAAGATGCACGTGTACCATGGGAAACTTCAGCAGGTATATAGACAGGTCTACAATAAAGAACATTTAAAACAACTTATTCATTTATTGAAAAACTAAACAGTAGGAAGAAAGCTTCTGTCAGTTTTCAAACATGGAGGTGATTATAGATTTTATGAGGATCAGGGACAAATTAAATTCTGATGCTGTCATTGTGACGATGTAGGGGTGGTTGAGGAGCATATATCTTGAGCCAAGAACTAAAACCCCATTATAGTTAGAGAAGCTCTGTTTCATGATTTTCTTTAGGGATCTGAACCAGGGTAAAAGTTTTAACAGGTTTATTGATAAGATTAGCGGGGGTTGGATTCAGGAAACTCAGTGTACTGGTGAACCGGAACTGGAAGAGGGAAGGGAAGTGTCAGTGGTTAGTTCAGGATCCTTGGGAACTTAGAACGATGACTTGGAGAGACAGAGAAAACAGAACTCACGATAGTCAAGAAAACTTTCTTCCAAGAATCCAGTCGGACTTGAACAGAACTTGTGGAGGTTAATCCCCTGCTCAGTGTGAGACTCAAACAATCCTCCCAGGGGGAGAAGGCCAAACATCCAGCTTGCAGGATGGCTTCCTGCTGAAAATGCAAAGACAAAAAAAACAAGGTTAGGCTCAGTGAAAACAAAGACTCAGTTAGACTCAGCAAAACTCAGCCAGGCTAGAGTACCCAAAACTGGCAAACACTCTGGCGCCGAGGTAGTGACAGTCCATGGCTCAAATAGTCCTCAGTCAAACAGCCGCAGGTGTGTGAGAGGACCAACGAGAACAGGGCACCACCTGGTGGTGGAGGGAGAGAAAGACACAAAAAAACAACCCACACAAACTGGATTTCTAACACTCTGATTGTAACCGTTCATGCCGTTTAGGGGTGTTTACACCAAAATGTATTATTTAATTAGCTGTTCCAGCACTCTAATAGACACCATATGAAATGCTAGAGAGGTGGCGACCCAGGCACAATAATGCAAGTATGGAGCTAAGATATGGTTAGCCTCTGAGCTAAGGAAAATATTCTGGTTCTATATTCATATTCATGCTTAAGTGTTAGGTTTCTGCATTGTTGTTTTTCTATTACTCTACTGTTATTATTTAGCTAATTAGGTTGTAGTGTCACTTTTCCAATTAGTTTGAACTGAAGGAGTTCTTATTAAAAAGGAACTGTAGTCAGAATCAGACATACTTTAATAATCCCAGAGGGAAATTACAGAATCATATGCTTTCCCGAATATTTCTATAATTGCAATATGTAGATAAATGCAAATTTTAGAGTGATAATTTGTCGTTCTTTTTGTCTTATTTTTAGTAAGACAATTTGCAGATTTAATTGAATCAAACTGCTTTTCTGATTATTCATCGTTTCCTCTTTGAAATGTCTGTAGACTGTGGCTGTGTGGACGTCCCACTGCGCTTCCAGGCACACTCAGTGGGGCGGTTTGCCTGCAGAGTGCTGCTAACATCCTGTTTTGACATCAGAGTGTACCAGCTGGAGGCGATCGTCACTCAGCAAGTATTTATTAGCTGATTTAAGGAACTCAGGAAACTAATTCTTGTCATTTCTATTGATTCAATCTGAATCTGATTTATGGTTTTATAGGATGAACCACTCCATGGGATTACACATCCCCAGCTCTCCGAACAGTGAAACATCAAAAATCAGAAAGGAAATGAAATTAAAATGCTAAATAAATTCTAGTGTTTATGACACTGCTTATGCCTGATTTATTGTTCTAAATCCATATTAGTCAAATTAGTAGATATTTTCTCTGCAGCTTTATTGATAAAAGTGTAAAAGTATTCAAACCTCCATTTTTTTTTTATTATTGTCTTATCTGTAGAAATTTTTAATAAATATGTATTATTTTCCTTTCACCTTATAATTATTCTTTATGTTGTCAGTCACATAAAACATAAAAAGTTTGCTTTTGTAATGAGACAAAATGTAGATACATTCAAGGTGTTTGAGCTTCTGTGCAAGTACTTGATGCTAGATTGCTGTAAATAAGTTTAACATAGGAACGATGTTATTATGTTAAAAAATTAGATTAGATTAGATTAAAAAAATTAGATTAGATTAGATTAGATGAGATTTATTGATCTCACAGCAGAGAAATTCACTGGTCACATATTGGCATAGTAATTAAAGAAGGTGTAAACAAGGAGGAAAAAGGTGCATTAAGAATAAACAGTATCTATACAGTATATCAAGATAAATAAGGATTAAGGTGCAAGTGTACATGTAAATGGTGACAGTAAAGTATTTTAAACACCATAACTAGAACAGCTTAATTCAGAAAATAGACAAATGTTATCGAACCCTGAGGAACAAACAACAAACCAGGGTCATTTTATTTGCTGCAGATCTGTGAAGCGTATCCGAACTGTGTAAGGGAAGATTATAAACCCAGATGTTTTAAATGTTCACACAGAAGATAAAGAGTCCTACGCCTTCTCCTTTCTTCCCATTACATTGTCAGAATAACCCTTCATAGTTTATTTGTATTTTCTGCCCTACTTTTTCTCATTCACAACACTGAACAGTTTAGAGTGCATGTCCACTCATTCACTTTATTGTTTGTTTTGCAGTCAAACAAAGATTTTAGAAATGTATGTCCGTTTCTAACATAACATTTATATTATTATATAATACCATTGTTTGGTTTTTAAATGTACTCTGTTAATTGTTTCTCTTTTTTGAGGTATTTGCTTTCGGTTAGCTGACCTCTTCCTGTTTGGAAAAGAGGCGTGGCCTAGAAAGGCTTTGGCCCAGTAGGTACAAACCATTAACTTGTTTTTAACAGGTGATCAAGTCAGAATTAATGTATAGTTCTCTTCTCTTTATGGGATTTAGGTTTTGTTTTTGCCAAATCATTCTAAGAAACCCTTCTCTGTTTTTGTGTTAGGTCATTATTGACTAAAGCTGTGTACACTTTATTGTTTTGTAATATGCTTTTTGAGCTGTGTAGTGGGAAAAAAGTATTAAACTTTTCATCCTAGTTAAATAAACGGAGATCGATGGATTTCACTCAGTCGGCACATTTATTCATATCTTTGCAAAGAGAGAACAGTTCATCATACAGCCCTTATGGCACAGCATTCTGCCCTGTTCTGCCTGAGCAGCGTTCGTTCCCCCTTACTTACTACAATGGAAAATTAGTCAGAGTCAAAACAAATTGCACACACTTTGGTTAAACAGTAACATGTTATGAATAAACCCTCAGAAAGGATCTGGTTTGTTATGGGAAGAAGCTATGTCTGGTCTACAAACACCATCCTTCAAGGATGGCCTTCAAGGTGAAACAGACTGAGTGAAAACTTTTATAGTGAGTAAATAGGATAAATTAATATATAATTAAAAGAATACATTTTCCGACAACAAGCAGTTATATTAAGCTGACCTCTTTTATAAAACAGCTAAAAATGTGGAATGAAAAACTGAATCTAAGGACATGTTTCTGTCTTCTATGTCTTCGCTCCTTGGTCCCTCACAGTGCATTGATATCTACTGTAATTGAAGGTATCAAAGTCAGACATTAGCAACTGGTTTAAGAAAGCATTCTCTGCTATGAAAATCTCTCTACTCTGAACATTTCATACCAAACCTTAACATATGGCCTTTTTTAATCTCTTCAGGAGCCCATCTATAGACA
>NW_015150462.1:24462-38064 GCF_000732505.1 Cyprinodon variegatus | reverse complement strand
TTTGTTTACCACATGTTCATAATATTCTGATTTGTTACTGGAATAACTGACGTCTGTGGTGTTAAAGTGTCATAACAAAGTGAGATAAGATCATTTACAAGACCTTCAGTTGAAAGATTAATCTCTGCTGCATCAGTGTTTGCTCTAAATAAGGGCTCTAAATAATTCAAATTTTGCCTCTTTAAACCCAACACTGGAAAAAATAGACCGATAAACAAATTATGACAATCTAAATGGCTTCTAAATATATAGATCATTACAATATGTTAGACCTGAACAATAAAATGGACGGTGAGAGATCCTATGTTTACCTCAGTGAAACTGGGCTAAACTTTTTTTGTGTGATTTTTAGACCTGATTGTGGACTAAAATACCATGTCAAAATGTTTAGGATTACTAATGCTTGCCTATGTTGCTGTTTAACTACAGAAAAGATTAGACTCTTAAATGTCTTAACTGCAAATCTGATTCCTTCTGACATTATGGTCGACTCCTAGTGGTCTGGTGAGCTTTAGTTTTGTTTAGAGATGACTGTTTTGATTTTACGTTTTGGTATTTACAGCATTTTGCTTTTGCTTCCGTCAACCTTTTGTAACCACAGCATTTTTCTGTTGAATTTGTATCAAATTTCACCTGTTTTAGCAGCAACTCATTGGTGCTTGGTTCATTTTTGGTTAGATTTCGTTATAAATGCTTCAAAATATTTTGATAACCTTTTCCCCTAATGCTGTATCTGTCAGACCTGTTTTATCTGAACATCTTCTGTTAGTCATCCTGAGGACAAAGAATGCAGAAAGGTGACCGCTCCTCTCTTATCGCACCAACTTGTTTACATTTTAAGCAGACAAAGTTACTTTCTGTTTTGAAATCTTTTTTTTTTTTTTTAAAGGGATCCAGAACTAGTTGGAGATGTTGGTCTTAGTAGCATAGCTCTCCACCTGGGTTAGCATCTGCTAGCAGCAGCCATCCAAATATCAGTTTCATTGGGCAACTTTCCAATCTTCCTCTGTTTAGGCCTCCTGATCTCATAGAACTCTTGTGATTTTTTTACATTTTCATAATTTTTAACGTACTCCGGTTCAAACTGAAGAGGTATAACATTACTTAACAGAGCTAACGCTATAGATCTATCATACATTATTTACCCAGAATACATAGCAGGGTAAACCATATGGCGACACGTGTGAGAATATTTTATTTAGATCTATAACAAACAGCTTCCAGTATTTTTACTATATTGTATTTACATTAAAAATAAATAATAAATATTTGTCCAATAAAGTCTATCCTTATAACAAGTTTCAGAGGTTAGTTTTATTTTTTATTTATATGTGCCTGCTCTCTTTTTTGCTTGTTTCATTGTAAATCTGATTTATTTTTCTTGGTTTATCATTATATTGTATAACTTGTATTTTATTATCAGCGAACTGAGTTGTATTTTGAAGTGATTGTGAAATAAAGATTGACATTTGATTTATTCCTGGATTCCATTTACAACCTGAGCTGCTTTCAAATGTTTGGAAATTTGAACAGCTTCTGCTCCCTAAAAAATCTGTATCAAGTATTTCCTCCTCCACTGAGGAGCTGGGGATTGAGGAATCCCTTCTACCTCCATCACCTCCTGTGGACCATGAGAACAGCCAGACTGAGAACCCAGAGGTCCAAGTTGAGGATGATTTGCTCTGATCACCACACGAGGACAAAGGTCTGTTTTCTGTCTCATGATAAACAGCTCAGACTGCTTTAATATCTGCATATTTGCATTCAATATAGAAATGATTACCCACCTGCATAGCTACCAACACATGGACGTCCACCTGAACTGACAGGTCAGCTAAGGAGATCATTTGTAATTAACATGGCATCATTGGAGGAGCTGCAGAGATCCACGGTTTACCTTGGTGAAGTTGCCCCCCACCTTCTTCAAATCAGACAAAATTAGTGTCAAACGTTAGTGCTACGTTTATGCTGGTTTGTGCAGCAAAAATTTTCGTTTCTGCCGCTATCTTTTTAAAGATATAAATAAATGTTTCTAGAGGTCATCCAAAACCTTATTCAAATGAGGCAAAAGTAGTGTCAATTGACTCGGCCCCGTTTGTGCCGCAAAAATCTTCTATACTAATTTTCATTTACAGTTTAAAATGATATAATCATTGGTTAGCAACTTATAATTTATATGAAAATTCTGAGTTTCAGAATGAACAAATGTTCACTGACCTTAGGCTTCTACAAGCAATTATTAATATTAAAATGATAGCAGTACAAAAAATTTATATATTTTAAAATATGCATTTTTAAAATTTATTTTAAATATTTTATATTTAAAATTAATTTAAAAATTTTATATGGCAATTTTTTTTTAAGTTGTACTGCTATCATTTTAATAATATTTTGTAGAGGTCATCAAAGGTCAGTTAACATCTGTTTTTGTTGCACAAACCAGCACAAATGTAGCACAAACGTTTAACACCAATTTAGTCTAATTTTAAGAAGGGGGGGGGGGACTGGTTGACCTTTGATGACCTCTAGAAACATCTATTTATACCTTTAAAATGATAGCGGCACAAACGCAAATTTTTGCTTCACAAATGTAGCACAAATGTTTGACACCAATTTTGTCTTTTTTTGGGGGTTTGGGATGATTCTGCAGGCAGGAGAGCTATTAGTCATTCGCTCCTCATATCAGGCCTCTATAGAAGAGCAGGGCGTCCTGTTTACATTGTGTCTTTAGCCATGTTGGGACAAAGCTAACTGCTGGAAAGGAGGCTAACATGAGAGCTTTTATCTTAATGCTTCTTCAATAAAGACAGGTGCTTTCTCTTGGGGCAGAATTCGAACTTCAGACTTGCATATATACTGTAGGAAACCAAACCCTACACATCAGAGCAGAGGTGCTCAAGTCCAGTCCTCAAGAGCTACTATCCTGCAACTTTTTGATGCACCCCATATTTAACACACCTGAATCAAATGAGTGGCTCATTATCATTCCTCTGCTGAACCAAATGAGGGGATTGAGCCTTTAGATTCAGGTGTGTTAGAGAAGAGATGCATCTAAAAGTTATAGAATGGTAGCGCTTGAGGATCGGACTTCAGCACCTCTACATTAGAGGCTTCTTCATCACCTTCTTTTAAAGCTCGTCTTGGAAACTCTTTCGACATCAGTGAAGCTTCATTTTAGATGGTTTTACTGTGTTCAGAGTTGTTCCTATGTAACATTTCCTTATGATGTGTCGATTTTTTTGCCTGAAAAAGTTGGTATGTTGACAAGTTTTAAGTTTGACTTTTAATTAGACTTTTTTGTCGTTGCTTACAGCTTCCAACCGAGAAATAAACATTACCATTTAACGTGCATCATGTAAACAGTAAAGGAAAAAAGGAAAACCAGTTTAAAATAATGGTGCAAATTCTGACTTTTTTCTCAGAATTCTGACTTTAATCTCAGAATTCTGACTTTAATCTCAGAATTCTGACTTTTTTTCCTCAGAATTNTAATCTCAGAATTCTGACTTTTTTTCCTCAGAATTCTGATTTTAATCTCAGAATTCTGACTTTAATCTCAGAATTCTGACTTTCTTTCCTCAGAATTCTGACTTTAATCTCAGAATTCTGACTTTAATCTCAGAATTCTGACTTTAATCCCTCAGAATTCTGACTTTAATCCCTCAGAATTCTGACTTTAATCTCAGAATTGACTTTTTTCTCAGAATTCTGACTTTTTTTTCCTCAGAATTCTGACTTTTTTCCCATATTAAACTGAAATAAAATTTAAAAATCAGTTAACTTATTTATTATTTTTTCAATGGCCCTAATCCTCTTATGTAAATATCCATAAAGAACAATCAGATAAACTCAATAGAAATAAATGTTTTCAGTCTGCTATGAGTTTGTCCAGTGTTTGGCTTTTTGAGATATTAATAATAATCTCACAAATATTAACTAATTTAAACCATTTTATTAAGAGATCTGTTTGAATGTTTTACTAAATAGTAGATCCTTCATTTACTAATTATTTCTTTGTAAGTTGCTTTCATTTTCATTTTAATGCCAAAGGCTATTCACGCATTCATGTCGACTCGATCATTTTTCCTTTTTTCCTTCATTATTCTTCTCTCCATGCGACTCGTAAACATCAGTTTTTCCACAGACCTTCCTCTTTAGTCGGATCTGCCTAAATTGATTTTTTGCGGTCAGTCTTTTTCATTTTATGATCATGTTTATGATCTGGATTCTCTCCGCTCTCCTCATCGTTATCAGCCAGACTTTACTGAGCGATGGTGAGTATAAAGATGAAAATACTGATGTTATTGCTTTATTCCCTGCTGCCTTATCAAAACCCTCCTTATTTAGTTGGTACCGCAATGACGTTAAAGGTTATTAGTTTGTTAAAGGGACAGATGGATCGTACTTAGAATGTATTAGATTATATTAGATTCGCGAATAGTTTGATTTAAATCAAGAAAAAGCTTTAAATATTCGAAACTTAACCCCCCATTATAGTTATAGAAGCTCTTATTGTAACTATTCCTGGCGGTGAGTGGATTTTTGCACCGGAATTTATAATTTTATGAAGTTT
This sequence comes from Cyprinodon variegatus, assembly GCF_000732505.1. Lineage (NCBI taxonomy): Eukaryota > Metazoa > Chordata > Actinopteri > Cyprinodontiformes > Cyprinodontidae > Cyprinodon > Cyprinodon variegatus. Next base: position 33,491 of record NW_015150462.1, on the reverse strand, counting down.
TCCAGCTGTCGCATCTACGCTATATAGATGGGAGAGAGCGACGCGTCTATGGAGCTAAATTGGGGTCGATTTTGTAAAAAAAAAAAATTGTTCAAAAGAAAAATTATATTCCTGAAAAACAGTTTGATTAAAAGAAAAACACTTAAAGCTGAAAAGGATAGTTTGTAAATAAAAGAAAAAAAAAATCCAATGGAGCTAAATTGGGGTCAATTTTGTTTAAAAAAAAAATTGTTCAAAAGAAAAATTATATGCCTGAAAAACAGTTTGATTAAAAGAAAAACACTTAAAGCTGAAAAGGATAGTTTGTAAATAAAAGAAAAAAAAATCCAACCTGGAAAATAAGTGAAAAAAAATAAAATAAAATCATACCTGAAAAATACGTTTCATCAACAATAAATGATTTTCGGATACATTTTGTTTCCAGCTTGAAGTTTATTTTGAAATTCATTACTAGCAGTTAAACAGATTTATCATTAATTTTCCTTATGTAGTTTCCACAGTTGACCTTTCCTTCACTGCCACACTCTCCTCCAAACCCACAGCAGGGTGCACCAGAGTGGGCAGATCATACCCCACTTTGGAGGAAAGAGACAGCAGGAAATTGGAGAAGGATCGCAGTAGATAGCTGGGCAGAGGCTGCGCTTGGCTCTAAAGAGCATTCCTTACTTCACCCTATCTTATCATGATTTTTTTTTGGTTTTGTTTTTGGTTTTGACTGAAAAGAGCTTGTTCTGCATCTTATTATTGTTATTATTATTTTTATTATTATTATCAACAGTAACTAATTAAGATTTTTGGGTAGAGTCCAGCATAGACTTAAAATGCGGTGAAAATCTGTCAAGATCATATTTTATCTTCTGAGATTCATGTTGTGTATTCATGTAAGCTGCTTCTATCAGTGAAGATTGTCATTTTCCAAAAAACAATCACACACACATAGAATGCTGATGTTGCTTTAAAGACATTTTGTTTTTGCCATGGTCCCTGAATGCAACATCTGGGGTGACCTTTTAGTCATGATACCGAAACACCCCAATACATATATGGGGTGCATACATATACATATAAGAATGTGTATGTTATCCCTAAGCAGGGATAACATACACATTCTTAAAACTTCATAATTTATAAAATATTAAAGACGTTTCTAATATAAAATGTTTTTGAGACTGCTACTGATTTAGATAAAAAAAGAAATCAAAAATTTGGCTCCCCACTGTTTATCGGGTTCATTCTGTTATTTCATGTTTAGACATATAGATCCTACAAAGTTTTTCAGATCTGACCTTTTTTAAATTCATATTAAGTATGAAAGTATCTGGAACCAAAATAGGAAGCTTGTCTGAAAAAGCTCCTTCCCTAATTTACAAACTTTAATAAAATAATGAATTGGTTCTTGACCTTTTCTAGTGGTCTAAAAGTCATGAATACCATTATTCAAAATAATTATTTTTAAAACATCAGGAGGGGCAGTGAATTTCAGCAAAGTTAACCCCAACCTACTTATATTCTATTAAAGCTGTTAATCAGTAGTTTATACTAAAGGTGGCCAAATTAGATGATTACTTTAGAAGTGATTTTAAAATGGATTCTAAAATGAAGATATAAAGTCGTTGAATCGATTTAAACCCCATTATAAGACTTTTTTAATCAAGCAATTGACAGATTAAGCTGAAATAATTTGAGTTTATATGATGTATTGATTTAATCTTTATCTCTACTTTAATTTAAGAAATGTAAAACAAATCCACATATCTTCTGTTATTATCATTTCTGTTATTATGGTGATATCTGTAGACCTCTCTTTGTTTATCAGTGTGGAGAAAAACTTCAAACTGAGGTAGATCTTAACATCTATGATAGAAAAGGCTAAAGCTGCTCAGAAAGAAAAAGTTCACATGAAGGATTAAAAATGTCCTTTTTCATTCACAGCTGCTCTGATCTATGGAAAAGTTGGTGGCTCCATTGTTCTGAATCCAGCTCAGATTTCAGAGACCATCAAGTCAGCAACATGGAAGCACAACACGGACCTCGCCGTGGACTGGTTTGGGCAGGAAATTATTTGTCATAGAACTTTTGAAGGTCAGCTGAACTGTTTACAAGAAAAGGTTTTAGAACCCAAGAACCTGCAGATTAACATCATCCGTGATGTCTTTATCTGGATCCTGCTTCCAGGTCGCTGTGGCTTTGATAAAAGAAGTGGAAGTTTGACCATCAACAGTCTGACTCTAGAGGACAGCGGCAGCTACACAGTTGAGATCAACAATAAAGTTCTGGAGAAGAAGGAACTCCAGGTTATCAGTGAGTTCAGCAGGTTTGACTGAGGTTTGTTAGGTTTGAAATTGAATCAAGTTGAGATAATCTGTTCCTGTTTCTGTCAGAACCGGTCCGAATACCCACAGTTTCCATAAAGTGCAATGAGGAAAAGACCAGCTGTAGTCTGACCTGTGAAGCCCAAGTCAGTGCTGGCTTTGGACCTGTGACGTATAAATGGAAAACAGGTGACACAGAGTTGTCCACCGACAAGGAGCTGCTGATAACAACGGTATGAGGATGAGAAACCCTGGAAGAACTCAGTAGAACCTTCATGGTTTGGTTTAGAGCTGTTTTCTATTTATTTCTCAGGAGAATAAGGAAAGCTCCTTTTTCTGTGAGTTGGTAAACCCTGTCAGCAGCAGCTCCAGTGAAACAGTGGAAAACCCCTTTATCAGTGGTGAGAGGAAAACATTCCCATCTACATATGCTTTATTTATGTTTTCCACCTTCAGTCAAACAAACACCAACTTCATTTAGGGATTATCTGTGATACATTGATGTTAAAATGTACTGACCTTAGATTTTATTTTCATACTCAATAAGAGACAAAAACATTTTTTTTCCTCAAGATGGCAAGAAATAGAAAATTGTTTGTTTTACCTCTGAGTATTCCTGCTTCCCACAAAGTATAACTGCTTAACTTATAGGAAGTCCCATCCACTGTAGCTTATGTTACACCTGCAAAAGAAACACAACAGCTAAATAATGACAGAGGAAGCAAGATTAATGAGGAGGAAAGCCTCATATAAATGCTTTATTTAACTTAGATGGTGTAACAGACAAATGCACAAATTTCCTCACTGCCTTTGTCAGCCGATCCTCAAAACTTAGGTGTTTTGATTGAAAAACAAGAGGGGGAAATCATCTAAACTTTTCTTGCTTAACAACATCCATCCAAATCCTGATCAATCACACAACTGTTCCTAGACATGCTGGGAGAAAAAGATTGCAACCAAAACAAGCAACTTCTTATTAAGTATGTAACCAGCCTTATTTTCTGTTGTCGATTTTTTTTTCTTTTCATCTACTTAAATATCTAAGATAATCAAAAAAATGTGCAATGAGAAATGAGTAGAAAGATGTTAACCCACCGTCGGGCTACGTCGGAGGGTTCTCCACAATGGACGATGCCAATAGTGGAGAAATGGAAATAAAATTGTACATGGTTTTAAAAAAAAGTTTACAAACACAAATTATAAAAAACACATCTATATAGCTTATTTTTTGGGCATCTATTCCAGCTTTACATCTGGTCTAGACTTTGACTAGGCCATTCCAACACATCACTATGCTTAGATCTAAACCAGGCATGTTTACGGTTATCTTCCTCTTTAATGTCTAATGTTTCCACCTTCTCATCAGCCTCCTTTTACTCTTTTATTTCAGAGAGTTCTGGATCAACAGCAGCTGTACCGGTTGTGATTGTTCTGCTGATTGTAGCTGGGATTGGAGTTGCTTCCTTTGTTATGTACAAGAAAGGTGAGAAAACTCAAATTCATCAAATTTTTTATTAACCTGTTATTGAGTTGAGGTGTTTTTAGGAGGTTTGGTATATAAACAGCCTATTTATAAGTTTCAATGATCAGGTTTAAGTTTGTGTAAGTGGTGAGGACATCTTACCCAGGAAGTTGAACAGAACTTCCTGGGTAAGATGTCCTCACCATTAAGGTTAAACCTGAACTGTTCTACAGACATGGATTATCTATCACTAATGTCTTTATTTTTATTGCAGGATATTTCCAAAGGTTGAGAACAAATGGTAAGTTACTAAATAATCTGTAAATCTTGAAACTGTAACATATGTATTTTTTATATGGGCGGTTTAAATAAAGAGAAACCATCCAGTAAGTGAAATATTGTTCTCAGAAATATTTAGCATTTACTTTAAAAAAATCTTTATTTTTTTGATAACAAAAAACATGGGCTCTAAGTGTATTAGACCACTATAGAAAAGGACTATGTGGGCTTAAATATATAATAAGCATTCATGATTAAATGTTTGTCTTGGAGCAAATGTCACATAGCAGCATGAGGTGAGGGAGGAGCAGTGAACGCTCTTAGCGCACACCGCTTCACCACCCTTCAACCCGTGTTTTAGGCTTTTGTTGCATTGATGAAATTATAGAAACACAATAAAGGAATCTTTCTATGGTGAACTTGTTTCTGTTGGGAGGAGTTGATTGAGTCATTAGGAACCGAGCAGGAACTGACATCCATCAGAGCAGAGCTCTCTAACTAATAAATCCCACATCCTTCTTCACCAGCATTCCTTGGTGTGATTTCTTTTTTGAGGAAAAAATGGAAGAAAGTTCCCATCCCTGCATCATAGTGCAACCTGTTGTATCTATGAACGGTTTTCTATGCTTGCAACCAAACTAGCAGAAGTAGTGGAGTTTGGAGATGCAATCCACTTCTTAAATCTATCTTTGCACTCCTCTAATTTATCCAGAAGTTCTGTAATCACACGTTTTCTCTTCCTCCCAGCTTGGTGGTCGGCTGCATATTTAGCAGCCTTCCCTGGAAATGCCTTTCCAAATTTTTCTTTTTATTTTTTGCCAGCCTTTTATTAAAAGCAAAAATGCAGACAATCCTTCCGCATTGATAATAAAAGCAAATGATTCACTCCATTCTTTGATTCCTCTTTTCTCATTAGCCATCTTCCTTCTTTTCCCCTTTGGGATCCATGGTCCGAGACACACCCACCACTTTGTTTGCCTGGCACCGTGGCCACGCTGGTTGCAAGTTATAACCATTGATCTCTATGGCTATGATGCTAATTATTGTTTAATTTTATGTATTATACAAATGTTTACAGCATTGGGAAACATATTTAATTTTTCTTTGACCTCCTGCACATTCTTCCTGTACCCCAGGAAGAATCAGATTTGTGGATGTCCAAAATGTTCATCCTGGTCTGTTTTCTTGTTTTTTCTTCGTTTTTTTTTTTCCTGTGATATCATCATCATCATCATTATCCTCCAGGCTTTACTGATTTTTTTTAAAAGTTTTAATAATCCTACTAGATGTAAACTTCTGAATCTAGCTTTACTTTTATGTAGCAAATTGGAAAGACTTTAAATAATCCTGAAATTAAGCAGGAAGGTTGAGTCTGAGATTATGTTAAACTGTGATTACATGTCTTTGTCGAGTGTTTGTAAATATCTCTTTTTATAACAGAGCAAAGCAGAGTGGGAGGAAAACCTGAAAAGTTTGGTATGTCATCATATTCAGTTCTGTTTTCTCCAATATACCTAAAAAAGTGGTTTACAACCAGCTCCTTTAAAAGCTAAAAGTTAAAAATAATTTAAAACTCTATTAATCCAGCCATGTGATGAAGGCCTCAGAGATTTGTTAGAGAACCTCAGAGAACAACCTGCAGACAGGTCAGAGAGGAAGGTCTGGAGATTAAGTTTAAAGCAGATCTCAGTGTTTTTTTTATTAAATATAGTCTGTTCATTTTTCCTGTAAATACTGATTACTAGATGGTTGAAAATAGAACATTAGTATCAGTGCTGATCTACAACTAAACATCACCTTTATCTCTGACCTAGATGACGGTGATGTTGAGGCTGGAGAAGGTAAGTCAGTTTATCTGCTGTCTAACATATAAGAGAACAAATGCTGACTTTCAGCATTTCATGAATCTAGAATTTTTAAAGAAGCTTCAGGCTTCATTCCTTTATAGTTGCAATAGAAATTATTAATGATAAAATAAAACCACTTTTTATAATATATGACATTAATTGTTGGTCTTATTTGACAATGACAGGATTGCTTGACAAGCAAAGAACCACAGCTGGTAAGTAGGATGATTATTTCCTTTTGCTCTAAAAAAACACAAAACAGCATAATAAGTTCAATACTGTATTCGGGTGATAATTTTATTTCATTATCACTAGAAGTTCCACAAAATAATGATGGATTGGAAGAGATAAACGTCACTTATTCCTTTTTTTAAACAAATCTTTATTTTATTTATGATGCTAGCTGACATCTATATGTTGATTCATAAACTATAGATATAGAAACAAATGTAAAGAAATCCTGTTGTCTAGAAGAAAAGATAAAATTCATAAATAATGCTGCACATCAACAATCAATAATTGATTGGAGCCGGTTCATTGTTGGTGTAGTGTTTCCATTTCTGCCAGATGTCAAGTTGTAAAAATTACTATTTGGTCATAGTTATTAATTAATTAGCATAATAATTGATTAATCACCCAGTATTAGAAATGGCTATAATTTTCCATGTTTTAAATATACTACAAATGGCACTAAAGGGCAAGAACCATGGCGGTCTGATCCCTGGAAGCTGTCTATTAGGACGTGGATTGTCAACTCTCTGGAGGGGAAAGCACCTGAGCTGGTGTGGGAGGTTAATAGTTTCCGGCAAAAAATAGACAGTCTATGTTCACACTGCAGCCTGAAGTGAACCAAATCCGATTTTTGGCCCATATGCGACCTGGACCTGATCTTTTCATGGCTGTCTGAACAACACTGATCCGATTTTTTCCAATGCGACCCAGGCCACTTGGCTATCTGGTCCTCAATCCGATACAAATCTGATCTTTTCAAATGTGACCTGTCTGGACGGCCAGATCGCATTAATCCAACTTCAACGCCAAAAATACCCGACAAAGGTTATTATTCTGGGTCTTGCTATAAAGGAGCAGCATGAAAAACAACAACCATGGCAGATGATGATGCAGAGAGCAGTATTTATGTTTAACCATCTAGAAAAGATTGTGTTTTTATGGTTGGGAAAGATCGCTAGATGCGCTCCGGTACTACCATCCATGTTTACTTCTGTAAACACAGAGCATGCTGGCCTGTGATGTCATTGCGTCCTCTACTGCGCATGCGGTGGGACAATTGCATTGTATGACTGCAGTTCACACAGGAGATCACAAAGAAGTCAAATATATTTGGAAATGTGAACGGCAACGCAAAAAAAACTGAGCATTAAGGCCTGCAGTGTGAACGTAGCCTTAGACTTACTTTGACGCATGACTCTGGGGCATGTCTCCTTGAGAGAGGTTGGATACTCTTCCACTTTGGAGTTGCCTATAGTGAGAGATACTGAGCAGGAGTGGGCATACTTGTTGCGCCTCATCTTGTACGTTGGGGTTTACCCCAGTGGGCGACAGGGTGGCCTCCCTCTGCAAATGTGTGGAGGGATCAGTTCTGACTATTGTTAGAGCTTATGTTATGCTCAGAAATGGCAGGTTTAAATTACCCACCCTTTTTGGAGTCCTTATGGGGGACTGGGTATTGCTTCTCTTGGAGACTCTCTTGTATTGCTGAGTGACTTCAGTGCTCATGTGGGCAATGACAGTGAAACCTGGAGGGGTATTGTTGGGAGGAATGGCCAACCTCATCTGAACCTGAGAGAGATTCTGTTGTTACCCTTCTGTGCTCAACATAGATTTTCCATGACGAATACCATCCGAACCCTGCTCAAGCATGGGTGGGGGACTTTGTTGTTGTTTCATCTGACCTTTACGTCTTGGAGACATTAGTGAAGAGACGGGGGGAGCTGTCCACCGACCACTATGTATTGGTGAGTTGGCTCCAATAGTGGGGGAGGAAACTGGTCACACATGGCAGGCCCAAATGTTTTGTGAGGGTTTGCAGGGAACCCCTGGCAGAGATGTTGTTTTAACTTCCACCTCTGCGCTTTGTGGACCTGGAGAAGGCATTCAAATGTGTCCTTCAGGGGATCCTCTGGGGGGATCTCTGGGAGTATGGAGTACCGGCCTTTTAATAAGGACTGTTAGGTCACTGTATGACTGGTGTCAGAGCTTAGTCCGCATTGTTGGGGGACTCGTTTTCGGTGAGAGCTGGACTCCAACAAGGCCTAAGGTACAGTCGCACTGAACGAGCAGAAAGAGAACCAGAACCAGGACAGGACTGCCAGCTGTACCCCCTTCTAGAGCTAAGGAACCACAGCGGGAGAATGGAGCAGCCCGCCAGGGAATCAGCGCACCAGAGAGAGGACAGCAGCTGGTCGTTGCTATCTCAGAACTAGAGGGGAGAAGCACAGCGGGAGATTAGAGGAGCAGGTAATCAGAAGTAATGCCGGCGAGGAGAGGCTACGGCTGGCTGGGGTTCGCCAACTGCAGGAGATCAAAAAAGCTAAGCAGCAGATTGGAAAAGTCCACTGTGAAGACAGAACACTTAAAGCGGGATAGAGGCTACAGCTGCTTAGGAGTAGATCAGTGGTACATCAGAGAGGCCAGACAGGGAGACAGAGAAGAAGCCAACTGCGTGAGATGAAAGGATTACCATGAAGGGTCAGTGAAGCTTGCTCGAGGGGACAGTGGTGAATCCATGGAGAGAAGCCATCAGCTGACCGGTTTATGCACTGGAGGTAGGAAGAAGAAACAGTCCTTTCAGGGCCTAATTAAAACGAATTAAAACGGTATTTTTAAATACCACCTTAAGTCCTCTTAAGAACATTCTCACTTCATCCTTTGTCAACATTATTTTCTCTATCCTCTGTTTTTGAAAAAAGAACCATCAGCAGTTGAATCAGAAAGATTCTTTCAGATAAAACACATGTAAAAATATGTATTCTACGTGTTTCTCCTCCAAGCAGAGTACTTATTAAACCATCCATCCATCCATCCATCTTCCTCCGCTTATCCGGGGTCGGGTCGCGGGGGCAGCAGCTTAAGAAGGGAGGCCCAGACTTCCCTCTCCCCAGCCACTTC
>NW_015150462.1:19407-21452 GCF_000732505.1 Cyprinodon variegatus | reverse complement strand
AGAATAAGGAAAGCTCCTTTTTCTGTGAGTTGGTAAACCCTGTCAGCAGCAGCTCCAGTGAAACAGTGGAAAACCCCTTTATCAGAGGTGAGAGGAAAACATTCCCATCTATTCTTTATCTTTTCCACATTCAGCTATCGAAGAAATACAACTTTTAGAAAAGTAAATGAAAAAAACCCTTCACATTCCATCAAAATTATTTTTAATAATTTTAATAAAATAAAACATTATCGATTCACATTGGATGTGAAATATGTGGACCCAAAACAAGATGCTTGTCTAAAAGAGTCTAGTGGTTTCACAATTTTTCAGAAAATATTTAAGGTTTGACCTTAGCTAATGAGTTTTTAAAACAAAATTAAAAAAAGACTTTAATAGTTTAACAAACTTTGAGAAAATATGTACACTCCTGATCAAAATCTTAAGACCAGTCAAAAAATTGCAAGAATTTGCATTTTGCACTATTGGATCTAAAGAAGTTTCTAAGTAGAGCTTCACAATATTAAAAGAAGAAATCAGCTAAAGAGAGAAAAACTTTTGAGCGGGGAATTTATTGAAAACTGCATTTACACTCAGACGTGATTTTTTTCAGCTGATCAAAAGTTTAAGACCATAGCAGGATGGTCCAAAAGAGTGATGTTACTCTCTTGGAAGAACTTCTTTGTCAGGCATTGTGAACTGCAGCATTGCCCTGTTAAAAAACCCAATCATTATCACACAGACGAGGGCCCTCAGTCATGAGGGATGCCTGCTCCAACATCTCCACATAGCCAGCTGCTGTTTGATGCCCCTGCACAACCTGACCCTCCATTGTTCCATTGAAGGAAAACGCACCCCAAATCATAATGGCGCCCCCACCGCTGTGCCGTGTAGAAAACATCTCAGGTGGGATCTCCTTGTCATACCAGTAACGTTGGAAGCCATCAGGACCATCAAGGTTAAATTTTTTCTCATCAGAGAAGACAACTTTCTTCCACCTTTCAATGTCCCATGTTCGGTGCACCTTTGCAAAGTCCAAACGGACACTTTTGTGGCGTTGAAGAAGACGTGGCCTTTGAAGAGGTTTTTTGTTTCTGAAGCCCTTCTCTCGCAGATGCCATCTGAGGGTTATTGGGCTACAGTCAGCACCAGTAATCGCCTTAATTTGGGTAGAGGATCGTCCTGTGTCTCGATGGACAGCCAATCAGATCCTGCGGCTCAGAGCTGGTGAAATTTTTTTGGGTCTACCACTCGACTTTTTTGTTCCATGACCCTCAGGATCATTTTGAAAATACAAAATGACTGTCTTACTGCGTCCAACCTCAGCAGCGATCGTACGTTGTGAGAGGCCTTGCTTATGCAGCTCAGCAATCCTACCACGTTCAAAGTCAGTGAGCTTTTTTGCTTTTGCCATCAGGAGGTCTTGACAGTGTAAAGACTTGACAGAAAATGACATGGAATCCAGATTTTTGCACAGCTTTTGGCTGTTAAAGACTATGGTCTTAAACTTTTGATCAGCTGAAAAAATAATGTTTGAGTGTAAATGCAGTTCTCAAAAAATTCCCTGCTCAAAAGTTCTTGTCTTTTGCACTGATTTTTTTTCCTTTAACATTGTGAAGCTCTACTTTTAACCTTCTTAAGATCCAATAGTGCAAAATGCTAATTCTTGCAATTTTTGTTCACTGGTCTTAAGATTTTGATCAGGAGTGTATGTATGTTTAAGCATTTTACAATGGTTTAAAAATATATTCAAATGATTTCACTTTTCGTGGAAAGAGTTAAAAGCAGCGCGACACTTTTATGAGAACGTCATAAAGATCCAGAAAAGTTCTTGGAAAACATGAACTATTGGATCTCTCACTAATTTCAGGAAGGTTGACCCAAAACCTCCTTATATCCTATTTGAAGCCATAAATGAGCTGGAATATACTCCAAGTCGTTGAATAAGATGATTATTTAGGTTCAAAATGTTGTTTTGAATTAAGGAATAAAGTTATTGAATTAGCTGAACACCAGATATTTAAGACTTTGCATCAATCAGCAGGTGATCTTTGGTAGTTTAAACT
>NW_015150462.1:14300-16991 GCF_000732505.1 Cyprinodon variegatus | reverse complement strand
TATAAATGACATTAAAATTATTTTAGTATAATTTTAGCAAAACACAGCATTTTCATTTCATATTAGATGTGAAATATTTGGACTCAAAGTAAGAAGGTATTTAAAGAAATACTTTGATTTCACAAACTTTGAAGAAATGTTTATGTTGCATTTATCATTTACAAAAGCTAAGAACATTTTCTTTCAAATAATTGAAATATATGTTCAGAAAAATGAAAAAAAAGCAGAACAACACTTCTATGAGAACATCTTAGTGAACCAGAAAAGTTCTTGGAAAACATGAACTATTAGGTTTCTGATGAAGTTCAAGAAAGTCGATTCAGGTGGTTGAATAAGATGATTAATTAGGTTCAAAATGTTGTTTTGAATTAATGAATAAAATGATTGAATTTGCTGAAAACCAGATATTTAGGACTTTGCATCAATCAGCAGATGAGCTTTGGTATTTTAAGCTAAAAACTCTCCTCCATCACCTTCATTTGAGCTTTTTGATGCAGAGATTTATTGTTCATCAGAACTTTTAAATGTTTGGAAAGTGAATAATCTTCCTGTTTCCTTCTGTTCTGTAGATCAGCAGATATTATAGAAAGGGTTAAACATTACAGCTGCTGAGAAAAAGAAAAGTTCACATGAAGGAGTAAAAATGTTCTTGTTTTTCATTCACAGCTGATCTAATCTATGGAAAAGTTGGTGGCTCCATTATTCTGAATCCAGGTCAGATTTCAGAGCCTATTGAGACAGTGAAATGGAGGTACAAAGCAGAGCTTGCCTCAAAGGGTTCTTGGCAAAATATTCAAAAAGACAATGTTTTTAAAGGTAAGTTAACTTTAAAACCCAAGAACCTGCAGATTAACATCATCCATGATGTCTTTATCTGGATCCTGCTTCCAGGTCGCTGTGACTTTGATAAAACAAGTGGAAGTTTGACCATCAACAGTCTGACTCTAGAGGACAGCGGCAGCTACATAGTTGAGATCAACAACAAAGTTCTGGAGAAGAAGGAACTCCAGGTTATCAGTGAGTCTCTCAGAGATGAGAGGAAAACATTCCCATCTATTTATGCTTTATTTATGTTTTCACCTTCAGTCAAAAAAACACCAATTCCATAGATTGGGATTATCTGATATACAGAGAAGTTAACATGTTTTTACCTCCTAGAACATTTATTTTTCTGTACTTATTTTCATCCCACTTATATTTTTAGGTTCATCAAATAAATGTAAAATATCAGGCAAACAGAATCTGAATAAAGACAGATCTAGACTTTAACTAGGCCACTCCAATACCTTTACTGATTTTTTCTTTCATTTCATCATTCAGAGGTGAACTTCCTGGTGTCCTTTACTACGTCCTCCTGCTGCAGAAACCAAGGCAGTTAAGGTTTAAGGCTTCAAGCTGATGGCTGGATGTTTTCCTTTAGGGATTAACTGTAGAGAGCACAATTCATCTTTGGAAAACGTTTTTAATGACATTAAAATTATTTTGGTATAATTTTAGTAAAACACAGCGTTTTCATTTCATATAAGATGTGAAATATTTGGACTCAAAATAATAAGGTATTTAAAGAAGTACTTTGATTTCACAAAATTTGAAGAAATGTTTATGTTGGATTGATCATTTACAAAAGTTAAGAACATTTTCTTTCAAATAATTGAAATATATGTTAAGAAAAATGAAAAAAGCAGAGGAACACTTTTATGAGTACGTCTTAGTGATCCAGAATAGTTTTTGGAAAACATGAACTATTAGGTTTCTGATGGATTTCAAGAAAGTCGACCCAAAAACTCCTTATATCCTATTTGAAGCCATGAATCAGCTGGAATATACGGCAGGTGGTTGAATAAGATGATTATTTAGGTTCAAAATGTTGTTTTAAATTAATGAATAAAATGATTGAATTTGCTGAAAAGCAGATATTTAGGACTTTGCATCAATCAGCAGATGATCTTTGGTAGTTTAAAATAAAACTCTCCTCCATCGCCTTCATTTGAGCTTTTTGATGCAGAGATTTATTGTTCATCAGAACTTTTAAATGTTAGATAAGTGGATAAACTTCCTGTGTCCTTCTGTTCTGTAGATCAGCAGATATGATAGAAAGGCTTAAACATTACATCTGCTGAGAAACAGATAAAGTTCACATGAAGGAGTAAAAATGTTCTTGTTTTTCCTTCACAGCTGATCTGATCTATGGAAAAGTTGGTGGCTCCATTATTCTGAATCCAGGTCAGAATTCAGAGCCTATTGAGAAATTAAAATGGAGGTACAAATCAAACTCTGCTTTGCTGAAATTTTGGAAGGACATTGATCATAAAAGTTTCCAAGGTCAGTTGACTTGTTGACAGAACGTGTTTTATAACCCAAGAACCTGTAGATTAACATCATCCATGATGTCTTTATCTGGATCCTGCTTCCAGGTCGCTGTGACTTTAATAAAACAAGTGGAAGTTTGACCATCAACAGTCTGACTCTAAAGGACAGCGGCAGCTACAAACTTGAGAACAACAAAGTTCTGGAGATGAAAGAACTCCAGGTTATCAGTGAGTTCAGCAGGTTTGACTGAGGTTTGTTAGGTTTTAACCTGAATCAAGTTGAGATAATCTGTTCCTGTTTCTGTCAGAACCGGTCCCAAAACCCAGTGTGTCCATAAAGTACAACCATGAGAAGGATTCCTGGAGTCTCACCTGTGAAGCC
>NW_015150462.1:7111-13325 GCF_000732505.1 Cyprinodon variegatus | reverse complement strand
CGTTGAGGCAAGGTCTGAAGACAGCTTATATAGTGGATCCTCTGATGATCTTGATGGGCTGCAGCTGTGCAGGAGGCCCACTCAGAAGGATCCACGGCGGACTCTGCTGGAGAAAGGTGGAACTTCTCCAGCTCCCAACAAGAGGAAAACATCAAACTATCAAAGAAACACGACTTTTAGAAAAATAAATAAAAAAACTCTTCAAATTCCATTAAAATGATTCTTGTATGCTTTTAATAATATACAACATTATTAATTCACATTGGATATTAAATATTTTGACCCAAAAAAAGATGCTTGTCTAAAACAGTAAAGTGGTTTCACTATTTTTCAGAAAATATTTATGAAGGTTTGACCTTAGCTAAGGAGTTTGAAAAAACTTTGAGAAAATATGTATGTATGTTTAGATACTGACCAATTTATTTCTTGTAGTTATTGAATGTAAAAGGACAAACAGAACCTGAATAAAAGTCAAAACAGTTTTTAACTGATGATTGTGTTAATCAAGTAAATAAACCTTTTCAAACCAACCTGACTCTATGTTATAAAGTAATCACTCCTTAAACCTAAAACATTTTTCCACCTTGGCTGCAAAACCCGCTTATAGCTGGAAATTAGTGTTTAACATCACTGTGGAGGAAAGAGCTGTCTGGATTCAGACATGTTGGAGTGAAAAACCTGTTTAAGATCATAGTACAAAATCTAAGTTTTATTTAGATGAAGACTTTGACTAGGCTAGTCAAACACTTTTACTGCATTTCATTGAGTCATTCAGAGTAGGGGTGGGTGATATGGTAACAATGTTAAACCATTTCTCTAATTAAAACGGTTCTAAAAAAAAAAAAAAAGGGGGGGGGTGCATGCACTTTAGGCCAGACAACCTATGTGAACTACTTTTAATTTCAATAGAAGCAGTTATGCTAACACCTACAAAAACCATAAACATGCACCATGGCCCTATTGTGTGGAATGGCAGTATTGAAGCATTTTTTGGCCAGGCAGCTCGTACTACAAGTCAACTACTTTAAACAGGCGTTTAAACTCCTAGTTCAGCTGTCTTGAATGGAACCATATGTCTTGAAAGATAAAAGGCAGCTGCTTCTGTGACCTCTTCCCCCTCCTTGCTTGTCTTGCCATACAGAGTGCCTTTATCAATCTATCTTGTGTTAATGCGGTCTGTTTGGGTCCAGTGGCTGCCTCAGGCTCCCCTTGCTGTTTGGCTCTCAGTATACTATTTTGTTTGTCCCTTTTCATTTGGGGCAAAGCCAAACCAGCTTCATATAATGGAATTAGAGTTTTTCCTCAGTTTGGTTTCCAGCCATGGCTCTCCATCCGGCTGCTGCTACACATACAAACAAGGAGTCATGTAAGAAAGTGCCTCACTGCAGGTTTTCGCTTTAATTGGTCAGTCAGGTTGGCTACCTAGTGGGGTGTTGAATTAGAACTGCAATTTATAGGATGTGTCCTAAGCAATCCCATGATCTCCTCACTCACCATATTGTCTACATGTTGTAATGCTTTACGATCTAATACTGTCATTTTGCAGACCTCTAATTCAGCGTTTAACTTTACTACATCCTCCTGCTGTAGAACCCAAAGCACTTTGCGTTTAAGGCTACTAGCTGATGGACGGATGCTGTCCTTTAGGGAGTTATTGCAGAGAGCAGAGGTCATGCTTCAGTTTATTGCAACAAATATTACAGTTCCTGAAGAAGTAAAGAATCCCAGAACACAACACTAACACCACCATCATTTTGGACAGTTAAAATGGCAAATAAAAAGGCTCCTAAACTCACAGAATGGACACAGAACATTTGATCAGAACCAATTCATACTGGATCCTAAGACGCTTTATTTCCATCATCCTGCCTTAAAGCCAGTATTTGTTCCTCTTGATAATTTTGTTAGACTAGAAAGATGAGGCCCAGGCCCTTATGACCATTTTTTATGCATTTTTTTCTTCTAAATTATCATCTCTTTGACATTTCTTCTCAATAGCTTTAAGCTCATCTGACTGAGTGACAAAAAACTAATGTCTAATAATTATAATAGATTAAACAGATGATGCAGATTGTTTGATAAAATGATTTCCCATAAAGCTGTGTTTAAATGTCTGTTTATTTAACACTAAGATGCTGTTCAATTTTTACAGGCTGGTCTTGATCAGTAGTTTTGAGCTTGTATTTTCATAAGAAAATGCACAACTTTTTATTCTACAATGTTGTATCAGCTGTAATCAGTTTCCACAGTAACTAGAGGCTACAATGGCTTTCACTGGGAAAAAAAGTTTTTGGACGTCTCATCAACAGCTAGAAGGCTAACTGTCTACAAAACAGAGAAACGTAGTTATTTCCTCTTAGATGTCAAATTAAGAGTCTCAAACATGATTTCAACAGGATGCAAAGCAAAGGACATGAATCTGAGGCCTTCAGCTGTAGATCTGATCTGATCTGTGAAAAAAAAAAGATGTTTTGTCATTTTGTTGGTATTGATGATCAGACTAAAAGCTGGTTTAGCATTTTTAGGTTAAATGGCTCTGATCTATAATTATATTTGCTTCTTAAAGGACAAGAATGAAGTTAGGCTATCTGAAGTGCATAAATTCAGTTACATTATTGATCCTTTTTGTATCATTTCACAGATAACTCCTCACTAAAGCAAAGTGGTGAAAAAACACCTGACCCAGGTTCTAAAGACAAGGAACAAAGCTGAAACACCCTTCATCCATGTGTGTAACTGCTGTGAGTTGGTCCTCTATGGGAAAATGTTACGAACTTAAAGCTGTTTAACTTGAAGATGACTATTAGAGATTAAACTGAGATTTCAAATGCTGGTGGAGACCTAAGCAACAGTCTCCTGTAGGTGGACAGTTGTCTCTGTCTGAGCATAATGTTGAGGAAGCAGGAGAAACATCTGCTGACAGGAGAGAAACATGAAGGGATGAACTGGAACACTAAAGGTCCTAAGCCTGCCTCACGCTAATCCTGCCTTATGGAGAAATATTTAGTTCTTTGTCTTAATTTAAACACAACAGCAATAACTTTATTGTTTTGTTTTTCTTAAGTTTTATCTTTTCCAGGTTTGTGTGTGTTTCTTATCATGAGTTGGAGAGATGCTTTTTTTTAATCTGTCAGTGTTTCTGCAGGAGAGAGTCCATTTGCAAAACCTTTAAATAACATTTGCGTAAACATTCAGCAACTATTATTTTATAAACTATGTCTGTTTGCTGCAACTTTATGGTCTAACAAAGTTCTGGTTATATAAATATATTAATGAGTTTTTTTATTAGTGAAGAAATCAAACATTTATGCACTAATCCTGAATTATTTAAATTTATGTTTTGTTTGGGATGTCGTTGCGCTCTATGGCAGCTCAATTCACTGTATTACCACTAGAGGGCAGCACACTCCTCTTGTGACAACTCTGAAGTCTGTTTTTCACATCATGTCTTGACTTGATGAATGAACCAGCTGAATGTAAAAAAGTTTATAATTACTTCTATAAAATATGGGTTTGCTTAAAATGAGTAAAAATGTAATAAAGAAAAAGAGATGTCATGTGAGGAAAATTTCTGCGTTGGACCTCAGTCAGTATCTTTCTGCAGAATTTCATCCTGACTGCACTTTGTGTGAATAAAGTTATTGATTATCTCCTTTTATATTTTTTCTCCAGATTATCACTTTCCAACTTGATTTAAAAGAACATAGAAAAAAATCTCAGTGAGCTGAACTTGAATGTTAACTAGAGAGAAATAGTACCTTTTGTGTGTGATTTTGTTTTTTTTCTCTACATGTTTTTCTTTTTATAAACCTGCATAAAAAACAGTCATACATAGTGTTATATAGTCAAGTACTCAAATTATTATTAAGCTGAATAGAAAACTCAACGTGGAAGTCTCTTATCAGCTTTACCTGCCGACGTCGGGGCCTAGGCACCTCTGAAGCCAATCATCGTCCAGCTTTTCTTCTGTAATACCAGCTGAACTTCAGTTGTCAATCAGGTTGTTGCTTTCTTGTTTCTGAGGTTCCAGTTCTTTCCTTCCCACTGCACCATCTGAAGCACCTGTCTGGCTGCACGCACCAATCTTCCTTCCTTCTTGGTTCATTCATGAGACAGAGGAATTTTCCCACAGCTCTGTCTTGGACTCATCCTAGAAGGCTCATCCAAGCCTTCTCCCAGGCCCACTCTCAATCCTCTTGCACCTGTTACAGCCAACGTTCCATCCTCTTCTTCTCCACTTTCATCTACTATAGGAGGCCTTTATGTAAGTAAACATAAAAAAATACTCAACTCAGTTATGGTATATTTTATGTAAAACACTGACAGAGAGTGCTGCAAGATAAATAAAATAAACAATGAAGACAAATATAAGATTTCTTTCAGCACTTTGATCTGTTGAAAATTAGTGGGATCTACAATTCTTCTTCTCTTATTGGTTGGCTGGAGTTTAAATTAACTGGGTGAGAATAATGTGGGTAGAGCCCTATTTAACAAATACAAACAGTGATTTAGACGCCACAATTAATATCACAAAAGACGAAAAAAGGGCATTGAATGCAAACTGATATAAAAAGCGATGTTCACTGACCACAAAGAAGATTATTTTTGGGGGATTTTTTGCCTTTTACTGAGAGCTCTTACAACAGCGCATGAAGCAACACTTTACTTGGAATTTTGTTGTATTTTATGATGCTCTCACTCATAAAACTGCCTTTTTTTCTTTAGACTTTTTAACCAAACAATCAGTAAAAAGGTTGAATTGTGCCACTTTTGGTTTTCCTTAGGCTATAAATATTGAAACTAGCTGTCCATTCTAAAAGGAAACAGTATACAAGGCAACACAAGGAGTTTGCCCTGCAACTGAAGGGTTGTCGATTCAAGCCCTGGCTCTAGCTTTCAATGTCGTGTCCTTGGGCAAAACACTTCATTTGACCTACTGACAGTGGTCAGAGGTTCTGTTGGTGCGATATGTTGGTGGATGGTTTAACAAGTCTGCAACTATCACTCCAGTGTTCTAATGGTACAATGTGTTTGCTCATTGGCTCAGAAAGGGTAATTGATGATTAGAAAACTATTAAGAGCAGAAGCAGGCAGCTGGTATTCTATCGGTAATGGAGTGGCCAGCACAGTCACCAGATCTGAACCCCATTGAGCTGTTGTGGGAGCAGCTTGACCGTATGGTACGCAAGAAGTGTTGGGATCTGGAGGTTTTGTCCACTTTCTCCACCAGAGGGGGCACAAGATCTCCTGGAGGCATGAGCTGACTGCAACACCTGTCTTCAATCTGCTCATCAGGAGGCTTCTTCTTAAGGAGGCGGAGACGGACACTCCAGTGCCAGAGTGTTTGCCAGTAATGGTTAGCAAGCCTGAGCCAGCCTGCTTATCTGAACCTGCCTGATCCAGTCTTTTTCTGTCTCATAGATATTCCTCCCTGACTATCTGAAAACCTGGAGAGAAGTATCTTTCTGGAATCCGCCTGTCTGCTCTCAGAGAAACCCTGGAGGGTTGTTTCTGCCTGGAATCTGCCTGCCCGCTCTCAGAGAAAACTAAGAGAGATCTCAGTCTGGAATCCGTGTGCCTGCACTCAGTAAGCCTCCGCCCTCTGCCTGTCGACTAGCCTCTGGACCCTCAAGGTTCCCCCCCTCTGCAGCTCAGCTCAACTTCAGAACAGGTATACCCTCGTACATCAGAAAACCTGCAGTAACTTGGAGCAATACTAACCACTCTGTCCCCCCTCAGTGGAGAACCCCTGCGTGACCAGTCAACCTACCAAGGACCAGTTCATTATATATTGTGCTTCTTGTAAATAAACCTTTGAACTTTTTCTCTGCCTCTTGAGTGATCTCTGCATGTGGGTTTAGACGCCTAGATCCCATCATGACAAGAAGTGCCCATCCAACTAATCCAACTTGTGGGAGCTGCTTCTGGAAGCATGGGGTGCAATTTCTCCAGATTACCTCAACAAATTAACAGCTAGAATGCCAAAGGTCTGCAATGCAAAGTTTGATGTAAAAAAAAAAGTATTTCAAATACAAATCATTATTTCTAACCTTGTCAATGTCTTGACTCTATTTTCTAATGTCACAACGTATGGTGGTGAATAAGAGTGACTTTTCAGGAAAAAACAAAATTGTTTGGGTGACCCCAAACTTTTGAACGGTAGTGTGTATATATATATATATATGGTGCGCCATTTTTTAAAGTTAAGCAATCA
>NW_015150462.1:4625-7012 GCF_000732505.1 Cyprinodon variegatus | reverse complement strand
CCCTCCTCCAGAGACCCTCCTGCGTCAGAGACGCTGCCCTCCTCCAGAGACTCTCCTTTGTCCCCGGCCCCCAGAGACCCTGCCTCGCCGCCGGCTCCGCGGCACTCTGCCTCGCCTCCGGCCCCACTGCCGGCCACCAGAGACTTTGATTTTCCTCCGCCCACCCTGGGTGGGTTGTTTTGTTTTTTGGACTCTGACTTTTGGTTTTGTGTTTCGTGCCCTCCTTCCTGGTTCCCCCTCCGCCCACCCTGGGTGGGTTGTTTTTTTGTTTCTGGACATTTTAGGGCATCTGGGATCCGCCCTTAAGTGGGGGGTACTGTCATGGTTTTGGTTATGTTGTGCTTTAATTTGCTCTATGTTTCCTAGTTTTATTGGTTTAATTCTTATATTTTTGTAGTTTCTAGATTTATGTTCTCAGGTTTTTCTGTTGTTTTCCTCTGTTGCCCTCTTGTGTTCCTTTCCCCTTAGCTCCCTCGTTGTCTCCTCACACCTGCTCCTTGTCAGCTAGTTAGCCCGTTTCCTTGTTGTTGCTGATCCTGTCATCGCTGTTCTGTGCTCACCTCGTCTCTCCCTGGCTCCTGGGTTGGATTTTTGGATTTTGCCCCCTATTGTTTGTGTCACGATTAAAACTACAATAATTCACCTCAGCCTCTCTGCTTCTGCATTTGGGTCCTCTAAACCAGGCATCCCCAACCTCGGTCCTCAAGGACCGCTGTCCTGCAGGTTTTAGAGGTTCCACTGCTCCAGCACAGCTGATTTTAATTGAAAGCTGATTATTGCATTCATTAATATGAAGTCCCCTTTACTCTGATTCCTATGTATAAAATTCAGTGCTACTTATATATTACAGGGTTTCTTTGTGGTGTTAATTCCTCTCTGCTGGTCTGCACAGATGGTGAAGCCAGTGAGTTCCTGAGTACAGAGAAGAGTGTTTTTCTGCAACCAGACCAGCCACATACTCTAAGCATCCTCTACCTGTCCTTCTATACAGGAACCAAATACTGCTCTGTGCTGCTGCTTAGTCCTCATGTCTGGCTTTGCTATTTACCAGACTTATAAGCAGATATGCTTTTTGAGCTATGTAATGGGAAAAAAGTATCCAACTATTCATGCTAGTTAAATAAATGGAGGTCGATGGATTTCGCTCAGTCGGCACATTTATTCATATCTTTGCAAAGAGAGAACAGTTCATCATACAGCCCTTATGGCACAGCATTCTGCCCTGTTCTGCATGAACAGCGTTCCTTCCCCCTTACTTACAACAATGGAAAAGTAGTCGGAATCAAAACAAGTTACAGGCACTTTGGTTAACAGTAACATGTTATGAATAAACCTTGAGAAAGAATCTGGTTTGTTATGGGAAGAAACTATGTCTAGTCTATAAACACCATCCTGCAGAGAATGGTGTGGGCTTGAAAGTGAAACAGACTGAGTGAAAACTTTTACAGTGAGTAAATAGGATAAATTAATATATAATTAAAAGAGAAATCTAAATTTTCCGACACCAAGCAGTTATATTAAGCTGACCTATTTTTATAAAACAGTTAATAATTTGGAATAAAAACTGAATCTAAGGACATGTTTCTGTCTTCTATGTCTTCGCTCCTTGGTCCCTCACAGTGCATTGATATCTAATAGAAGGTATCAAAGTCATTACAGACATTAGAAACTGGTTTAAGAAAGCATTCTCTGCTATGAAAATCTCTCTACTCTGAACATTACATACCAAACCTTCACATGTGGCCTTTTTTTATTCTTTTCAGGAGCCCATCTATAGACATAAGGAGCCTTCAGAGGGGGGATGGGGGGAGACAAGATTGCACTGGCTGGGCGCCAGATGTGTATTTCTGGAATAAGGAAATAAATAGTTCCAGTACGTACAGGTTTGATTCCTGTCTAGGGTTACTGCAGTTTGCTTATTCTGATTTGTTCCGGAATAACTGACGTCTGTGGTGTTAAAAATTGTCATAACAAAGTGAGATAGGATCATTTACAGGACCCTCAGTTGCAAGATTAATCTCTGTTGCATCAGTGTTTACTCTAAATAATTCAAATTTTGCCTCTTTAAACCTAAAATTGGAAAAAAATACATTGATACACAAATTATGACAAACTAAATGGCTTCTAAATATATAGATTATTACAATATGTTTTGTATATTTGTAATCACAGCATTTTATTGTTGAATTTGTATCAATTTTCACCTGTTTTAGCAGCAACTCATTGGTGCTTGGTTCATTTTTGGTTAGATTTAGTTATAAATGCTTTAAAATAAATTGATAATCTTTCCCACTAATGCTGTATCAGTCAGACCTGCTTTATCTGAACATCTTCTGTTAGTCAGCCAGAGGACGAAGAATGCAGAAAAGTGACCACTCCTTCTCTCT
>NW_015150462.1:0-2898 GCF_000732505.1 Cyprinodon variegatus | reverse complement strand
CTGGCTTTTTACCAGGTTTCAGAGGTTATTTTTATTTTTAATTTCTACAGTATGTACCTGCTCTCTTTTTTTTGCTTGCTTCATTGTAAATGTGCTTTATTTTACTTGGTTTATTATTATTATTATATTGTATAACTTGTATTTTATCATTTGGGATGTGAAAAACACTTTGGCCAACTTAATTGTATTTTAAAACGCTTTTGAAATAAAGATGAACACATTTGAATTATGCCTGGATTCCATTTACAAGCTGAACTGCTTTCAAATATTTGGAGGTTTGAACAGCTTCTGCTCCCCCTGTTCTGCTTTCTCACTGACCAATCCTCTGTATCTACAAAATCTAAAATCTGTATCAAGTATCTCCTCCTCCACTGAGGAGCTGATGATTGAGGAATCTCCTGTACCTCCATTACCTCCTGTGGACCATGAGAACAACCAGACTGAGAACCCAGAGGTCCACGCTGAGGATGATTTGCTCTGATCACCACACAAGGACAAAGGTCTGTCTGTCTGTCATTCGCTCCACATATCAGGCCTCTATAGTAGAGCAGGGCGTCCTGTTTACATTGTGTCTCTAGCCATGTTTGGACAAAGCTAACATGAGGGAGAAGAAGGAGCTCTGTTGGAATTAGACCAAAATTTGTTTTTATTATGTTTCTTCAATAAAGAAAGGTGCCCTCTCTTGGGGCAGTATTTGAACTTCAGACTTACATATATAGGAAACCAAACCCTACACATTAGAGCATGGGAGCTCAAGTCCAGTCCTCAAGAGCTACTATCCTGCATTTTTTCCATGCACGCCATATTTAACACACCTGAATCAATGAGTGGTTCATTATCATTCCTCTGCTGAGCCAAATGAGGGGATTGAGCCTTTAGATTCAGGTGTGTTAGAGAAGAGAATCATCTAAAAGTTATAGGATGGTAGCGCTTGAGGACCAGACTTCAGCACCTCTGCATTAGAGGCTTCTTCATCACCTTCTTTTAAAGCTCATCTTGGAACCTTTTGTTTTGCATTCAACATCAGTGAAACTTCATTTTAGATGGTTTCACTGTTTTCAAAGTTATTCCTTGTGATGTGTAGATTTTGTGCTTGATCAAGTTGGTATGTTGACAAGTTTTAAATTTGACTTTTAATTAGACTTAGACAAACTTTTGTATACACCTAGTTCATACAAAATGACAATACGTTGCTTACAGCTTCCAACCGAGAAGTAAACATTAACATGAATCATGTAAACAGTAAAGGAGAAACGGAAAACCAGTTTAAAATAATGGTGCAAAAGGGCATTAATATGCAAAGGTTCAGTGCAGTGCAAAATACAGTATAATATTGAGTTGCGTCTTATTTAAAAGGATTGTAAAAGTTTCAGCCAATTCAGAGAGCTGTTCTCTACTGTTAGAAAGTGGAGGAGCACTGCTTTTCTCACTGTTGCCATTCGGGTTGCGTTTGGTTTGTTTTGGCAAAATAAAAACATAATATCACCATTGATCAAAAATATTTTTTAAATCTGCTCTGACTTCCATAGGAAAAAATGCTGTAGTCCAGTAATATGTTTGGAGTGCTATTTTATGAAATACTGCAGGACAGTTTAGTGGGAGCAAAGAGAGAAGATGATTGTGAGACATGAACTGTGACTAGAGCCATTGCTTTAAGACAAGACAAGATGCACAAACATAGAAAAGGTTTGACATAGTGCTGGATGGTCTCATGGCATTTGGCCCCCCTCCCTCAAAGCGCAATGATGGACACATTATTTTATTAATATTGTATTTTTATTTGTGTTCTTTTTCCATATTTACATTTTTAGAGACAATATCCATAAGGAAAAATCAGATAAACTCAATAGAAATTAATGTTTTCAGTCTGCTATGAGTTTGTCCAGTGTTTGGCTTTTTGAGATATTAATAATATTCTCACAGATATAAACTAATTTAAACAATTTTATTAAGAGGTCTGTATGAATGTTTTACTAAATAGTAGATGCGTGATTTCTTAATCATAATTGGAAGTTACTTTCATTTTCATTTTAATGCCAAAAGGCTACTCGCGCATTAATGTCGGCTCGTTTTTTTTCTTCCTTCAATATTCTTCTCTCCATGCGGCTCATAAACATCAGTTTTTCCACAGACCTTCCTTTTTAGTCGGATCAGCCTATATTGTGTTTTTGCGGTCAGTCTTTTTCATTTTATAGTCATGTTTATAACCTGGATTCTCCCCGCTCTCCTCATCGTTACCAGCCAGACTGGACTGGGCGAAGGTGAGTATAAATATTAAAATACTGGTGTTATTGTTTTATTCCCAGCTGCTTTATTAAAGCCCTCCATAAAGATGCACATGTTGGCTTGATTTTGGTGCGTTTGAACTTATTCGGTTAGTACCCCATTGACGTTAAAGGTTATTAAAGTGAAAGAGGGATTTTACTTGGAATGTATTAGATTACCGATTCATGCACAGATTGATTTAAATCAAGCAAAAGCGTTAAATATTCGGAACTAAACCTCCCATTATAGTTAGAGGAACTCTCATTGTAACCATGTCTGGCGGTGAGTGGATTTTTAAACCGGAATTCATTATTCTATGAACTTCAGCTGCCACATTCAGGCTATATAGGGGAGAGGGAGCTACGCGTCTATGGAGCTAAATTGAGGCCAAAAAAATAATTAAAAGAAGACCTGAAAAAAGTTTTGTTCAAAAGAAAAAAATATATTCCCGAAAAAGATTTACATCAGAAGAAAAAACACTTAAATCTGAAAAGGATAGTTTGTCAATAAAAGAAAAATCAAACCTGGAAAATAAGTTTCATCAACAATAAACAATACATTTTGGGCCGGATCTATCAAAGGTTTGCGTGTATAAAAACGTGAGCTATTTCACTGCAAACGCTAAAAAATGTA
>NW_015150461.1:2922666-2923728 GCF_000732505.1 Cyprinodon variegatus | reverse complement strand
CTGTCGTGTTCCATTATAAAACAGGGACAGCGTACAATAAACATTGACCTCAAGGGGAGAGATGTATCAGACCAGGTTAAAGGTCAAGTGCTTATTTCCAACCATAGTCCCTGTTGGTGCTGTAGGTTTAAGAAAATGTTAACCAATAAAATTCTAAAATAATATATGTTTTGAATTTGGCTTTCTATTAATAAAACCTGTCCCTACTGAGTATAATTCATTTCATTTCAAATCCCTAATTGTTTTAACCCCAAAAGGGAAATAAAATGCTGGAACTCTTATTAAAAATACATCTATTGCATAAAAGCCTTCAATTTTTTTTTTTACAGAAAATATAAAAACTCCCCATAATTGGGAAGAAGGAACCCAACGGATGGAAGCTGGTTAGAGTTCAGGGGAAAGTAGATGGATCTAAATAGAGGGCAGCCCTGGGAAAAAAAAAAAAGACTAAGGAAAGCATCACAAAGCATTTTTTTTTATAGAATATATCAGTTAAAGTCCAGACCTTAATCAGATTAAACATTTATGGAAAGACTTGAAAATCCATCTAGTTTCAATGAATGCTACTTTATGCTACTTAAAACCAAAGCTGCTGATGCAGCATATCTGTTCAATTCCATCTATATTATCCAGTATGACATTTTTATTTCAAACCAAACTAAACAGAGTCAATATTTTTAGGATTTCCCCCAAAAATGGAGAGAGCAAAACAGGAAAATTAAACTATTTTCTGAGCAAATAACTGTTAATAGTGGTCTTAACACTTATTTTGTATCTTTTAAAGCAAAAACTTAATTTTATTTTGTACTTAAGTACAATGTAGAACCTGTAATTTTTTACATCTACTTGAAAAGACATTCTGTAAGTTTTTATGGAAAATTATTTTTTTTTTAAAAGCCTTTTTATTTGACCCTTTATGAATAAAACATTGTTTGATTAGCAGACTGACTGTCAGGTTTCTGTTTCTGTTATGTTTTTTTCTTTTGAGTCTTACTTTATTCCTTGTTTTCTAGTGTTTAGTCTTCTTTTCTCCATGTTTTATAGTCCTAGTAATTTAATTAT
>NW_015150461.1:2919768-2920906 GCF_000732505.1 Cyprinodon variegatus | reverse complement strand
TAGATAGAAAACTTTGAATCAATCTGACTGGATGATCTGGTGAACTGGAAAGGGCCTTGAGATGACGTGTGTTTTGAATTGGCGCTATAGAAATAAACTAAATTGAACAATTCCCAGAGTTATATTAGCTAAATGGGACTTGTCTGGGAAAAAAAAAAAAAAAACTTTAGTTTTATAACAACCATTTTATTTAGTTGAAACTTCAGTTCTAAAATCAATTCTCTCTGTCCTTTGTTATCTGAGAAAACAGAAACTTGTTGAAATAAAATCTCTCCTCTGACTTAGCTTATAGATTTATATTGTACTTTTTTTTAACTCCTTCTTATAAACATGGGGATTTTTGATATGGATGAATACAGAAGAACATTACACCAATATTTATAACTGTTGTTCCGAAATAACAAAAAATCTAGACACGGAAAAATTCCAGTCTAAAGCCTTATCCTGCTGTCACATTAATGTGACCTGTAACAACTTTCCACCTCACATGGAAGGAAAGCCCGAACAAACAAACTCACACCTGCAGCGTTCATCTTTCCTGAATGACTCTGTGTGTCAGGAAACTGTGGTGAACTCACTCCTCACTTCCCTATGGTGAAAAAGCAGAAGAGCACTTTTGAGGCCAGTGGACTAAAAGAAGAGCTGATTCTCAGCCCTGACGTTATTATTGTTGGCTGACTTATTCCTGGATAATATTGGGGGAAAACGGTTCCGCTTCTGTTTTCCTCTTTTTCTTTAGCCGTGCAAGAAGTTAGAAAAAAAACAACATTATCATTTTATGTAAGATGCAATTGCAACTAAGGTCAGGAAAAGAATTTTTTGAAAAAGTCGATGCTTTGTTAATCCATAACTAGATTAACAAATGTTCTACCTGTTATTTATGCGGTAGGAAAACTGTCAGTAAAAACGTAAATGTCGAAATATGTCAAAAACTTAAATAAATTCTTGATTTGTGTTCAATATATATATATATATATATTTTATATCTTATATATCTTGATAACAATAAAAAAATATATATTTCAAAAAGCTCACGTTTCTTATTGTGAGTTAAATAACCAGACGTTTTACTCTACTAAGAGTAATGAGTAAGAGTAGTGATACACTCTAAAAAAAAATAATGAAATACAATTAAGAA
>NW_015150461.1:2910626-2917541 GCF_000732505.1 Cyprinodon variegatus | reverse complement strand
GCGCAGGCCCCCGAGTCAATCTGGTACCTACAACGGGTCCCATGTATCCTATGTAGCCTTGGATATCCCAGCATTCATTGCGAGACCCAGCAAGCCGGCTGCTCCGTGATCAGAGGAAAAAGGGAAACGGCGCCGAACAGTGGTGAATATTGGAACTTCAGTTTAATATAATCCAAGTCTGTTAATAGTTCCGTCTGAAATGAATGAAAACAGTTGTTTTAATGGTCATTGAATCAGATATGTGGCGGTAATGTTTTTTTTTTTATCTGTTACTGTGTAAATGGGTTTGGCTGTAATTTAAGGACAGATTTATAATATTTTTGCAGTGTGGGGACTATTAATCTGATAGGATTTTTATTTTTGAATTGCTATTTTGCACAATTTGCTTTACTAAGTAATATTTGTTGTTGAATATAACAGATATACTTTTTATACATGTATTGTTTAGATTTACTTATATCTGTCTACCCATTTCATAGAATAGAATAGAAAATCCCTTTATTGTCCCACAAAATTCTGGTGTTTACAGCAGCAAAAAGATTATAAACAAAAAGTGGTCACACCAACCTTATTTTTTGATGTTGAACATAAGAGATTTTGCAGATATATTTTTATACACACATTGTTTAGATTTCCTTATATCTTTCTACGCCTTTTATATCATTACATTAGCTTTTATTTGTTCCTGCTCCCGGTTGTTGGCACCTTTACGTTTTTGTTTACTTTACAATAAAAAGTTATAATAATAAAAAAAGAAACAGTTTTGAAAAGTTCCGTATTCATTCTTTTCCTGCTTTTTTGTGTCAACTGTCACGGTTGCTAAGCGACAGAGGGTACAGTGGTGAAAGCCTTAGAAGGCTAGCTTAGATTCACAGCCAAAACTCTTCCGGTCTCCTTATTTCCACGGACTTTGAAGGATCCAGTCCAGGTAGACCGCGTCCTTAGAGGATTCAGCCCATGAATTCGAACGCAGCCCATAGATTCGAATTCAAAGAGCAAATCTGAGAGCAAAAAGCTGATGTGTTGTAATGCCTCTATCTATCCACTAGGTGTCACCATTGCAGCGGTAACGGGTGATCGAGAGAACTGAAACTTTCAGGGTTGAAGTTCAGCTTTTCTGGGTGATAAATCATCAGTTATCTCTTCTGATACATTTTCTTTTTTATCTTAGCACTTGAAATACGGACTTTCATAAAAGCCAAGGTTTGTTTTTAATCTGTATTCCATAATTTGTGTGTTTTTCCTTCTGAGTTATCTTCTGCATAAAAATGTCAGATTAGTACAATTACCTGTTATTTTTTGTACACTAAAGAGCATATCGTTCAAAATAAGGAACTCTCTGGCTATTTTTTGCTGCTAATTATTTTTTATTTATATTCCCGATGCCTCAGCGTCTGGATTTACCGCTTCATCTGCTAAAGCAGCTGGAAAACTACTATTTTTAATAAGTTGATATAAAATATATTCACATTATTAGGCATGCAAACACATGACGGTGTTCCCTTTACGCACAGGCGCGTCAGCGCATGGCTGAGATGGTGAGCACATACCTGCGCGCGGCTAATGACCACATCTATATTCTGCAAAGCGCTCTTGCGGCTGCCGTGCAGTTAGTAAATCAGTGAATTAACATGGCTGGAACATCGGGCTCAGCTTCTGACATCTCCGCTTTTGGACACTGAGGCGGTGATATTTGGACTAACGGGGCCTCTGTGTGTGTTGATGCTAAATATAAAGCCCCCCCTCCGCCCCCAGAGGCCCGCAGAGTTCATATCAACCCGGGCGGACAGATCCTGGCGAAGGCCGCAATCAAACAAATGTGCTGAATGATGGCTATGGACGTGTGTGTGTGTGTGAGAGAGAGAGACATTTTATCCCCCGTTGCTTTTATTTATCACCATTTATTGTGTCGTGTAATGGCAGGGTGCTCACATTTCTCTCCCACAGCAGGAGACATAAATAAACAGCTCCAGAGCATCAATGATGGGATGATTGTTGGAGTTTGGTGTCCAACCTTGACCGTTTATGGCACATTTTTCTCAGACTCTGCAGAGAAAAGAGCAACATCTGAGCTGGAAACACATTAATGTAAAAAAATGCCCCCAAATTTACATTTTATGAGGTAGACTTTCATCTTATCCCCTGTCTTCATGTGTTTTTATTTTATTTTATACTAAAGTACACTGAAAAAAATACCATTTACTTAATCGTATTTAGTTACTTTAGCAGGTTAGGACATAAAACAATTTTGTTAAAGTAACTAAATATGATTAAGTAAATTTCAAAAGTGGTTGTATTATTTTTTTCAGTGCAATGGGAACTTTTTTTAAAGAAGCACTTTATTATTATTTTAGAATGTACTTAACATATTAACATACTTTACATAACTATATTTGGACAACGAGTTTAATGATAATTAAATTATCTAAAATTAACTCTAATAGGCAAATGAGGGGAGGTTTTAATTCAACTTGTAAAGCTGTTTTTATTTTTTATATACATATATTTAGTTGATAACCTACTTCTGAGAACAAAATATAACATTTAAAATAAGCTAAAATAAGAAAAAAAACATTCAATTGAAATGATTCCTCTGCTAAATATTTTTTTTTTTTTTATCTCTGAACCAAATTTTATTCATTTCGTCCTGAAAACAGCTGGTGAAATTTGTAATATTTTAATTTAATATCAAACAGGTGTGAATAATCTCAGTTGGAACCACGGCTAACATGGAGTTAGGATAAGAAACTCCGCTTGCTAAACCAGGTTTAGCCCAAAGTTATAATAAAGATCTAGTTAAATGATCTGACTTTAGTGGTAATGAAAATAAAACATACTATATGCTCAGAAGTT
This sequence comes from Cyprinodon variegatus, assembly GCF_000732505.1. NCBI lineage: Eukaryota > Metazoa > Chordata > Actinopteri > Cyprinodontiformes > Cyprinodontidae > Cyprinodon > Cyprinodon variegatus. Next base: position 2,914,688 of record NW_015150461.1, on the reverse strand, counting down.
AGTGTTTAACACCAAACAAATATACAATTTTTGTCTGTTAGCATTAGCCGTCCCTGGATTAATGAAAATGAAAGCCTGCTAGCGATTTTAGCTTTAGCATTAGCGATGTAGTTAAACCAGCAAGGACACAAAGGGGTAGAAAGAGAATTAATATACATATTAATACATATTATGAACTTTTATAGATAATAACATATGGGATTTCTCATTTATTAATGTATTAGCTATATAAACTTTAGCATTAGCGCTGTAGCTAAATTAGCCTAGCTAAAACTGACCAATCTTGAATCCATGCCCAACACTTTATCAGTTTTTAAGGTTTATTCTGATCATATTCATTATTAATAAAACCTAAATAGGTTTCAGTCTTAAAAGCCACATAAGATGAATGAAAATAAAGGTCAGCTAAGCTAAAATCAGGAACTAAATTCTCATCCAAGTGTTTAGATTAGTTTTGAACCATTGTTAATGTTTACATTTAATGCTCGGTTAAAATTGAAATAGTTTAACTTGCTTATATTTGATATTGTTTCATGTTCCTTTTTTTACAGTGAAACCAGGTCCAGCCTGCTTTCTGGTGTTTTAATGCTCTCACATGTGAACCAGTGTGCAGCATCACACCTCAGTGAACAAACATGCAAATGTTGCTGCTTGTTTTTCAGCACTCTCTTTCAAAGCTTGATGTTTAGACTTTGGAAACATTTTTTTTACACAGTTTAGTCCATAATCCTCGTATTTATGCTGGATTTATCACATACTGTCTCGCATGAATTATATGGAATACATCTGATCTGATTTCAAATGGATGGGCTGAAAGGAAAAGAAAATATGTGCAGCGATTGGCAGGATCTGAAACTTTTCTTAAGCTTCTAATCTGCCAGAGTTGATACTCTCACTGAGCATTTGGACTGCTCCACACAGCTTATTGAGAGAAACATAACACTGCATTTGTTTCTTGTTTTTCTTAGAAATCATATGCATAAAATGGTTTATCCTCATTTGATCTAATTTATGAACACCTTTAATTAAATGTGGGAACAAGCAGTTCGTTAACTCATCATCCTGCACTGCAAAAATTGAAATCTAGTAATTATTTCTTACATTAAGGGTATTGTTTCTTGAATTGAGGAGGTTGGAGAGATCTTTTGCCAACAGAATAAGAAGGTTTACATTTAAAATAAGAAAAATAATTAAATTATCTTATTTTAAGAGTAAAAATACCAATTCCATTGGCAAAACATCTTATTTACCTAATTGAATTAAGGGTAAATACACTTAATTTAAGATATTCTTACTTATTTCTAGATCCTTTTTGCAGTGTGTAGACTTTCTTATAAAATGAGGAAACAAAACATTCATATTTTTAATATAATTAATTGGCCTTGGCACTGTAAACCTACTCAAAACGCGTATGGGTACTGATTATCTCAGATTTTTTGCGCAAGTTATAATATTTAAGTTTGAAGTATGTATATATTTTACAGTATTTACAGCATGATGTAAAAAATATAAGTAATTCAAGCTTAAATGTGTTAATATACTCAGAAACCTTAGTTAATCGCTCACTAAAGTGGAGGATTCTGAGCTGTTTGGGTGAAAAGACGCTCCAAGGATCTGCTCCGCTTCTCCCTCAGTGTGAACGCTGCAGGGATTAAACCGATTTCCTCATGAGTTGGTGTTTAGATTCAGTCCTGAATGGTTGCTGTAAAGTAAAAGACTTGCGCGCCCAGAGACATGCGCTGCTTCGGGCTTTAAGTAGCTGGGGCGGGACGCCGCGCGGAGCGAGGCGGGGACAGGGCGCGCTCCGGTCGGGTTGGTGGACAGCAGATTGTCCGTATCATTAACTCACTTCAGGAGGGGGGGGGCGTTCCCAGAGACCACGCCTCCTTCACCTACTATAGTTCCTCCTGTTTGGCATCCCAGAGAGGGTCCGAAGTGATTCCTCAGGGGAAGCGAGAAGAGCGCAAATCATCCGAGCAGGAGCGGGAGCCGCGCGGATACCCAGGACTGCCTTCTTAATTGCGCGTAATCTTCCGTTTCATCCATCTGAGCAGGAAGGAGCACTTTTTCTCTTTCTTTTAAAGAAACGGAGCAGAAAGAAACCCCGATTCATCTCCTTTTCTTTTTTGCCCGTTTGTTCCAAAAGCTGACATTTTCTGCTTGTATTTTTGTTTTGTCTTTTTGTCACCTGTACCTTGATCCGTGGAGGGGGAGACTGTCGCCGACTCAGCGCGCACTCTCATCCTGCGCTCCCCCCTCACCTCCTCCTCCTCTTTCATCGCTTCTCTTCACAGCTGCTGCCTCCCATTCTTCCCTCGACATGAGGAGCAGCTAACCCTGGATGCTGACAGCTCCCCTTTTTCTTCCCACATGTCGCATCTTTTGTTTACTTTGAGAAGAATGAGCGCATCTAAACAGAAAGTGGAATAGACCCACGCCACTTTGCTCCTGTGACAGCGCTATCAAAGAGAGACGCCGAGAGGAGAGGAGGGGAGGAAGAGAAGAGAGGGGAAAGGAGGAGAGAGAGAGAAAGAGAGAGAGAGACGGAGTGAAGGTGCGTTTTGATGTTTGGCATCCACGAGAGCATCCAGAGGAGTGGGAGTAGTATGAAAGAAGAGCCCATGGTGGCCGGGATGAACGCGGTTCGCACATGGATGCAGGGCGCCGGAGTGCTGGACGCAAACACAGCCGCCCAGAGGTGAGCTTGAGGCGGATGAAGCGCTGCGCTGCGCTGCGCTGCGCTCCTCCACCGCGGCGCGCGGAGAGGAAAAGCGCGTTCAGATATGCGGCGTTTAAAGACGGAGCGGCGGATTCACTGGGGGCCAGGAAGGCGTCCCCAGAGGACCCGGCGGTGGGATCACCTCACGTCCCGCCGGAATCTCAACTTCTTGTTTTTTTATTTTTTTATTTTTAACTTGAATCCAACTCGCGGTTTTAAAGCTGCTGGAGATTTCAGACATTTTAAGGCGTCTTTGGCCCAAAGTTCCTGCTGTGAAAAAGTCAGCAGTGAGTTTTTGCGCTTGGACTCTCAGTTCGCAGTGATTTGTTTATTTTTCGGGTTTTGGTTTAGCAGCTTTTCTTTTTTTTTTTAAACATGTCCGAATTATTTCGATTTATTTAAATCAAATTCTTCAAGATGAAAAAGAAAATGTATCGCAGGCCGATCATGCTGACTTTTATAAATTATGACCAACATAGCAAATATGTTAAACCATAATAATTAAAAACTTGATGTTATTTGTTGATTTGTGGTTAATTGATTAAATTAAAATGCGCAAATTAGTCCTTTGAGTTTGGACGCAGATTTGGGGGAAAAAAAGCAGCAGCGTGTGTTTATTATTTTATTATTTCCTTTCCTCTTCCCTGCCTTCCTTGTTTCTGGTTTCTTTGCTTTATTGACTTTCATTTGTTTGTGTCCGCAGCGGAGTGGGTCTCGCTCGGGCGCACTTCGAGAAGCAGCCGCCCTCCAACCTCCGCAAGTCCAACTTCTTCCACTTCGTCCTGGCTTTGTACGACAGGCAGGGTCAGCCGGTGGAGATAGAGAGAACCACATTTGTCGACTTTGTGGAGAAAGAAAAGGTGGGTTTTTATTTTTTATTTCTTACTAAAATCATCAAAGTTGTGCAGCTTCTTATAATCCTTTTTTATTTCTTTTTTTTCTCCTTTTAATCGCCCATATAATAATAATAAACGATGCGCCTCATCTGCAGGACTAATTCCTGACGCGATATAAAAGCTGTTAAGTCAAAGTGATGAATTAGCCGCCGCGCTAACAGAGGCAGACGCACAGCAGGGATCAATTCCTGCTCAAATCTTTTCCCATTCATGTAGTTTTTAGTTGCTGCTTCCCAAAGCGCATCCGACCTCTAATCATTATTCTTGATGGTTTTATTCAATTTTAATGCATTTCTTTAATATTCTGGATTTATTTTTCCAGTGTGGGAACTTTGGACTCAGTTTCCGCTCCTGGTGGATTTATTCTAACATCTCTAATCAACTTCTAAACATCAGGTTTTTTTTTTTTAAAGCGTGTCCGATGTTAACTTGAACACATAATTTAAT
>NW_015150461.1:2895735-2910195 GCF_000732505.1 Cyprinodon variegatus | reverse complement strand
GGAGGAGGTGGAGGAGAGGGTTTGTTCGCTCTGACCGCCTCTCTGTGTTCGCTTCTGTTTTTATAGGAAACGACGGGGGAAAAGACCAACAATGGCATTCATTATAGGCTTCAGCTCCTCTACAGTAACGGTGAGATTTATTTTAGCTCCCAATTTATATATATATATATTAAAAAATTAGAATAAATGTTACTTTAATTCAATTAAATTGACATTTTTCAGATAATTCTATATTTTTCCTTATTAATTATGTATTAATTATTTTCTTTCAATGAAACTAATAAATAATACATGCTCTTTTTTTTCAAACAAGCCATCCTTTTAGATAAAACATTAAATCCAGATATTATATGATACTTATGTTGAATTAATCACCATTTAATTTGACTTAGACAAACTTAATTTAATTTAGTCCACAGAGAGTTTATACAAAACGTCATATATCATAAACGTGAAATGAACATTTCCATTTACAAAGTGCAGCAGTGATCAAATGTCTAAGTTTATCTAAGAAAATGACCTCTGACTGGACAGTTTGGACTCCTGATTTAGTTTTTTTGTTTTTATAGTGAAGGAAACAGACTGATTATGTCTAAATGGGTCAAACTTTTCCACCTTTTTCTGTTTTCCTGCAGGAATCAGGACAGAGCAGGATTTATATGTTCGACTTATTGACTCCATGACTAAACAGGTAGGAACCAAATCCTGCATCGCAGCTTAAGAAAGACACAAAAAAAGAATTAATCTAGTTTGTTTGTCCTGCTGATGTAGAAGTTACCCCTCCACACACACACACACACACACACCCTGCCTTTTTTTAAGCCTGTGTCTGAGACCCTTAACTTTCAGCAGAGCCCAGCCGGCTTGATAAACGACCTGTCTTACCTGTGGAACACATTTACAGAGGCCCAGAAAAGTAGAGGACATGTGTCCTCATACTCCTTCTCTCCTCAGCAGCCTGCAGGCGAGGATGGTGGCAAAGTGTGTGTTTTTTATGTATATAAATGTGTGTAAGAGAGAGGAATGTGTGTGCATATCGCACGGTTGTGTGTCAGCGGTGGAGAGAGACAGTGATGCATGCCAGCTCATTCTTTGAGGACCTTGACCCTCATTTCCTCAATGTGAAACAGAACAAACTATTCTGGAGTGTGGTGTTGTGGCCAATGCAGTCGCACAAAAGAAATACAGAGTGGCGCTCATGTTAGCTGGCGAACTCTGAGGGAATTCTTGGTGGGGCTGAATTAGACGGCGAGGAGAAAAGTAAAGCCCCCTCATCACTGTTTTCATATCAGGTCTTTTGTTTTGCCAATTCTGCCTCTAGTGCCATTAAGCTGGAAGAGAGTTTGTGTTAGAATGAAAAGAGTAGGAGGAGATGCTGTGTGTTTGTGCTTGTTTATCAGGCGTTTGGTGTGTGTGTGTGTGTGTGTGTGTGGTGGGGGGGGGGGATTTTAGGGTGATCAAGCCCTAGAGAGCATGTTGAGCGAGGTTGGAGGGGTAACCAGACTAGATTTTTGGACGGCGTGCTGCATGGACCAGATGGTGCACTATACTCCAGTCTGGCAGTCCAACTGCTCACTGTACACCGTGCACAAACATACGTGCGAGCGCTAACACATCTTCGCCACATACACAAACACACACATACAAATAATTTTCCCTCTTACCGTCTCTGTCGGAACACGGCGTTCCTGTTTCGGGAGGACTGGATTCCCACGATACGTGCATTTGCCAGATAGACAAACATTTCTACCAAAATGAAAGACACACACATCTCTCTTTTTTATTTTTTTTTTTATTTTATTTGGCTTGAAGTCCTGGTTGATTTTCCATCAGCACAGTTTGCGAAAACAAAACAAAAAAATGAATTTACGAATACTTTTTATTTTATCTTTTTATCGCATTGCGGTTCAGGCATAAAGAACGGCGGGGCTGGTCGCCGTACGCCGTCAGGGGCACATTTAGAAAGGAGGAGAATGGAATATTTACCCCTCGTAAAGGCATGATAGACGTTTCATTCAAGAGACAAAGCGGATAGGATGTGAAACTTTCAAAGACACAAAGGTGACAAAAAGGAAAGGAAAGCAGATAAATGACTGATAATAGCAAAAGTAAAATAAATAAAAGAAAGCTCAACCTTTTAAAAGCTAGGTATTAATATAGCTATGAATATAGATCTAGAGTAGTAAACAAATGTATTAAAAAAAAGGAAAAAAGACGTTGATGTAAAGTATGTTTGTATTTTACTGCAGTGACCTAATCAAACTCTAACCAGAACAAATTATTTTTGATTAGTATAATTTTATAAGTTCTGGAAATGATTTCCAGAATCCACCTACCTTAAAACCTGAAAAGCTTTTAGCCAATATGGCGGTGTCTAATCCCACTTTATAAGGTTGGAACGTACAGTCAGAGACCTTTGACCTCTTCTCTCTTCACACGCCCTCTAATTTGTCCAGACTCTGGATTCCAAAGGTTTGGGAACTAACATGATATGTTAAAAGTTTTCTGTGGCCAGATTATTTGGATCTTTGACCTAAAATGTTTTCATTTATCCCCAAATTTTAATAGATCCATGAACTTGAAAAGGCTTACAGGGCTTAAGCAGAAAAATGGTAGCCTCGTGAGACCATCCTGATCTCACGAGCTTTCAAGGTTTCACTCGCTAATCAGTCTGGAGACTCTCCGTTAAAGAAAATTTGGAGCCGTTCGCCAAACGAACGTCCAATCAGCGTTGGCTTTGAGGCGGGTTGAGAACATGGAACATGGCGGCTTCAGCCGATGAAACTAGCGTTAGCGTGGCTATCGAGCAAGTTTTATCGCAATTACAGAGTATTTCTTCACTGAAAGAAGAGCAAAACACTGCTCTGGAGGCTTTTCTCAGAGGAAAATATGTTTTTGCTCTTCTCCCGACTGGTTTGGGCAAGAGTAGCCTGGCTTGTGGTTGTGTTTTCGTCGTCGCTCTGTTAGTACGTCATATGCGTCGTTGATCTGATTGGTTTATTTGGCCCGTCTATCACCAACATAGGCCAATCAGCTAACCAGTATTTTCGCCCCTTCCCAAAATTACTTCTACGGAAGGTTTCCAGATGGATATGCGGAGCAAATCCATCTGGTTAGAAAAATGGGCCCACAGTATCATAAATCCACCTCCGTATTTAACAGTGGGATTGGGATGTGTTAAAAACCTTTGCTTCCCATCCTACCTACCTGCAGTATCTGCTGCCATAAATTCATCTTAGTCTCCTCTGACAAAACTAAAAACTTCCATGGAAATTTCCCGTGTCTGTTGTCCAACTCCACCTGTTTACATTTGTGATGGTAGGACAGAGGGGGCTTTTTCTGGCATCTTTGACCTTAAAAACCAGTTATGGGTCCCCTAAGATGTCTCATAACTACAGTGTCAATATGTTTTTCCATCCCTACCATCCTCACTGGAAAAACGATCTAGAAATAAGTAAAAATTTCTCAAATGAAGTGTATTTACCCTTAATTTGAGTAGGTAAATGAGAAGATTTGCCAATGGAATGAGTATTTTTATTCTTTAAATAAGATAATTACATAACATGCACTTGAAATAAGACAATGCGATTGTGTTTTCTTATTTTAAGTGTAAATTGTCTTGGTCTATTGGCAAAATGTCTCTTTTTCCTCCTCAATCCAAGAACAAATGCACTTATTTTAAGAAAAAATGACTTATCTAGATTTTGTTTTTTTCCAGTCCTCCAAAGATAAAGAAAAGTCTTCATCCAGCCTCCAGGCTAGCAGCTTTCATGTAAAAAATGTCATGTCAGACCTGGCTCAATGATTATTTTTTTACTTATTAAAAGTAAGTTATTAAAGTAATGCATCAATGATAATTAAAATAAACTTTACATTGTGTTCAAATGTATTATAAACTGTGCCGCTGGTGGTTTTTGTAAATAAATCCTAAACAAAGCACCAACTGTACTGAAACTAAAAGGTGTCATTTTTCTAACATATTCATCGTCTTGCAAAATATCTGAAACATAAACGGAGAAACCAGCAGCAGCTGTTTGCATCTGAATGTATTTTTCATTTTATTTCAGTGATTGTTCCTCTTCTCTCCTTTAGGCGATTGTTTACGAGGGTCAGGATAAAAATCCAGAGATGTGTCGGGTTCTGTTGACCCACGAGATCATGTGCAGGTAAGCTAGACTCACAACAAATCTCTTTATTTATCCCCCCTCGTAGCTCAGAGAAAAAAAAAGAAATGACACAGAGTGCATGGCTAAACTGCGATAGAAATCTTATCATTTTCCACAAAGTGGGATGGAGAGACGAGATGGGCCCTGGCCTATTTCTGTTTTGCACGTGCATGCTTGTGTGTGCATCCCTCTCATGTTCGGCTAATTAGGACAAGGAAAAGCTCATTACTCAAACCCATCCTCCTCGGGCCCCTGTGTAATACGCGGCAGTTTGCCTTGTCCTGACACTGAGCTATGCGCCGACTCGGATTTCACGTGAAAACGCAGATATGAATTCATTCTCCAAAAGTAGTGAGAAGCATCAGGCAAAGCATGCGAAGGGGGGTCCCACAAGAGCGGCCGCTTGGTGGCCAAGTGTGTAGCCGCTTCCTGGTTATCGCACCAGGCAATTTGGACCACTTGTTTTCATATGCTGCAGGAAACGGTGGAGATCAGAAATCTGATCTGGCTCTGCAAGCCTGTGGTCCTGGGGGACTGGAGAAAGCATGGAGGAGGAGAGGGGGGGTCAGGTTCTCAGTTGTCTTCCTCCATCTCCTCCCACACACTCATCCAGTGGAAGCACACATGATGCAGGGAAGACGCAGACATGCAGACACTCACAGGAATAAAGGTAGATGTGGTAGATTTTGGGTTACGGCGCGCTGCAGTCGAATCATTCTAAGAGGACTCGTCACATCAGTATGCAGCCCCCTTTTTACCCAGCATGCACCACTCCCCAGGTCCAGTGGGACCACTCTGTGACCCACTTCTGAGAGAGTGAGAGAGAGAGGGGTGGGATAGAGGGAGGGGGACGAGCGACGAGGAAAAATAGAGAACATAAGATGTCTGGTTGTGTGATGTCTGACAGAAATGGAGCTAACCTGAGCCCTGGAGGCTAATTCAAGTTTGTATCCAGCTCCTAATCGAGCTGCCCCCCCCCCTAAACTTCACCTAAAATGATCCACAGAAGCCCCCAGTCTCACCATGAAATCCAAACCACCTCACCAAAAAAGTCCCACGCCCTTTTGCTCCCCGATTTCTCTTTTCCTGCTTCGACATCTGTCTTCCTCTCTCTCCCGTTTGAGTTGTGTCTTATCTTGCTCTCTCTGTTGTTCACATCACGCCGACTAACCCCCCCTCGCCTCCCCCTGCAGTCGGTGCTGCGATAAGAAGAGTTGCGGCAACAGGAACGAGACCCCGTCAGACCCTGTCATCATCGACAGGTAAGCAAACCCCTGACACCACACCGGGCCAATTCCTGCAAACACAAACGGTTGTACAAAAAAAAAAAACCCACAGCGTTGCAAGAAAGACATGAACATTTAAGATTAAAGCAGGTTTGGAGGTGAACTTTTGACTGGAAAACAGAGACCTCGTGAAAACAGGGGCCGCAGGTTGTTGTTTTGTTTTCAGTGACCGTATAATGTTCTCTGCAAGCAAAAAAAAAAAAAAAAAAATGCATGAAGCAGCAGTAAATTATATTCCAGGGCTGAGTGGATGGAGCTGAGCTCTGCTCCAAGTGTGGTCAAACAGTGTTTGTGTGGTCGTGCTGATGACTTAACTGATGAGCAGTTTGGGTTACAGCTCCAGTCTGGGGGCGAATGGATGGATGTGTGTGTCAGTGTGCATTCAACAAACACACACAACTTGCCTTAAAGTGTGCGCCTTTCTCCTGTTGTCATAAACTAGCTCAGAGCGATGCTGCGGCTCGTGTGATTTAAGGCCGGTCAGGAAAAAGAAAAGCCCTGTAGATTTACTGTCCTGCCTCCGGTATGAGTGTGACGGTGTGAGTGTGACGGTGTGAGTGTGTGCTTTTTATGGTGAGGCGTTTATCTGGACCCCCGTGCATGCAGATCTAAACAGAGAGGTCAACTTTTTCAATTCAATTCACCGCACTTTACAGTTCACCAGATCATCCAGTCAGATTGATTTAAAGTTTTCTATCTAAGGAAAACCAGCTGATTGCATCGACTCTTCAGCAATCCCTCAAACTTAGCATGCTTGTAGCGACAGTGGAGAGGAAAAACTCCCTTTGAACAGGAAGAAACCTCCATTAGAACAAGGCTCAACTTTTTGACAGTAGGAGTAGTACATCATCTGCAAAGATCAACATTTTGTTGTCTAGTCCACCCATTTTTATACCTTTGATTATTTTGCTTTGTCTGACGGGCTGTGCCGAGGGTTTGAGTGCGAGAATAAAGAACACGGGTGGCAGTGGGTCTCCCTGTTTAGTACCGCATTCGATTAAGAATGGGGTCAATCTTGATCCATTGGTTGTTGCCGTTTAAAAAAAAATCTTTGTATATAATTTGGATTATTTCTTAAAAAAAGGGTGTCGAAACCCAAATTTTCCAAGTTTATAGTATAAATAACTCTACCTGACTCCGTCGAATGCTTTTTCCGCGTCGAGTGACAGGGCCGCTACAGGAAGGTATGAATATTGTGCCTTGCAAGTACGATGAAGTAATTGTCTTAATGCTGATTTATACTCAGAAACCAGGTCATTTGCGTGTGTCGCAGTGAAAGTAAATGTTCCTCTGCCCCGCCGCAGACAAATTGTAGGTGACCGCAGACAGGAGGCCTCTGATTGGTCAAATCTACATCCCCTCTACACTATGCGTACTTCCTGTTTGGTACCTTACCGGCTTGTTTAGTTTGTATGACTGCCATTGTGGAAAACGACTGGTGAAGATGGACCAGCTAGAAGTCCGAGGTGCGCGAGAACGCTGGGACCCTTTTTCCACCTGGATCCTCTCTCTTTTTCGCAATCATGTCCCTCCGTTGTCGCACAAACTTGCCCCCGCTTCCTCACCGCCTTAGACCCACAGTATCTAGACCCACAGCTAGTTCCTGATTGTCCCTCTGGCGTTGTGGCGTAGAATAACATAGAGCAGACCACGCTTCAATATTGGGCATAAATCAAAAATATCTGGAACAAGCTCACTGCGACACAATGCTTGGCCAGTGTGTATAATTGATGTTATGACCTTATTAATCCGCAATTATAATATTTTTGTGAATAACTTTGCATCACCGCACAGCAAACTTATTGGCATGTAGTTTGAACATTCCAAAGGGTCTTTCCCTTTTTTTTGGAATGACAGTAATTAGTGTTTCCTTCATTGATGCGGAGAGCCGATGCGATTCGATAGCTGAATTAAAGGTTTTTAATATTTCTGTACCAAGCTTAGATGTAAATTTTGTTATAAAACTCATTGGGAATACCCTGCAGGCCTGGGGTTGCTCCATTGGATGAGAATTTAATGGTTTTAAGGAGTTCTTCCATAGTTATAGGCCCTTCTAGTTGTTTGGCACTCTCTTTGGACGATTTCTGAAGGGTTATCCTTCCAAAAACTCTTCTGCTGTATTAAGATCAAATTCTCCTTCTTGCCTTGTCTTTAAACACTTTATTGATTTATTTCTGACTAGTAACTATGGTCAAACCTTTTTGAAGTTATGTGAGAAAGTTCACCTGCAGTGATTTCTACAGATTAGGAGGCTAAAGCTAATGGTTTGTCCTCCTAAACATTTTTTAAGGATGTTCCTATTTTGGGGACTCTTGATATAAGTTTAGATACTTTTTAAATACTTTATAGGAGCAAATCTTTCATTTTTTATTACCTGACTTGTAAAGGCTTTCCTTTAAACGTGTAACAGTGTGTAATTGAGGTTGACCTTGACCTCAACATGTGTCAGTAGGTGAGTTTAACACACGCTGGGCGCCATACTTTGCCAACGAGACTTAGCAAATAACTGGATTTCTCTCCCTGACAGTTTTATTAGTATCAACGCTTCTGAGCGTTGCAGGTTTGAAAAAGATTGCTGGGCATCACACCTTGGAACATTGGCGGCAAATAAGTTGCCCGGGGTGTCGGTTGTTTAATGAAAGACCATATGGGCTTTATTTTTTGTACTCCTGTCATAGATCGTCATTTTATATTGCCCTTTACTACAACTGTAAACACTTGAAATGTTCAATTCTTCAGGGAAGAGCATTGAATCCTCCTGAGCAAATGATCATCGAGGTCTGTAAATAACCATCGAATGCAAACGTAATGAAAGCAGTCTCAAAATGGTGTTGAGGCTGGAATAATTCTTAGAAAATAAGTGAACTTTAGTCTTCATCCCTCCCTTAACCTAGACCTTTTCTTCAGCTTTCACTACAAAATTATCCATTTTTATACTCCTATAAGAAACAAAGTGACAAAAACATCAATGTAATTATTCATTTTTTTTGTTGACCTAGAAATGCTTATATTGGATATTGAGAGAGGAGCAGATCATAGTTTGTTCCTAGAAAGAGACGTTGGAGGCAGTGCACCACCAATTATCTTCCTGGGTGAAACTGATACTTTATAGAATAATAGACAGTTTGAACATTTAAATATAAAGTAAGTTTCTGCAAAATAGGTAAAAGAGATATCTCCTATACAGCTGCTACGATAGTTATGATTTGTTCTTAATGTTGCTTAATGTTATATTAGGTTATAATCAGAGTTCTCATCCTGATTTGATGTTCCCAGAACTCGTTTCCCTCAGGAACATAATCCTCGTGCACTGCCTCCACCTCCATACCCCATAAAGAATAATAACAGAAAACTATCATGTTTCTTATTGGAGTGTTTGAAATTTTAAAAACTGTACCCACATAAACTTCTTTGACACTTGAGAATGAAGCTGGCCTTTAAAAGATTAGAAATCCACTTTTGGCTAGCTGTTACCATTAGCCATTTGGGGCCAGCTCATACTACCCAACAACGTCAAAAAAGTTGTCTAGTTGAATCCTTATTAATATCTTATATACATTAAACAACCATCTTGACATTTTAACTTGGTATAATACAGATTAGATTGCCCAAGAAGCAAAAGCTAACAGTCAGTTAGCTGTTAGCCAGAACATAGTTCCGCCATCTTGAAGCAACTTCTGTTTTAAAAAAAACATCACAACACTTTACTGTAGGGCTATAATAAATAGACATGTTTCATATGTATTAAAACTGAAGCAAACTATTGCTTACTATTCTAATTTTTATCTAGAAATAAAGTTGGAAACTTTTTACCAACAATGCTGTTTTGGTTTTAAGCTAACTTTTCAAGCTAAAAGCTAAAAGTTTCAAGCTATTTTAGCATTTTGTTGAAATATATGGACTATTTTTGCTTTTGCATCAAACAGGATAAGAAAGGATAAGATCCCCATCATATGTCTCCATAATTAGCTATTAACGCTAAAGAAAATGCAAATTCTATATTTAGTAGGCCTACATTTCATGCAGTAAGACCATTGGGGTCCTAAATCAATTTGTAGTGCAAATAAATGTAACAAAAGTTTTATAGTTCATAAAAACGTGACTTTAAACTGCTTTAATGCTCCAGAGTTTAGACTAGTTTTAAGAAAGTTTACTTCTTTCAAGCTAGCTGTTAGCTTTAGCCTCAAGTAACAACAAATCTGGATTAGAAATTGAGGTAGAAAGAGACTTTGTGCTGTTGGTATGATGGAGAAAACCAAAGGAGAGTCATTTTTAGCTGCTTGGGAAAGAAGAATCACTTTTCTGTATCCCTTCTTGTGATCTGCAACAAGTCTGAGTGTCTACGTTCCGTCTGATTTGAATTTGTCATGTTTGAGTGTATTTTTGTGAGTGTTAATGAGGCAGTGACCTGTGCTATCTGAAGAGCGCAGCTGTCCTGTTCTCACTGCTGCTCTGTCAAAGCAACTCTTTACCTGTGTACGCATGTGTATTTGTGCACAAGTTTTGTTACGTTGTTGGTGTGTGTGCGTGCGTGAGTGTGCGTGTGAACGCCACCCTCGTTCTGCTCCACTGAAGCGAAAAGGCCTCACCTCAGCGCTCCCTGAGACAGCTGCACCCCACCACGTGGCCTCAGACATACATGCCTTGCCCATCACACTCTGTCATATCTGTGATTTTTATTTGAACTTTTCTTTTTCTTTGCGTATACTTGTTTTTTTTTTCTCCAAATCTGCACGCTGTTGCTTCCTCGGTTCTCCCAACTCTCCCAAACCCAACTCCCCCTGTGCGGGTTGAGCTCGTAATGGAGGAGCAGGCAGGCTGAGAAGGAGCATGTGTTGTGGCAGTATTCCCCCGACGCCCGATGGCTCAGGTGTGAGGGCAGCGTTAACGAACAACAAATTAGAACAGGGGGGGGGGGGGGACGCAAAACAACAACAATATCTCAGTTTTCCTCTCCAGCGAGCACTCTTTCTGGACAGGGAAAATAGGTCAGGTGAGCGCCGAGCTGTTGGGGAGGGGGCCCGGCTTTTAAAGGAGGGACTGGGGGGGTAATAAGAGTGAAGGAGGAGGAATTATACGTTTGCTCATTTAGCACCAATATATTCTTGGCAATTGTAATAATCAAGGATTCATAAACAAACAAACAACTGCGAGGCTGAAACTACTGACTCAATTACCATGAGCTCCCCTCCTTCAAATTCATAAAGAAATACCATCAGCAGCCCTTCTCCACCCTTGAAGTTATTTAGTTCGTTAAATAAGGGCTCGTTAGCCCTCTGCTGTTTCGCAGAGATGATTAGATTTTACAGCCCTAATTAGCTGGGCTAGCTCTAACTCTTCTGGAAGAGTAATGGGTGTGATTGCCTAATTAGCTCCCTCTCGTTAAGTCGGGAGAAACACGCCACTGCAGCAAAACCGCGGGAATGAGGAAAAATAAAGTCAGCTAATGAGAAACTTATTTGATTGTTAGGAGAACAAATGTGATGCGGTGTGGAATGTGCGTCGCTCTGGGTTCTGTACGCGCTCACCGGGAGGATCTCCCCTCCCGAAGAAAAGACAGTTTTGTTTTGGGTTTTAAGCTTTTATAGGAAAGTTCATCAGTTTATTTTGTGCCTGGAAGAAACACTTCTGTGTTGGTAGAGCTGCACTGAAGCTATAAGCAGCAGACTCCTATGTTGGAGCCACTAATAAAGATGTATAGAGCTTAATAAAATATCTTTTAATGCATCTTACATAAAAATAAAAAAAACATAATACTTTACTTTGGTAGTAAATGTATAGTGGAGGATGTTCTTTTTCTGGGTGGATCATCTAAATAAGTGGTCCTCCTAATTGTCAATCATTCTGGTGATATGTTTACATAAGGCCATCCTACGTGCTCATCACCATTTTCACTAACCGATGGTGAGTCTGACATAGTTAAAAAATTGGAAATCTTTTGGAAAATATGCTTGTATGAGGGATGCAAACAGCAACTTTTAAACAGAGCGTGCACGAGGAGAAATGGGCTTGTGCACGATCTTGCACGGGTTTAATAGGGGTTCCTGCTTAGAAGCGGGTACTGGACTATGAATGAGCTTTTTTTTTTTAAAGTGGAGAGGTCGGGTCTTTTCAAAAATTTACAAAAATCCTCAACCATAACTGCAAGTTTCCAAAGTTAGAAATTAAATGTTTTAAATAGCTCCTTTTTGGGGGCTAAAATGTGTTTAAATGAAAGTTGCAATCTATTACTAAATGCAGTGGCGGGTTTAAGTAATTTGGGGCCCAAGGCAAAGGCAGGCGTGGGGCCCTTTGAAATAGGGAAAAAACGCACATAAAACAATAGGTCACTACTGTAAACATAAACAAAAACACCTGCATTATTTGTTTTACCTTTTATCCGTCATTCCTCGTTTTTTGTTTCTCCCTCCTTTTTTTCATCTTTTTTTTAGATGTTTTCTGTAACTTTTTTCCTAAAGTCTTATTTTCATGTTTTTGCCTCAGAAAATCCTGAGAAGAGGAGATCCATATTCATTGAATTAAGAACTCTGAGAAAGAACACAAAAAGGCCTAAATGACTGATTTCTCATCCACTGTAGCAAAGCATGATGTCATCATTGCTGATGTTAGCTACTTGCCAGCTGCTAACCGCAGTGACTAATCTAGTCATTTCCAGTAACTTTTAGAGCATCTCTCTGCTTTCCTCTTTCTCTCTTCCGTTTCTAACATCACTAGGGTAACTTCTTTTCATTTATTTTTCTTTCCTATTCTTTTTAAGTCTAGCATTCTGTTCTAGTTTGCTTTTCTATATTTTGCTGCCGTATATCTGGATCATTTTTACACATCTAAATTAAGATGGACCAACTCAATTTCTGATGGCATTTAAGTGAAATAATAACCCCTTAATTTTACCTGATTGTATCACCACCCCTGACTAAATATTACTGTGGGATATAAATATGATGTGACCCAATCCTGTACAATGAACCCTATTTATATATACAACACAGACTCTACATGTGTTTGGTATTAAACAGTAATTAGGTACGGCAGAGGAGGTGTGATGCTGTTGGGCTACTTCTCCTCCAAAGACAGCGGGAACCTTGCTGTGAAAGAGTTTACATCATTATCAACTCTTTGATATAGGGTGTTTTTAATAAAAATCTCCCTCTGGCAGAAACCTGAAAAAACATCTACCAGAGCATTATTGAATTTAATTAAATTCGGTTTATTTTCACAGCGCCAATTCACGACACGGCTCATTCCAGAGACAATTCAATCGGATCTTCCAGTCAGATTGGTTCCAAGTGTTCTATATAAGGAAAACCAGTTAATTGCATCTACTTATTGACTCTTTAGCAGTCTCTCACACCAAGCATGCTTGTAGTGACAGTGGAGAGGAAAACTTCCTTTGAACAGGAAGAAACCTTCAGCAGAACCAGGCGTCTCTCTGAGCGGCCATCTGCCGAGGCTGACTTGAGTTCTAGGATACAGACATACAAAAGGAAGATAAAAGCACTGACATGTAAATATTTTCTATGCTAGAAAATGTAACAGTAAACCAGCACCATAGGTGACTCAGTCTGAGGAAGAAACAGTTAAGCAGACAAATCTGAGTCAGTTTTCAGGTCGAAGGGATGAAAAAGAGGACGTCAAGTTAATCATAGCTATGTCTAGGAGAGAAACAGGACTAATCACTGAAAAACAGTTATTGCAGATTCCAAAAAAGTTAAAAACAATCCACTGGACTTTGTTTCCAAGTTTTGAAGACATTACGCTTCCCATCCAGGAAGCTTTTTCAATTTAAAATGTCAGCAATAGTGTTGACTACGAAGGTTTGTACAGTAGCCCAGCAAAGCCTCGAAATTAAACACTAATTCTGACATTTTGAATTGAAAAAGCTTCCTAGATGGGAAGCGAAACGTCTTCAAACTTGGAAACAAAGTCCAGCGGATTGTTTTTTTTTTTTTACTTTTTTAGAATGACTATGACCCGGATGACAGAGAATCTTCACCAGCAGTTATAGCTGAGTAACGGGTGGGTAGTTTCGGACAGAAATGGTTTATCAGACATAATCCAACTTTAGTCCCTATCCAAAAATCCTATTAAAAAATAACTGAACTGATCTGAAGAGAAGAGAACCTTGGAGATCACCAAGACTTCTGAACACTAAAGAAAATATCTTTTTCTCATAATAAAAATGTAAAAATCAACTGTTAAATACATCGTTCTTCACGCTACTGAGATAAAAGATGAATTCATTTAAAGGTTTTATACTTCAGAGGCGTTCAGTTTAGGTCGACCTCCCTGAAGTTTTCTCTAACTGTGCCTCTACGGTCAGCAGCTCATGCCATCCCTTATAAATCCTACCTCAGAGGTGGCGAGCTCTCGGAAATTCAGATAGACTTCCACATGACACGCGGTGTCTGTTCTTGACATGAGTCCAGGGAAGCAGTTGAAAGGTGAGATGCTGCCGTGCATCTCTTCCCTGAGGGATGAATGTGTGGTCTGCTGCAGCCTCTAACGGTGGGAGGATACTGTGAGGTGGAGGGGGGAGTCCTTAACCCCTCAAACCTCTGTTTCCTCTTATCTACATCATTCCTGGTTAATGTGGGGTTAATCATATGCAGGCTCTGGCTATGATCAGTCCATCATGTGCCTGGATGGGCCTCAAATCACAAACACATCCCCTCCGGCTTCTGCATAACTTCCCCGGAAAGCCTGTATTAAATATTCCCTCCCATTTAATAATTCAGTCTAATGAATGTTTATACACCAACAAGTCAATCAGCGCAACGAATTTCAGCTTGTGGTGGTCAGTGCGAAATCACAAAACTATCTGCAATATTTTTAGTCTTCATCAGCCAGCTTTTCCTATAAGGGTTTAAGGTATGCAGCTTGATATAGATCTAAATAAATTTCAAAATATTTCCTTTTTAAGAGCTAAATGCTTTAATTACTGATTCAAAGACAAGGCAGCATTATCCTGTATGTAATAAACGTTTCCATCCTTCCAGGGTAGGAACTGC
>NW_015150461.1:2891199-2893893 GCF_000732505.1 Cyprinodon variegatus | reverse complement strand
TGTTTAAATATCCAAAATCACAATGTAAACAATACAGTAAAACAGCACAGATCTAATAGTGGGAGTGAAAAGCCTGCTCTTCTTTGGGGGTATTGCTATCCCTCCAGCACCACGTGTCGTCCCCTGGCTCCCACCACCTGTGTCCTCATCCAGGTCCCACCGGGCTGCTGCAGGGTGTCCCTCCAGCAGGGGAAGCTTCTCTGCAAAGGGTGGAGGTGGAAAGACTGCGAGCAGAGATAAGGATCCTCCGATTAACCCGGCGGGGGCCAACGGGCTTCCCCCAGTGCAGCGAAAAGGGGTCGACCCAGACGGCGTTCTGTCAGTTTTATTGCTGTTTTTCAGCTCGTATGTGTTTGGGTTTGCACACCCGTCTGTTAATGTTGCCCATTTCCTCGCATGCGTGTCCGCGCTTGGATATCCGTGTGCGTGTGTTGACAGAGGCCATTTCCTGAAGAGTGTGTGCACGCGCGAGCGCGTTGAGTGAAGAATGTCGGGCAGGAAGTGCTCCTCCCGGGGAGGGTGATGTCATGGCCGACTGTTTCCTGTTCTCCAAGCCTGCAAGGCAGAATCACTTTCAGCTTTTTTTGGGAAGTTCAAACTTGCAGACCTGTTTTTATTTATTTTTAACCTTTCAGGCTTCTACAGATCAACACCTGATGTGTTTCAGGATGTGGCTGAAACTCCCAATTTGTCTCAGAATCTCTCCTTTGGGGAGACCTTTATTTTTTTTATTGTTTTGGTTTGGATGCACTTCCTGGGGTGGGAGGTCAGGAGTTGCCTTAGCTAGCTAACGTGCAGTAGTGAATAATGTATGTCATTGACTTTATGTCAGCCCTCCCAGCCCCCCCAAGCAGAGCCCACCCATGTTTAATTCATCCTTTTTGTCTGTGTGTGTGTGCGTGCGCACTTGCAGGAGTCTGTAAGCATGTGTGTACGCACATAAGTCTGCAAACGTATGTGTATGTGTGTCATTTAGAGGCCCAGTCTGCACCTGTCCAGCCATTAGCCCCCCGCTCATTTGCATTTGATGCTAATGCGGTTTACTGGCAGCGCCATCCGTCCCGATAGTTTAGTTTCATTTTCAGGACTGTAATAGTGAGAAGGTGAGCGCACACACCGCCACAGACGGCGTCCTACTTTCCTCAGACAGAATCTATTTTATTTACTTTGCTTTTTCCTTCCTGTTTTTGTTTTTTTTTTGTGTGACATGCTGTCTCTGACCACCTATCAGAAGCTTTGACATTTCCCACCAGGAGAAAAGGATGCAAACACTGACACGATGGCACCAGGTTGTTTGATTTTCTTTTATCTGGATTTCCTTCGATAGTTGCTGCACAGACTTCTCTCTCTCCCAGGAAGATGTTTGTGTTGCTGTTGATGTGGTGATTTTTTATTTTTTTTTTTGTGCAGGAGGCTGTAGGAAGTGTAGAGGGGGGGCGGATGCATTAGATGTTAGGCAAGGCTTTGAAAAGGACTGGCCCTGAGCTGGTTGTGATGTTTGTGCAGGGCTCAGGGGCAAGGAGGCAGAGTTGCTTGCTCATCGATATGCAGGCAGAACTCCCCTCCCTCAGGTGCTATAGTTGCTCCACAAACACACACAAACACACACACACACACACATGCAGGAGCAACAAAAAATATAGCACATGTCGTGCAAAAATATTGTGCGTACACACAAACACACGTAGATGCACAGTGACCTGCAGCTTTCTGCATCTGTTTGGTCGTGTTCTTGTTTTTTCTTCCCCCTGCAACGGCTCCCCTTACCCCCCCACCCCTCCTAAACCCAACCAGAGATGGAGGAAAGTGGATCCCCGGGGGACGGACGGCTGGGTTGATTGACAGCAGAGAGTTTGGAGGTCGAGGAGCCTCCAAAACAGCCAAGCCTTTTTTTTTTTTTTTTCTTTTTACCCCCCTCTCTCTCTCTCATCTGGACCTTCAGCCTCTTCTCACCCCAACCAACTGCTTCTCTTTCATTTGCTTAAACACCCGAAAAAATAAAAAATAACCATCATTTC
Organism: Cyprinodon variegatus; assembly: GCF_000732505.1. Classification (NCBI taxonomy): domain Eukaryota; kingdom Metazoa; phylum Chordata; class Actinopteri; order Cyprinodontiformes; family Cyprinodontidae; genus Cyprinodon; species Cyprinodon variegatus. The sequence continues at coordinate 2,891,875 of NW_015150461.1, read as the reverse complement.
CAGAGCATGTACCTGGGTGGTGTTTTTTTTATTGTTTGCCATTATGCTGCAGTACATTAATAGAAACAATTTGCGCTGTGTGGCGAGCTGCGCTCTGGAAATATTTCTGTTTTCATTAATGCTTTAATTTTTCGTTTACCCAATAAAGTAAACGGGGCTGGTTTATCCCATATAGGTGCTAAAGTTAATGCTCTCCAGCTGAATACAGGCAAAAGGCATTTTATTAGGGCATTTAAAACATAATAGAGAAGCAGCAGCAGTGAAAAGTTCTGTTTCCTAAAAATGCTGCGGCAGCTAGCGACCTGCAAAGTTGTATGAAGATGGAGGATTTCCACATTCCTCTTAGAAACAGTTTAATTTTAGTCCAACTGGTTGGAAAGCAGCTGCAGTCCTGCTAAAGTTTCTAAGTTCCAGAGTTTAGATCCTCCTCATTCGATGGCTGTATCTAAAAGTTTCACATTATGCAAAATCTCTGAGGTTTCCTTCCAGCTGCTGGGAGGAAGGATCTGTGATAACGCTCCCTGGTGCATTTAGGGTGCAGCAGAACAGTTTTGTAGAATAAACATCTAAGAATTCTGTAATTAGTCTAGATTTTAACAACCTAAGGAGTTTAATGTAGTAGGGATGCACGATATTGGGATTTTGGCCGATATCCGATATGCCGATATTTTAAAAC
>NW_015150461.1:2888226-2890573 GCF_000732505.1 Cyprinodon variegatus | reverse complement strand
TAGAATGTAGTGATATTTGCTTAAAAACAACTAAAAAGTTGTTAATGGCAAAAATTAAAGTATTTGTGCTTAGTTACTAGAACCCTCTGTCTGTAATATATTCCATAGCTTTAGCATTTTCCTTCCGCGTCTTAATTTTGCACGACTCTTCATTGATCCGTTGCATAAATTTCCAATAAAACCCATTGAAGCTTTTTGGTTTTAAAGAGGCAACATGTAAAAAGAAAGTTAAGAATATGAGCCCTAAAGAGCCTGACATTCCCGCCTCCACCTGGCTGCTCTCCTTTTCTCTTCCCTCCGCCTTTGTGTTGGTGTTCGTTCTCATCCAGAATGACGGGGTTCAACTGGCCAGAACTGACCTAAATGAGTAGCGTTCTACTTCCCAGAGAGCTATTTAAGACTTTCTTTGGTGTTGGAGATTACAGGCTGGGGAGATAAAGAAAGAATAGGAGTTTGAACAGAATGGAGATATATTTGCCATGTGGAAAAAAAAAAAAAAAAAGAAGGTCTCGTGTGTGACAGCATGTGGTATGAGGAGCGAGGAGAGCGTAGCGTTTTCAAGGATTTAGTCCGTGACTCGCCCCAGAAGATGCGCTCAATTTGCTTTTTAAATGAGGCATGAAGAGCGCGAGCTCGCCGTGTGACGGTATACATTCAGACGGCGTGTCTGTGTGTGTATGGGTGTGTGCGCGCCGCCGGATGAAAGGCTTTGTTGTCTAAGTGGTCTGATGTGTGTGGACAGTCTAGCACACGGTCCACTAAGTGCTCTCTCACAGCCAATGTGTTACATGACTGCTTGTGTTGCTGCTCTTAATTGAAAAGACACACCAGCCCCTCTTGGTGAAGGATACTCAGGCCGTCCCTTCGTAGAACGGCTGTGTGACACCAAGCGGCATCCTGATTTCAGCCTTTCATGATTCATTGTTTACTGGTTATTTCTGCTAAGCGAGAACACAGACCGTATGCTCTATGCCAGCTCCCCCTTTCCCAGCCTGATGCGTCTCACTTCCTTACCAGCCACTTTCCAGAGCTGCCCTCTTTTTCTGTTCTTTTACCTCAGCTCTGCTGCCCAGGATGTGAGGCCAGGTGTCCAGGATGAGTGCTTGTGACCCGCTGAGCTCCAGCAAGATGTATGCTCGGCTGATTGTTTTCCATCAATCTGTCCAGGAAGAATGGATCGCTGGCCAGGCGCTGTGAGCGGCGCTCTCAGTTTCACATGTGACAATGAAAGGAAAGCCTGGAAGGGACAGGGAGGGAGAGATGTGTGCTGTGATAGCAGTGGCGGGATTGTGCAACAAACTTATGGTATTTACGCTGCCTTGAAAAAGTGTTTAGGCCAGTGTGAAATGTTTTGCATGTTGTCTGGTAAAGTGTGATCTAAATGCTGTTGGATGCTCTGATGCTTATAACTTACATCTACATGTACCAGTTACCTCTAGAAGACTAACAATTTTCCAGTAAAGTCTAGTTTCAGATTAATTACAGCTGATCTTTGAGTGTCTCAGCGGATTGTCACAGATTAATCTGTTTGACACGAAATCCTTTATTCTGGACCTCAACAAATCTGCAATGTGGGCAAGAAAAAAAATAAAAATATGTGTTAGATGTTCAGATTAAGCAAAATGAAGATAAAAGGACCAGCGGACATCACCCTGAGAAACAGTGGCAGCAATATAAGTAACAATTCTGATAAAACCGGACATGAGTTATAAATGTTAATAAGAACACACTCAAACTACTCTCTATGTGCATTTTGATTGTTTTTTACGAGTACAGATTCTGTTCCATAAGCCCCCCCCCCAAACACAAACCACAGGTTTTTGCTCCTTCTCTGCTCTCTATTGATTTTTATCCTTCCTGCACTGGAAAAACGATCTAGAAATAAGAAAAAAAATCTTAAATTAAGTGTATTTACCCTTAATTTAAGTAGCAAAGTGAGATAGTTTGCCAATGGAATTAGTATTTTTACTCTTAAAATAAGATAATTAGATAATATGCATTTGAAATAAGACATTGCAATGGTGTTTTCTTATTTTAAATGTAAATTGTCTTGTTCCATTGGCAAAATGTCTTTTAGCTCCTCAATCCAAGAACAAATTCACTTATTTAAAGAATAAATGACTATTTTTTCCAGTGTGTAGATTCTCTCCTAATCTCCTGTGGACCTGTTTCTTTGCTCATGTCAACTTTTGTCACTTCGAGGGTGGAACCAACCTGAGAAAGTAAACTCCCTGTGATTGGCCAGTTTTATATGAAATCCCGCCTCTTGAGAGAGTTCAGTTTTCGTCCAACCATCAGCTAGTAACGTTAGCAAAGCTTTTTTAGGCTAAAAGATGTTCTCTTAAAC
>NW_015150461.1:2884398-2887877 GCF_000732505.1 Cyprinodon variegatus | reverse complement strand
GTGTGGGGTTAAGGGTATTTGCTCAGGAACCCACAGTGGAGGTCCGTGGGAGTGGGGCTTGAACTCAGAACCCCAGGATTCCAGGCACAATGCCCTATCCACTAGGCCACCACTTCCCAACGCAAGAAGGGTCTTGCCTGAGCACCCATACTGGCAGCTCAATCCCCCAAGCTGGGATACGAGCCCAGGCTTCCTGTTTGCAGGAAGCAGGGTAATTACCAATTAAGGTTAATGTTTAAGGTTTATGTTTTAAATATTTTTGCAAAGAATGGGCAAAAATTCAAATCTGTAACGTACAAAACTTGCAGACACACACCGAAAAACTTGCAAGTGTGCAAGAAAAGGAATATCTACAAAATTATTGGTTGAGGGGTCACTGAATGTAACACATTCCCCATTTATTTACCACTTTGATCTGGTATTTTACATTATATTCCTCAGACATATATTGGATACTTTGTCACGACAAAATAAATGATATTTTCTGTGCAATGCATGTTTTTTTTTCTTGCAGGATTGATTTTTCTGTTTTTTGAAAGCATCAAAAGAAAACACTTAGAAGCTATTCTGCAACCATCAATGTCTCAGAGTCCAACTTTTCCATATCTGCTCTTATGTGTGAGCTTTCTGGCATTGAGCTTGACTAATTTGAGCTGCTGTTAGGAGAAAAAAAGAAACCTTCAAGGGTGTATCTGTGCGTTAATTAAACGTAAAGCAGAGACGGCGGCGTGCGGAGAATTATGGTCAACAGCGTTGTTTGATCAAAGGAATGATATATCCTTCTTTTCCTAATATATTCTTATTTTTTCCTACTTTTCATTCGGCATCAGCAAATGAGACCCAAGCACATGTCACTATTCCACTTCAAAAAGCCAGTGCTGAATTTAAAGGTCTTTGTTTGTGTTTATGTAACTCATGAGGGGAGACAAAGTAAGGCGTAGGCAATCGACTGAGACACTTTGTTGTTCTACACAACTTCACCCCCTTTATGTGTGCGCTGCGAACGTTGTTGGTTTGTTTACCGAGTGGCTTGACCTCGCTGGGAGGAATGTTCACTTGTTTCCTTGTCTTTTGTCTCTGATTTTATCCAAGTGTCTCTTTCCTTCTCTTCTTCTTGTCGTCTTCTTCTCCGTCTGCCCCTCTGTCTGTGTCTCGTTTTCTCTTTGGTCCTCCCACTCAAAACTCCAGATTTAACTCTGGAGGTTCTTCTGGTTAATCACACTTGGAAACTTCCCCAGCGTTTGAACGCTACCTCCTCTGCAACGAGCTCTTCCTCGACAGTGAGAGTCGTGCTAATGATCCCGGTTATTGGCTTCTTCCAGCATCGGAGCCGCAATTTACATGAGGTGACATTCAGTTCAAACGAGCAGACCTTTGCAACCTTATTTTCTTTCTCTGGAAAACAATTAACCATGCTGCCTGCTCTCCCTGTAACTTCTCTCCCCTCCCGCCCCCCCTACACTACTCCTCCCTCTTCCTCTGGTTATTGTCTTTGCAAAAACAGAGAAGATTTACTGCCAAAAGAATGAAGGGTGTGTGAATTTTCAGAGCCTCTAAGTCATTTTATTTAGAAGAGCTCGGGGACATATTTTGTGCAAATCTAGCACGGACGATTTTCTTAAACTGTGTCAAATTTGTAGAACAAAAAAGCAAACCCCAGTATATACGTCTCTGCGCTGACCTTGGTAAATTTAGCGTGCGCTCTCTTCCGCACTCCCCCTCGAATAGACATATAACCCACCGCGGCACGTTCAAACGCAAAGACAAACTTTACAAGCGTGCCGTTAATGAAGTGCATCTCTCTTCTGTCATGATGCCCATGTTAGCATGACAAGATGTTTACACACGCAATCACGGCGCCGCCTCTGATGCAGGCCCCAGGATGAAAGGGAAGACAGGACGAGAAGGAGGCATGACGGCAGGCGTCAGGTGTGGACAGCTTCTCTCTGCTTGACAGTTCTGATGGTACCCCACTGAGAGATGGAGATGGAGACGTAGCTGGAGAAACACATCCTGAGAAGGAAGGACTTTTCTGCTTTCCCTCTGTATCAAGGACTTCTCTCAGCTCACATCAGGCCCTTCCAGGAGTATTGAGATGAATCAATAAATGCGATCCTGTGTATTCTGGCTTGTTTAATCTGATTCTCAATAAAATCTGGCGAATCCATGCTCCCTTAGAAGTTCATAAATTAGAAATGAAGGTCAACTGTCTGTAATATAACTTCAGTGTTTTTGTAAGACTGAAAAGAAGACAAAATACACAGAGGAAGTCATGTTCAAAGTTTGCCATTGGCCATGTAGGGAGCACAGCTAACATGTAAACATGAGGTGACATTTAGTTTTAAAGACCAGATGAGCAACTGACGCGTACCTAACCTGCTAACACCAACACCATCCCTTTAGTAAAACATGGTGGTGGCAGCATTATGCAGTGGAATATGGCAGGGTATATTAAGTACAAAGCGTACCCAGCAATGCTTACTTCCTCCGCACAGGAGGCTTTATTCAGTCCAATGTCAGATCAGTAGCTGAGGGTGGCAAGTGAGATGTCGGAGCTGATATCTGAGAAGTGGAGAACTCACCTGCGTTAGCTTAGGAAAGGCAGATGACTAGCCTAGGCTGGTCACTCTCTGGATGCCTACTTCCTCTGCTGTGCAGTAGCAAAGATAGCCTGGTGTAAAGCCTGGTTTACCAGCGAAAAGCTAACTGCGACACACTGCTGTGGAAGTATACACAGCCCTTTAGCCTTGGATAGGCTGATGTTAGCATGGGATAGGCTGACGTTAGCACTGAGTAGGCTGGCAATAACCTTGTGTAGAATTTGTTAGCATGGAATAGGCTGGCATTAGTGGTGTGGGAGTGTGTGCACGAATGGTTGTTTGTTTGTCCTGTTTCCCTGCTATAGAGTGGTGACCTGTCTAGGGTGCCGCCTCTTGCGCATTGACAGCTGGAGTTAGGCACCAGCACTCCTCGAGACCCCAGCTGGGATTAAGCGTGACGGAAAATGGATGTAAAGATGGTATAGGCCGGCGTTGGCCTTGGATAGGCTAGTGTTAGCCCTAAACAGGCTGATGTTAGCCCTGGATAGGCTGGTGTTTGCCTTAAACAGTCTGGTGTTAGCCCTAAGCAGGCTGGTGTTAGCCTTAAACAGGCAGGTGTTAGCCCTGTATAGCCTGGTGTTAGCCCTAAACAGGCTGGTGTTAGCCTTGGATAGGCTAGTGTTAGCCCTAAACAGTTGGGTGTTAGCCCTGGATAGGCTGGTGTTAGCCTTAAACAGGCTGGTGTTAGCCTTAAACAGGCAGGTGTTAGCCCTGTATAGCCTGGTGTTAGCCCTAAACAGGCTTGTGTTAGCCTTAAACAGGCTTGTGTTAGCCCTAAACAGGCTGGTGTTAGCCCTAACCAGGCTGGTGTTAGCCTTAAACAGGCTGGTGTTAGCTTTAAACAGGCTGGTGTTAGCTTTAAACAGGCTGGTGTTAGCT
>NW_015150461.1:2881953-2884383 GCF_000732505.1 Cyprinodon variegatus | reverse complement strand
GTCTGGTGTTAGCCCTGTATAGCCTGGTGTTAGCCCTAAACAGGCTGATGTTAGCCCTGTATAGCCTGGTGTTAGCCCTAAACAGGCTGGTGTTAGCCCTGTATAGCCTGGTGTTAGCCCTAAACATGCTGGTGTTAGCCTTGGATAGGCTAGTGTTAGCCCTAAACAGGCTGGTGTTAGTCCTGTATAGCCTGGTGTTAGCCCTGGATAGCCTGGTGTTAGCCCTGGATAGGCTGGTGTTAGCCTTAAACAAACTGGTGTTAGCCCTAAACAGGCTGGTGTTAGCCTTAAACAGACTGGTGTTAGCCTTAGACAGACTGGTGTTAGCCTTAGACAGGCTGGTGTTAGCCTTAGATAGGCACATGTTCACATTGGATAACATTCTTCGATTATTACAGATGCACAAAGCTGAAGTTGGCTTAGGATTGCAGCTTTTTAATCGAAAGACACCTAAAAGGATAATCCACCACTTTTCGGACTACCTTAGGCATCTTTAATTCACTCTGGTTTAAAAACTACAGTACTCAGACTCTTCAAACCAAGATTATATTAACCTAAACTAATAGAAAAATATATTAAACCCAGTTTGGGATTTGTCTCCCATTTGAAATAATTTTCTTTAACTGAGGTAGAAAATCTGGTCCATGTAGAAGGAAAGGAGCATTTTCAAGAAGAAGCAAAAAAAAAAGAGATCGACGCCGAGTTCAACCTTTCAGCCCGACACCTAGCTCACAGCTTTAGCCAGAGATGATGATTTAAACCTGTTCATGTTAGAATGACCCGCTTTGAACAGTGAGAACAGATTCAAACACTATGGACTGAATTTGAGCTGTGAGAGAAAAAGGAACGGAAAAAAAATGTGACACACTTTTTATCTCTTTGCTAGACGCTGGCAGAGGGTCACCTGGGAGCAGAGCAGCACAAAACATAAAGGCAGGGCTACAATAGATTGGTTTAGATCAAAGTCCAGATTTTAATCCACCAGAGAAGCCTTTAAATTGATTGTTCATACTATCCACACTATCCATCCAATCCAATCAAGCTAAAACTGGTTTGATAATAGAAATTGTTCAGATTTAGATTTAGAACATTTAGAACAAGTTTCTTTTTATTTTAGCCTCTCAATAAAGCTTTTGCTTCGCTAAGATAGTTAAAAACAGTCAAGTTTTTGTTTGTCATTTGGCAAAATATTAAAAACTTTGAAGGCCGTGTCTACTTTTCCAAAAAGAGCCGTACATCTTTAAATCCGGAGGAAAACAATTAGACCTAAACTGCTTCCCCTTGTCCCGCAGTGCAGATTACAAATGAGCAAACCTGGCATTTATCACATTACTACAAACATTTATTAAAGCCGGTTCCCCTCTAAAGCTGCAGAGATAACAGTGGGTAATTGCAGAGACTGGCTCTATTAGTTAAGTATGCCTAATGTCACTGCCTCAGAGCATTAATGGACGCCGTCGTATTATGTTCCTGCGCTCATTACCACCCCACTCCCCTTCAAACGGATACACACAAAATCTCCCACACACCCCCTTCCCCCCCATCCACCTCCTCCATTGACCCTGCAGCAGGAGTCTGTGCCACTCTAATGAGAAATGGAAAACACTACTCAGAGAGCTCCAAGACACACACACACACCAGCACGCATACTCAACGGGAGACATTACAAGAGGACAGAGGGGTACAACGCCATAATCACACACGCCCAGGGAAACAATTGCGCCGTTATCAGAGTGATCACATTATAAAAGTTTAATATACACCAAACGGCCTAATGGTGAATTAGCCCCGCATCTGCCCCGCGTTATGCCGGGCTATAATTAGTGATTTAACAGAGACAAACAAATGTTTTTCATCCCAGCTTTTTTTTTTTTTTTTCACAAACAGTTTTTTTTTTTTTTTTTTTATCAGAGGTAATTATCTTGTTTGTCCAGAAATGAAAAGGAAAGCAATGTTTTGTTTGTTCGCTGACCTCGACGTGCCAGAAAGTCACACGCAGGACAGTGAAACTGAGCGAAACTCTGTGGGAGGGAGACGCTTGGCTCGAGCTCAATGTCTGGTTCTCTAAGTGGCTACTTGAGATGCTCGTAAGGAGAAGCGGATGGGTGCTTGAGGTTGCTGAGGAGGAGGAGAGAGAATATGAAGGAGGGTGCAAGTAGGGGGATTGAGGATGGATAGAAGAGAAGAGGCAGAGAGAGATGCTGGACAATAATGTGGGAAAAGACAAGAGCGGGGGTTCTCTCTCTAAGGAATGGTAACCTTCAAAGTATGTAGAACTTTTCAACTTTTTCACATTTTAGGAGAACGGCAAATAAGAGGGTTAAACAAATGAAATTCATGGATCTGAAATCTGTGTGGTTACTTTTATATTTCTCATTTTCAAAATAAGTTGAACATTTAAAATATTTTCATTAGCCTGACTTTAAGTGC
>NW_015150461.1:2866343-2880587 GCF_000732505.1 Cyprinodon variegatus | reverse complement strand
TCAGCTTGACTTTGTCTGCAGACTCTAATAGGCTTTGTTAGCATAATTATCATTGATGATGTGTGATTTTATTACACCTTAATATTACCTGCCTGTTGTGTGTCAGAGCTGATGTTTTACCCAGTGGTTTATCTAATTAGTCCAGTTCCTCTGTCTGGATATACAGTTATGATCCTCATTCTGTACGTGGCAAAGATTTGGGAATGGAATGAGAGTGCCGTGCTTCAGCTAAGAACAAAGTGTAACATTTTGATAAGGCTGGAGCCATGGATGTCTCCTCATCTGCAAACGTGCTTGATGTAATGATGTGATGATGTGGCAGACTGGAGATGTATAAAATGCATCTTTAACTGTTAATCATGGCTACTCCCCGAGAAGTGAGCCCGGTTGGTATGCAACTGCCGTCTGTAACTTCTCTGATCTGAGTGAGATTACATTTTCTATCAAAATCTGTTCTAATGTCTCCTGGTTATTTAGTACATATAAGTTATGAAGTCTTTTTTAAAGAGTTTGTCCAGGATGATCTCTTTTCAGGAAAATGAACGAAAGCTTCAAGGTGAAAAACAGAGCTTTCCTTTAACAGTTTTCTTTCAGAATTTGCAAGCATCTTCCTCTGGATTATAACAGATTTGATTGTCTATCCTGAAATAAACCCAACATCCCCACAGGATGATGTTCCCACAACCATATTTCACTGCACAGATAGTGTAATTAATAAGGGTGGGTATTTTCGGCAAAGTCCTGAATCCATTTGATTTTATTCATACAGTTCTAAATCGATTCATTTCGATTCGATCTGGTTTTACAATAATAAAAGTGGTTCAGCTGTGTCTCAAAATTCTCATGTATTTTATTTTTCATATTAAACACAAAGTGCAAACTTGTAAATCGGACAGTTTAAAGGTGAGATGTGAACAAAACTATCTCGAAAGTGCAAACTTGTTTGTGAAAAGTGAAAAAGCGTGACACAGCGGGGACACGGCAGACATGCATGAGCTGCATTATCTCCTCTGCACAAACTATATTTGCAGCGTTTTCTGTTAACAACTACAGGGTGTTTTCTGGTCAGCCCCCATTTGTTAAAGTCGTCAGTCAACCTATTGGGTATATTTGTAGCTGTCTGGCTTAAAGTCATTTTGAGTGAATCTTTCCTGCTCATCTGAATGTGAACGTCACGCGCGTCACTATAAAACTAATCAATCTCATTCCTTAGACATCGATTTTGCAAAAATGCAAAGGAATCGATTCAAAATTCATTAATTAATCCATGTTATATCGTCAAATACTTGATCTGTGGATCTCTGCAGCTCTCCAACACTATTGCTGGCCTCATTAATGTTATTATTATAATTAATTTGTTATAAATGTTCTGCTTGTCAAGTGCTCACCATATTTCCACAGAGTTTTTTGAAATGTTAAAAGCTGCAACCTACTACCTAAAGCCGGGCGTACGCTGTACGATTTTTTTTTACCTTTTCGGGCCAATTTTCCAGTCATGCGAGAATTTTCCAATGGGGCCGAGTTTCAGCCTGATAGTTATGGTTTAGTATACAGGGGTTAACGAGGGGCGATCAGCGTTTAACGACCACCTCCCGATTAGGAATCTGTTAGAATAATTGTATATAAATGTATCTGTGTATTGTTATCATGCATAAAGCTGTGTTCTATGTGCATGTTTTCATAGCCATCTTTTCTGAAGTATACTGTGATTTGGGGAGGTTGTGGTTGATTTACAAGCAGCATTCAACCTGCTGAACTTTGGTGAACAGCTTCAACAGCTTAAAATTTGACTGAACCCTGAGATTTAGAGGACATATTTACTGAGACTGCAAGTCTGATTTCCTTGTCTTGTTTTCCCCCCGGTGTAGTCTCAGCTCACTGATTTCAATAAATAGCGATGGAGAACGCTGGGACTGCAGAGTGGGTTGAGATTTGTAAACTCCGCAGTCTCTTCCAACTCTCCTCGTAGTAAAACTAAATTAATTGTCTCTATGCTTTCTTTCTTTCCCTGTATGTATGTACAGTAGGATGTTTTAGGTGCTTAGACCTGACAGAATCGTAAGATCGGGAGAAAATCAAACGTGTTTGAAATTCAGTCGGACGTCGTAAGGTGGTCGTTGGCAAATCGCTCCGTGCGCAAACAAGGATTTTTCTTGTTCTTCCTCTCAGAGGAAATCAGAGAAGCATGGCGGGGGTGCAATAGGGGTGTAAATCACGTCCATCATGGCGATTCGATTCAGTATCGATTTCCTGACCAAATGATTCGATTATTTTCGATACTCAAGAATACACCATGATTCGATTCGATTCGTTTAATCGATTAATCTGTAAAAAAATTTTTTTTTTTATTATTATTTTTTTTTTTACACCTTACAGGCTAAACAAAGTTTCAAGTTTGAAATAAATCAATGAAAGCTGTAATATCGTTATGCATTTTTTTTAGAAACACCAGCAAATAACAGAAGTAGAAAAGTTGCATCAAAAAATACTGCAAAAATACTGCAGAAAATCAGTGCAATGAGTGCAATGCAATACCTCGGCTCCAGACGTCCTGCCCCCTCCGCAGACGCTCCGCTGCTCGTCTCCCAAACTGTAGCTGACCGCAGACAGGAGGCCGGCTTGGTTTGTTTTTATGACCGAAATTGCAGAAAACAACTCATGAAGTTTGACCCGCTATAAGAGCGAGGTGCGCGAGAACGCTGGGACCCTTTTTCCACTTTTTTGGCCCTCATGTCCCTCCATCGTCGGACTAAACTCGCCCCACTTCCTCGCCGCCTCAGCCGTATCTAGACCCACAGCGTGTAGCGCAGACCACGCTTCAATATTGAGCATAAATCTAAAATGTCTGTGTCAAGCTCACTGCAACACACTGCTGTAAGAGTATAACCAGGAAGCGAGGTAGGAGGGCAAAATAGGTTTAGCGCCACCGCAGCACGGGAGGAGAATTACGCCCAGGAGCAAATGGATAAAAATAGACCGGAGGAAAAAAAAAACATGAATCGATTCTCTTGCGGACGTGTCGATGCATCGGATCGTCGGCTGTTGGATCGATGCATCGATACAAAACGATGATTATTTACACCCCTAGGGTGCGAGTGAAATGGACTTCTTTATGTAAAATTAACAGATCGCAGTAGCCATGTTTGCTCAGCCATGTCTTTGTCTAAAATACGTCGTCACCTTTTCTTTTTAGGGCTTTCAGCACAAAATTGCACAAATTGCCAAGGCAGCGCGTTTCACTCTAGTGAGCTTCGTATTCCTCTTCTACTCTTTTAGCTTCAGGATAGACGAGTCCCAGTAGCGGCATCTCACTGCGTGTGAACAGGTAGAACGCATCAGAGCGTCGTGCTGCACAGCGTGAGAACAAACATCGTGAGCTTTGAACTTCTAAACCCTGCGGTTTTGTCATACATCGTGAGCTCTAGCTGCACGCAAAGATTGAAAAAATCGTACAGTGTTTGCCCGGGTTGACCCGTCTGCTGTTGCTTGATAAACCATCCAAATGTGTGGTGTAAGAGCGCTGTTAGGTGTTCCTCCTCTTTGAATTTACATAAATGCATGTGCGGACAGCTCATGTGGAATCCGGGACAGCTAATAATTTAGAATCGGCGGGGGGGGCATCACTTTGTTTAGAGCCTTCATTCTCATTCATCAATATTAAATCAGGATTCGTCTCTGTTTGAGGTGGCAGGAGGGCAAGAAAACGGCTGTGAGATAGAGAGTATGGCTTTGGTCCAGAGTGTGTAAGCCTGCTTGTGAGTGTGCGTACGTGTGCGTGGGTGGGGGAGGAAGAGGGCATCTGCTGAGGTTGTAGAAAACATCGCTTCCAGCATACACAAATGTGCAAACGCGTACCCACCTTGCATGTGTTTGTTGGTGCGTGTCCGCATCTGCTCCGCCGCTTCCCGCGCGTGCGTTGGGACGCGCACGCCTGCCGGCTGAGTGACAGCTCAGTATCGATCTGTGGGAGGCCCCGGTGTCATTAGACCCAGTATGGACCAGCAGGCACACGTGGAGGTCAGGGCACGCTGCTTGTGTGTATACGTGCGTCGCAGACTGTGTGTATATGTGTGTAAGGACTGGGAAACCAAGTGTTCAGTAGTGACAGGCTCAAGCCTCTGAAGGAAAATCAATGGTGTCATAAGAGAAAGGTTTCCTCCAGCCTCCTTCTCCGTCTTTCTTCCCTCCCTCCTCTTTCTCCTCTTCTCATCTTCTTCTCCTTTTTCTCAATTTTTTCTCATCTGGGAGGTCATCCGCAGAGCCCTCATTTATACATTAAACACCCTTTTTCCTTTCCTTTTTTTCCCATCTTTTTCATTTTGCGCACACTTATCTGCTCACGCATGCAGCCCTCCTGGGTCAGGATGGAGAGGAAGGGGCGGGGGTGCACCGCGTGAGACGTTTGGATCAATTCGAGGGGTTACCCCAGCAAAAAGTGAGCCATTAGTGACAGAGCTGATCCCGGATCAGCCCTCATTAACTAAAAGGGCACGGCGACTGTTTGTCCAGATGAAAGAAATGACCTCAAACCAGGGCCAATTAACTGAGAGGGCAGAAACTAGTCGTGCCACTGGTTTGTTTTCCACAACAGAAGTTGGATTTGAAGTCTGATAAGACTTTGTTTTGTTGCTGGTTTAAGTTATCCTTCAGGTATTTATTGTCAGGGATGAGCACTCTTCCTGTTACACACATTTTCTCTCCCTCTCTCTCACTCACACACAGGGCAAGTATCCACCTGTTCTCCTCTTTCGCCGGAGGGCATGAGGATGGTAGATAACAGTTTGAGTGGGCCTGCTGCAAAACACTAATCAGACCTAACACTGCCTAATTAGCACAGAGTCCACTGATTGGCTTACAGCAATAATTAACACAGGTGAGAATAATTAGCTCCCCATAGACCTGTTTGTGGCTGTGTGTGTGCGCGTCTTTGGGTAAGCGTGTGTGTGTGAAGGATGTTATTATGCAGCCCGAGTCCCCAGTGAGACTCAGGAGGCAGAGAGAAGAATCAAACTCATTACTGAAACCAGGCCAACCTGTGTTAGGTGCTCTGCTTTCCCACACCCGAAGAATTAGCCACATAGAGATCCACCTCCAGTTCCCCCCCTTCTTTTCAGCTCTTACTCTGTTCTTTTTCCACCCCCCCCAAATCTCACTTTTCACTTTTCTGATGACTGAATGCGTAGTTTTCATTTTGAGGAACCTAAACCAGCAGGTTAACGTTGGAAGGAGCAACTCTCCATCCTCTCCTTTCTGTGTGGCGTCGTCCTCTCTTACTTTCATCTTTCATTTATTCCCCATCCTCCTCCTCAAATAATGCATTCAGAATGAATACTATATGCTGCCTTCTTTGCATGAAAAAATCTCTGTTCCTTGTACTTGTTTGACAGGCCTTGAACATTTTTATGTCATAAATCATGAGGTATATAATTGGGAATTTTTGTAACAGACCAACACCAAATCATGCGGAAGAATCAATTTCAAAATGACTTTAGAATAAAACTCTACAAAGAGTGGGTGTCTTTTTGTCAGGTGGGGTGGAGGTTTTTGAGAACCCAAATACAGAAGAGGCTGAGATGAGTTTCCACAGGCAAAAATACTGAAATATACTGAAAAAAAAATAAAAATCTAGGGGACAATTGGGAAAAATACACATGAGGAGCCAGGAAACGACAACAAGGAACCATCAGCGACTGAACAAAGTCGAGGCTAATCAGCAGATTGGGAGCAGGTGTGGACAGAGGAGACTAGAAGGGAGCCACGAAAAAAAGGGAGTGACATAAGAGGGTATTAGAGGGAAAACAATACCTAAGAACTCAAATACAATCATAAAAAATAACTAGAATAACACAAAATGGAAATGAAACCAATAAAGTAGAAAACACAGAAAGCCATGAATCAAAGTATAACTAAAAACTAAAAAAAAAAAAGAACAAAAAAGAGCAGAGTCATGACAGTTTTTATTGATGCCTCTACATAATCCAGATCAACCAACTGCCTTGAGAAGTCGGCAACTTGAAGAGGCAACGAGTGAAACCCTAGATGGAGCAAAAGTTCAATTTCATCAGGAAAATGACTTGTAAACACAAGGCCAGATCTACGGTATGTAGAATCTATAAACTAAATAAACAATTGTGAGTTAGAATGGAGCAGTTTAGATCCACATTCAATTACATGGGGGAAAAAATTCCAATTTTATATTTACAGATATTCTCTCAATCAAATCTGACCGAGCTACAGGATGTGCAGAGATTTCCGTAGCTGCACAAATTGCGCAAATTGTGCAAACTTTAATTACCAAAATAAATTTGCTAAATGGAAACAATAAAATTCCCCAAAAACTTTTTTTCAATCAAAACTGTTTTCTGTGATTCTTCGGCCATTTCGAAATTGTTATATTTTACCAAATTGCAACGCAAACCTTTTTCGCATCTCATTCTTCAGCTGGACGTTACCGTTAGGTAAACACACAAGAAGACAGGAATTAGTTGGAAGATGATGGTGCAAACTAGAGCGGTTGGTGAAATATGGAGATATCTCATGCGTTACATCGACTGCTGCCATGTTGTTTTCTGTTACTGCGTGAACAAATGTATTCACATGCTTTTTTTGATTGTATTTCATATTCAATAGAAACACACTTGCGAAAATTTGCTTTTTTGAATTTTGCAGAATATCGACAAAGTTTTGTGCACATTTGTAACAGAAACACGGCTGCCAAAAGTGCACATGTGTGATAAATGCAGATACAAGCGTCTTTATATTAAATATATCAGCGTAAACTACTCTCCATTAACATTTTGCATGTTTAAAGCATGCAGGTTCAATACTATAAGCTCCACCCATGAGTTCATGTTCTTGTTTCTCCTTTGCTAACGTTACTAGCCTCAACTAGGAAGAAAACAGTTCTGTCAAAAGAGGTGGGATCTTCCAAAAAAGTAGCCAGGATAGCGTAGTTAAGAAGCATGAACTCATGATAGTGACATATTACAGGGCTCATATATTGAATCTGCATGCATAAAATTTTAAAAATGCACTAGGAGAATAATTTACATGCTTTTGTTTTAAATTAAAACTGTTCATATCAATATTTATTACTTTTTGGCATAATTCTGACTCCATACACTCCATATACTAACAGCTGTAATTCTAGAAAATTGCAGGTTGTAAAAAAACATATAATATGAAAATGTCTCACTAAACTTCTAATTTGCGTCTGTCTAATACCTTCTAAATATGCTGTAATGCTTTGGCAAAGAAATGTATGGTGCAAACAGCCCAAACTAAAACTTTCTGCCCTGCAGTCATTGCTGCATCTCAGCTACTGAAGACAGAGAACGAGCAAAGTAACGAGACAGACTGAAAAAGAGTGACAAAGAAAAGCAAGATATTGTTTTTTGCTGAAAGACCGTCCGTCGTTCCGGAGCCTGCGATCAGCATGGTGTCCTCCATCTCCTTCTCTTTGGTTATTTTTACCAAAGTTCCTCTTCTTTGATCAATCCGACATCACAGAGACGAAGACGAGCACGCACTCATCGCGCAGGGGGTTAATACTGGAACACAATTGACGGCTTGTCACTTTTTAGCTCGGAGGCACCGACATCGTGGAGTAGTTAGGAGACGGAGACGGAGGTAACACACATTAGCGCTCACAAATACATGCATCTCTAGAGCTTTTTGCGTGCTAAATAAATAACAAGCAATGATGTAAATTGGTGTTTTCCTGGAGTATGCGGCTGCTCTCTGGATGTATTTTTCATGTTGAAGTGGTTTAGAAGTGTAGGATGTACAGATAATAAATTTAACCTCCAAACTGTGTGCAAACATGCACTGATTGATTGGCTCGCCCTCATGCGTACACACACGCGGTAAGGATTTTGACTGTTTACCTGACCACAGGTGCACCGCAGCAATAATTCCCGCCCCCGTGTCGCTCACTACGCCGATTGCTCTCCGCCCACCAGAATCCGGGGAGGCGCCAGGGGCAACATACACTGGCACAGACACAGTGGGAGAGGGAAAGCTCATTGTTGGCTGACTGATCTCCAGTCGCCGGCTGACAAGCCTCCCCTATGTTCGTCGGATTTGTGTTTTTGTTCTGCTCACGCGTGGTAAACACTTGCCTCTCATAACCGCCAGCTACTACCTCTGTCACACTGGAGCTGTCAGCACAATAGTGAGCTGAGCGACACGACGCACAAGCATACACACCAGGAGATGTATGTAAAGGTGTAATGGATGCGCTCAACGTCAGCTCAAATGCATACAAGAGCCGTAAAAGTCTTTTTTATTGGGAGACATTAACATATTTCCTATCTGTGTCTCCAAACCAAACCTAAATACTCTCAAACATCTTTCCTGACTTTGAAAAAAAAAAAAAATGAAAGAAGGTTGATTGAGGCAAAATAAGCAAGGCTGTTTTCTTCCTTTTTTTTCATATTTCCTGTTTCAATAATTAATATGCATGAGTTTTATGGCCGCTTAAGATGCGATCAATTATTCATTAACAGCATGTTAATTGCATCCACAGTCGTGAATATTTAACCAAACACTAAATCAATGGGGTCGAAACGAGCTGCAATATGGACATTTTATAAGCTTTGCCAACCAAGAAGAAAGAAATGAGGAACGACTTTAATGAAAACGGCGGTGAAAGGATGGAAATGAAAGGAGAGCAGGAAACAAACAAAAGCCCGGACGTAATGTGCAGAAATGTAAAGTTGTTGACTTGTACGCGGTCCGTTAGCGACTCTCGGCCCTTTCTTCCGCTTCGTTCTTCTTTTGTATTTCCGAATCTAAATGGGGAGGATGTAATCTCTCCATCTCTGCCTACTGTAGCCCCTTTTTTCACTCTAAAAGACTCCAGACTCCTTTGTCCTGGTGTGCTGGTGTTAATGCGTATGAGTGTGTGCGTGCGGCTCTTGTTTGCGTGCGCGCCGTGTCTGGACAGTGACATTTCTCTGCCTGGATAACCATCGCGCCCTCTGTCCTCCTGTCCCTCCAGCCATGACGCAGGGTAATGTCACCTGTCAGTCTCAAACTCCTCCTTACAACGGGTTTGCCCCCCCGCCGCCTTTCCTTACCTCCTAAACTCCCCCCCACACACTTTCTTCAACTGGAAAATCACCACCTCCCCTGGACCTCACCTGATTTCACCGTTTCTCCCTCTATGCCACAGCTTTTGTCTTCCTTATAACATGCCATATCCTCTTTTGCTCTTTTACTTCCTTATACCCAAATGGCAGCCACACCCTTTCCCCCCTTACATATACCCCCCCAGGAGTCTGGAATAATAGCATGAGGAAGACAGCAGGCATATAGTAAATGGCAAAGTCAAGGGTGGGGAGCTGCCTTTTTTGTTTTGCCTGGACCCCGATTTGCTCTGCGCCTGTTTTCAATTACTCCTGCTGCACTGGCAGGGTCGAGGTTTACGCATTATATGGGAATGTAATTGACTATAACTGCCCTCTTAACATTAACCAGGTGTACTGGCTGAGTGTGGGAGATTAAGGCCCTGGACCCCATCACGATGTGTGTGGACCGTCTACACGGTTTGTCTTCTTGCTGATGTATTTATATCCTCCACCTCCGAGGCGCTGCCCATTAGCGCCGCATTTAAATGTGCCTGTGCCTTCCTGAATGCCGTGGAAGTTTCATCACACGTCTGTCAGGACAAGAATGAGAGGGAAAGTAGGGAAAGAGGCAGGATGCAGATACGCCGGCTTCAAGGGGGGCCCCGACTTTACAAGGACAAAGTCAAAATGGACCCATTCACAAGGCTGACACACTGTGATTTGTATGTATAGTGGTGAGCAACCCTGCGGGGGACTAGCCCAGCGGTGATCAGAGACACCCTGAGCAGCACACCAGCAGGGAGGAGGCGGTGGAGGCCAGTGCAGAGTTTATGTGTGTAAAAGAAGCATCAACAGGCTGTCAATCAAGCCCAGAGCTGCCGCTTGTCACTCCCCGATGGGCTCGTCCGGGGCAGAGAATGGGGAGTCTCTTGGACCCCGAGTGCAGAAAGGAGGGGGACGTGCTGGAGGCGGGCAATTGTCTGTCCGTCTCAGCGACTGGAGCTTGATTTGATATTTGATACCGAGCGTGTGGCATTTGAATGCAAATCTATTTTGATTGTCTAGGCGTCTGATAGGGTTAAGAGGAGTCTATAGGGGATATGCATGTAAGGGTGTGTATCGTAGCGCACAAAATAAGATTCTGATAAATTATATTACTTCACAATTCTCTTGCATCGGTGGTTTGTTCATCTCAGAGTAATATAAAGATATTTAATCAGTCTAATATGAAAGGTAAAGGGTCAGATGGGAAAATCTGGTCCGCCTGTCCAAAAAAAACCCCTATGAGTGGAGTTCCATGCAAAAAAAACATTATTGTCTCAATACCTTCAATTACAGCCTGAAAGCAAAATCTGAACTCTTATAGTGCGTCCGAAACGCATCTAAATGATTGAGTTATTTACATTGTGGAGGCACGTTTAGGAGCAAAGCGATGCAAAGAACGGCTTTGGAGTGACATGGACAGGATGAATTGGACAAAGCTTGAGCAGAGAAAAACTACTGTTGACCTAAAAGGGAGGGGATTTGCCTTTTATTTTGTTAGGTAATACTGGACAGTTGCCTAGGGCCCCAAGATCCTGGGGGCCCCATAAAACTCTGTTTACATGTATAGTTAATACAACTGTTCCTTTTTCGGCACTAGAGGTGAGTATTGGCATGAGTGTTGCGATTCGATACATGTCGCGATACTTGGGTCACGATATGATATTTTCACGATATTGCAGTATCGATATATATCCATATTTTCCCCAGCTATCAAAATCAAATGATGAGATAAAACAGCAAGTGCTGTATATTTTCATCAGAAAATATTGATTAGGTGTTATTATCCATGTTGTTTGGGCTTTTCTTCCACTGCGACTGCCTCAAATACGGATTTGGTGCTGCACGCACAGTTAAAGGGCTCCACAGCGCTTTCTGCCAGAGTGGTGGTGCAGAGGTAGCCCATTTTCCCATCAATGTGTTATGTAACCATTTAAAAAAAAATTATCGATACTAAGAAGTGAAAGATCGATATTATATTGAGCAGCCGAATATCACGATATATCGCCAAAACGATTATTTCCCACACCCCTATTCGGCACAGTAATCATGTTTTTGATGAAAGTCCTTTTACTTAATTGCCATCACAACACTTATAACATCATATCAAGTGTGTCTCAGCCCCCCCCCCCTTCAGTGTCCACCATATTGGATCAGTCCATTTGCTGCACATGTTCAGAAAGGTCCAAACAGAGAGCAGCAAACAAACAGTGCGAAGAGCAGTGTTGCCAACTTAGCGCTTTTGTCGCTATATTTAGCAACTTTTCAGACCCCTGTAACACAGGGGTCTTCAACGTTTTCCAGGCCAAGGACCCCCAAACAGATGGCGAGATGGACCAGGGACCCCCTAATTATATATATTGTATGAAATTGTGTTATATCAAACTGGTTCTATAGTCACTCTATTACAGATGGAGTAATGTAACCAAAGTAATCCCTCCCTGTGATTATTAAAGTATTTCTTTATTCCTGGTTGATGGGACAGGTGTTGTGAATGAAACGGTGCCCAGCTTGAAAGAGCTCCTCTGTGTCGCTGAATGTGTGCATTGATGACTGAAAGACATCTTCTGCCTCAATTTATCTGTTTACTACAGTCTGTTGAATTCATGTTAATGTGGATTTAAAGACATTTCAATTGCAGAATGCTTCGAATATTAAGTGCAGTGTCCACCATGTTGGATCAGTCCATTTGCTGCTCATGTTCAGAAAGGTCCAAACAGACAGCAGCAAACCATTTGAAAACAAACGATGCAAAGAGCAGTTTTGCCAACTTAGCGCTTTTGTTGCTATATTTAGCAACTTTTCAGACCCCTCTAGCACTTTTATATCAAAAAAAGCTCCTAGCGCCAAATCTAGAGACTTTTTTCTGCTACTGGAGACTTTGGCAACAACATCTAAAAGCAGCGAACTCTGCTCTCCAGAGCAAGTAGATTGCTTTGAAGAAATCTTTCAGTTCTGTAGAGACAGCATGAAAAGTCAACAGAGAGGGACCAAACGTAGAACAAATAATGTATTTCTATTCTATTAACATTTCTGTATCTGTATAATGGGTCTGTTCTATGTGTTGTCTTCTCAATTCAGAGGACCCCATGCCTGTTTTTGCTATCTTTTCTGGACTTTTTTGTTGCTCCAACCAATCAGGAACTGGACATGATTGTGAGATAGGGTGAAGGAGCACAGTGGAGACTAATACTTGTTCAGTCAAAATGGAAGATCGAAGAATTGTGTCGATATAGGATGAAGGAAGGCGTGTTCTTTAGAGCAGGCCTCACCAAATTTTGTAAGGCGGCGGCGCTTTGTCATGGTCACTGAGTGAGAGGAAGGGCAACCATTACTGACCGATGAACCAGAGGGCACAAGTCCTGGACTTGAAAAAGCGCCATATACCATATGTTTGAAAATGGCATAACTTTAAAAAAAGAAGTAAAACTATGTTTATTATATGATTAGGTATGGTGAAGGTTGTGTGATGCTTAGGGCCTTTTTTTCTTGAAATGGTCACAGAATCGGTTAAATCTGAGGGAAAAAAAACACAATAAAAAAGCAACAGAAATAAATGATTTACAGAGATTTGGGCAAAATGTAGTTCAGGTTAAAATAGGCCGTTAAATCTCTGTCTAAATGTATGCTTAAATGTCTAAATTTCCTTTTAGATTTTGTCATCAGATTTCAGGTTGAGTGTTTTAAATATCAGAAGTTAGCTAAAATTAGCAGACAGGCGGGCTAACTGTTAGCCTTCCTGAGCATTCTTTTACATTCTGCACATTTACTGTGATTTACTGGATATTGATGTTGCATGTAAATCTCAGGCTCAGGACCCCCGCCCCCCTCCACCACCACCACACACCCTAAGCAATTAGAGCAGTGACTTCTGAAATGCCATAATACCCATTAATTAGTAGGCTGCTATTTTCTCCCTGATTTGGCTAATTAGTCTGCAAGGCTCCACGCTATCTGGACCATTATTACTGGGTTGAAGCCATGCAAACACTCTGAGATGCACACAATGGAGCTGTTGAGCAAATACATACCTGCGTTGCACTAAGCAATGATTTCACACAGCTGAGTGACCGTAATTTGGGTGACACCCCTGTGAGCTTTCACTGCAGGAAAGCAGGTTATGAATGAAACACTAAAGAAGGGGGGGCATCATGAGGATTTAGACACATACTGTCCCCTCTAACTGGCAGGTACTCTAACCACCCATAGTGAATTATCATGGCTGTTTCCATGTGTGCAATGTGGGATTTGTAAAGGGGAAATATTGGGTAGGTTAAATATTTTATGTCATCCATTCAGATTCTACTTATCAAACCTATGATTTGTGTATAGGATGGGTTTTTTTAGGGGAGGGGCTTTAGATTAAGGTTGCTAGACAGGAAATTAGAGGACTATGTTTTATGATCTCACCTCACACACAGATAGCCAAAATAGGCTATTGAACACTGATGATTTTGATATTTAATGAATGAGTTTGCATGTTCTCTCCGAGCATGCATTGGTTCTCTCTGGGTACTCCGGCTTCCTCCCACAGTCCAAAAACATGACTGTTAGGTTAACTGGTTTCTTTAAATTCTCCTTAGGTGTGATTGGTTGTTTGTCCTGTTTGTCTCTGTGTTGTCCTGCGATGGACTGGAGATAGGCTAGCACCAAGCGCTACCCCAACTGGGATAAGTGTGACAGATGATGGATGGATGGATGGATGGATGGATGGATGGATGGATGGATGGATGGATGGATGGATGGATGGATGGATGGATTTAGAGCGTAAAAGAAAGAAAAAATCAAGGAAAGTCTGTTACAACTAACCGTAGAAACTTCAAAAGCCTAAATTCAGATTTTTTTTTTTGGTGCAGGCAATGTGCTGGTTGACCTGCGAGTCTGAAACACGTCCTGAGAAGAAAATTTAAAACATTTGCATTCTGATACAAACTATCTGCATGTTGACAGACAGTTACTCTCACCAGAGAAGTTTTTGTATCTCAGTATGTTTCACACTGGAAAATGATTGGCAGAAAAGGATTAATTGGCTTTGGTGTAAATGACCTACCCATGCAAAGCAAAGGGTGATTAGAGATTCTAAAACATTGGCATCAGTTTTCTTAATTTTACTGAAATTTTGCAGAAAAGG
>NW_015150461.1:2861659-2864651 GCF_000732505.1 Cyprinodon variegatus | reverse complement strand
AACGGAAGGTTTCCAGATGGATATGCGGAGCAAATCCATCTGGCGGAGTCAGGTTACTGGTTTAGTGCTAAGAGCTTCGAATCCAGAGGTTCTGAGTTGAAGCCCCACTGCCACAGACTGCCACTTTGGGTCCCTGAGCAAAGACCCTTAACCCCACACAGCTCCCTGGGCGCTCCACAATGGCAGCCCACTGCTCCCCAAGGGGATTGGTTAAATGCAGAGTACTTGTGACAGGGTAATGACAATAAAAAGCTGGAAAACATAAAAAGTAGAATTGCTGTAAGGTAGTAGCGTCTCTCAGACTAGAGTTATTTTGCTGCATGTCAGATATTAACTGACCTCACCTCTAAAATCCTGAATCTTTTAATGGGTTGAATAGCAAAAAGGCCTCACGTCTCAATTTTCTGGAGAAAAACAGCCTCTCAGACCCTCATAATGACCTGGCTTGAGCTCGTGCTGCTCTCCCCCCGCTTTGACAGTCCATCAGTGTCTGCAGCCGGACAGCCGGGCCACTGACACAGCACCACGAGGCCGGGAAACCTCTTCAATCACCTCCTCACTTTTCCCTGTCTGTCAGGCGACAGAAAGGCCTGATTGATCTGTTGTTCCTTCGCAGCAGTAAGAGAGAGAAGTTGTATTGGAGTAAAAACAAGAACGTCTGCTTTGTGTGACAACCACTTTCAAAGGTTTATTAATCATCGTCGTCAATAACGCCGCCGTGCTGTTGGTCGCCGTGCTGCTGCGCGTCCGCCAGGAGTGCACTCTCGCTTCTTGCAGCGTGATGAACTTCATAAGTGTCCCATCACCACTTTAATCAAATTACTTATGAACCAAAATTGACAGTTTTCATTAATTATAAAGGATTATTCTAATTGCGATTCAAATTTATTCATTTAGAACAGAAGGCATTCAGTAATGTTTCAGGAAATTTGCATATTAAATGGAGAGAGTGGGCTATTAGCTATGCTAATGTATGCATGATTCCTTATTTTGTGATTGGTGGGCCATATGTAGCAGGCTGGGGGTGTGCAGGTGAGGAATCTAGAAGGAGCTGTAATATGTTTGATAAACACAGAGGGACGCAGGGCCAAAACACGCACACCAACACGCCGGCGCGCACGCCAGCGCGGCGGGGAGCAGCTCGCCTCTGCTCAGAATCCGTCTTCCTCTGACACACGCGTGCTCTGTCTCACATTTGTCTCCTTCTCTGCTTCCATATCCGTCCCTCTAGAGGAGCAACTTTTTCAGCCAAGAACAAACATGGCACACTAATTAAGCTTCTGATTTCTGATCCTGCTGAATTTAGAAACGTAACCTTGAGCCGGCGTCGCGGTTTTGATTTAATGTGGTGCTTAAATGGAACAAAAAGAAAGAACTTTTTCAAGCGGCACATTCATCCCCACAATGTATGGGGCCGCTCTCCGCCTGACACACTACTCTTTATCAAGCTATATATAGGCGATGTATTATGCATTAACTTTAACATGTGCTTAAATCAACATTATTTCAATAAATGTGCATCAGTCTTCAGAAGAAAGAAAGAAAGGAGAACAGTTAGGGTAAATGAGTGTGCAGGGAGGCACACACTAGCGGTCACACACACCCTTCGGCTGTGCAGTGGTGTCTACCTGGCTGGTGACAGGGCCATTATTCACTGGTCATTCCCACGAGTCCAGAGTTTGAGGCTGGACAGGGGTAGCATGGCGTCCTGGCGTGGCAGGATAGCGCCAGGGTGAGAGGGACCAGGACCCTTCATTACTCCTGTGGTCTGGGGGCCTGGAGCCTCTCTCCTTCCCTCTCTTTGTCTCTGTCTCCATCAGATTAATGGGCTAGGCCCGACAGAGGAAGTGTTTCAATCAGCACCGCCTGCCAAGATTGTCCATCACCCAGACAAGCTCTTATTCCTCGTGGCTTTGATACAGGGACACACACGCATGCACAGATGTTTATTGAGTTGCACGTTTTCCCCTGCTTGTTTCTACGATGCACATTTTAGGCCTAAAAGTTGCTGCAGCGTCCTGAACCTGTGATCTCTCTGCCGGTCTTCCTGTGCTCCCTCAGAGAACCTTTGGTTGAATTTTGAATGATCCTTTTTGGATCAAATGGATGAAACACAATTGGTTAAGTGTCTCTGGGATTTCTGTCCCCAAAGCTGAGACTGGAGCTCCAGGAAAGCGAGGAAGACGATCTCTCCCTAGCGTGGCGTTTCCCCCGAGCGGCGACGATGCACCGCGGATCCCCCCGGTGACCCTCCGTCTCCCTCCTCCTGGGTCCATTTGTTCTGAGAAATATTTAACGATGGGGCAAATTCAGCTGACAAGACGTGAACACACATCAAGGAGATAAAGAGGAGAGCGGGACAGCGTATGAAGTGAACTGGAAATGAATTTTTCAGCGCATGGAGATGTTCTATTTGAATAAATCATGACACTTAAGATAGACATGAGGGCAATATAGAGGTGCACGCTGCTACTTTGAGGAGGAGCACTCCAAAGGAATGAAGTGAGGTTTGTTAGCTTGTTTTTCTCTGCCCTTATGCTTCACTGTGTGTGATAGTCCATTATGTTCCTCCTACTTTGTGTTCTCTCCCTCTCTGCCTGTTACAAGGATATAAAACATTTGATTTTCAGTCTACAGATGTGACAAAATCCTTAAAATAAAGTCTGACACCATGAAAAAGGCTTGAAATACCTGGAAATCTGGGAGTCTCCAGCAGAAAAAGACTCAGAAAGGACTCACCCAAAAGCAAAAACAGACATCATCCATGGCTGTTTCTAACCTGACTCCGCCAGATGGATTTGCTCCGCATATCCATCTGGAAACCTTCGGTTGAAGTAATTTTGGCCAAATAAACCAATCAGATCAACGAAGCATATGACGTACTAACAGAGCGACGACGAAGAGGAGCCAATAGATCAAACTGTTGCCGAAACCAGTCAGGAGAAGAACAAAAACATCTTTTCCTTTGAGAAAAGCCTCCAGAGCAGTGTTT
>NW_015150461.1:2857463-2860767 GCF_000732505.1 Cyprinodon variegatus | reverse complement strand
TCTGATATATATTGTTGGGAAAACATTTCGGCTGTTGAAAAAGTGCGTATAATCGAGCACCTTGGATGATCCAGAGAAAGTTCTGTAGATTTGTTTAAAAAAGACCAGATGTTGTTCTTGACATGGGATTTTTTTCTTTCTCCAGCTTGAATATTAAAGCTTTGTTATTTGTGTTTCCTGTGTGAGGATATGTCATCTCTATAAAAGATTTATTCATTTTTTAGCTTCTTTTTTTTCCCACTCACTACCAAATTTGTCTTCTTTTGTATTGAAAGTGGGCCACGGCAGACTCTAATCTGTCCAAGGCTGAGGACCAGACCTGGAGACAGACCTGGTTCTGGATTATTAATGTCCCCCCCCATGGAGCCAGGCCCCCGCCCCTTACCAGTGCCCCAATGCACCCCTGGGGTCAGCCTGCATGGCTCCTGGTGCAAGGCCCCACTCATAAATCTCCCTAAATTAGTGTGTGTGTGTGCAGGTCAAGATTGTGTGCCTCTATGCTTAAACATATACTGCCGGTTGGGAGACAGGTCACCAAAAACAAAAAAAACAAGGCAGTCAGGCTCTTGGTTGAAGTGTCAGTGATGCATGGCGGAAAGAGCGAAAGAAAGAGTCGCCCGGAACAGCAAGAAAATGAGAAATGAGAAAAGAAAACACACAAAGCCAGAGGTTTGACGAAGATATTTTATTCCACTTTACACACCCTGACAGATAGTTTTCCTAAAAGCGTCTTAATGTTTAATTGCCAAATTGAAGCTGTGCGCTTATGTCCTCCTTCCCTCTACCTGCCTGGATTGGTTCAGCATGTCCCGCGGTGCTAACAGGCACCGGGAAGTGCTGTTGTGTCACTTAGTTAACCCCAGAGACAAATGGCTCCCCTCTGGAGCACAGTGAATTACACACCTCATGAAGCATATTAGGAGCCAGACACAGTGCATATCTGCTGGAGATGATCCGTACGGATGGCAGGAGGGAAGAGGGCTGAGTTACAGCATCAACTGTGCCTTCTTTTTTTTTTTTTCTCGTTCAGATCATCAGAACAAAATAATCAAAAAAAAAAAAAAGACTCCAAGTGGGAACATAGAATATAAAGCTGCTGTTTTAAAGTTATCCGTGTTAAATCTGACAGGGAAAACAACTCCTTACCTCATTTGTGGCTAATGTAGGAAAATTATTAGAAAATATAACAGAATTGTCCCTGGGAGGCTTCCGTGCTGTGAGCTAATCGCTTAGACGATCTTTATCACCGCGGTAATATTATTTAGGTGCTACAGGGATTACTTAAAAGTTGTGTTATAATTGCTTTCCTTGTTTTGTTTTGCTTGGGCAGGGGGGTGATTTTGTGTTTAATTGCTCCAAAGTGACAAATAACGCCTGTTACGATATGATGAAAGTGTGAGATCATTAAATTACAAACACAACCGGCTGCGTGTGCTTTTTTTTTTTTTGGGCTGTAGCAAATTTACACCACGAGGCTAGAAAAAGGCCAAGCAGTTATTTACACAAATTCACTTCCACAGCCATTTCTGGATTTGGGGGTAATTACGTGAGAGCGAAATGGTTTTATTTCATTTAATCCAGCCGGTGCAGCAATTTGCAGCAGTAATATCTGCCTGTACGGGTTTAAGAGCTCGAAAGCTGCAAGACTTTCAAATGCAAAGATGGTGGAAGGGGGGAATAATTGAAGTAAGGATCAGGGAAGGCGGCGGTGTAATGAACAAAGTGGAAAGAAAAAAAAAAACTCCAAGCCTTCAGATATAGAGGTGCATTTTGAAGAAAATAAAAACTAAAAAAGTTCCAATATATTCTTTTTTTTTTCATTTGTTACCTAAGAAGCATATTTTGTTCTATTTCATTACTATATAACTCTGTGAAAGTTTTTTTAAACTATTTTTTTCTGCCTGTAAAAGTATTCTGAACTTGATAACATTGTTTTACTACTTCAGTCCATTTAATTTGAACTTATTTGATAGAAGAGCTGCACATAACAGGGAAGTAAAGGAAATAGGAAACAGTTTTTAACATAGTCTAGCTTGTAAAGGCAGCTTTTTTTCGCAATTATAGCTGCCACTCCGTAGCTCTGTGTTATCTCTCACCCTTTGTCCTTTTGGAAGAAAAATATCTGATATTTTGCACCATTTCCTTCATATGCTGCCATGTTCTGTCATCTTCCCATCAATGCTGACCAGCTATTTAGTCTGTTGATAAAAATCATTCTCACACAACGGTGTGTTCAGGGTGATTTGCAGTGCTATTAAGACCATAAACATCTGTTAACCTGTTAACTGGATGCACCAAAAATCACCAATCTACTGTTCTTTAACCCTTGGGAGGGTCTAGCCTGCTATTTAAAGGAAACGTTCGGTCATATTCAGAATTCAAACTTCTGAAAGTGCTTTAAATATGAAAATATTTCATAATGTTCAATGATTTATAAGTATTTTTAATTAAGTGTAATTTTCCTTTGAATGTGCTTTACTGGAGGCATCCATGTTTGTCAAAGAACACTACTGCCACCTTCTGGTTTGTGACTTCATGGTGCGGTATCGGCTGTTGATCAAGTCCCAGTGCTGTATCTGGTGTTTGAGTATGTGTATCTTCGTCTGAGCTAAGCTAATGTTAGCTTCACTGTTTGTATTGAAGAAAGTCAGGCTTGAAAGACCTCTGCCAACGTCCCTTGATAAACGGAACCATTCCATATTTAAAATTAGAAGTACCGGTATTTAGTGGAAAAGGAACGCACTTTGTCCCGTGTTACCGTGAGAGTAAAAAAAGTCAGTAAAAAGCTAATGGAAAATGGAGAACAAAGGCACGTTAGATACAAAACTTACGGTAAACTTGCTGACAATTTATACGTAACCATCCAGAATCCCGTGATCCCATTGGTCAAGCCAAATGTTGCCCACGGAGAAGATAGCAGGAGACACCAGAGCAATATGGGGGACGAACGGAGTCATTTAAATGCTGACGCAGCTTTTGGGGGCGGGGCACTTTCGCATAGCGAGGCTCCTCCTCCAAAAAAAAAAAGAAGCAGAGATATAGGTAGGAATGCGAAAAACAAATACCTGGGTGGAAAGAGAATAAAGCACACTGCAAATATGTATCTAATTCAATGCAGATTCGAGTAAAATAGTGAAAGAATTATTACACACACAAAGGGGGCTAAAAAAAATAATAAAATCACCCCGACAGGGATTGGCAACCCTACTTGTAAGTGAACACAGATATTTACATTTCTAATAAAATTTTCTCTTGAATAGATAGTAGCTTAAAGATGCTATGCTAACACTATTATTCGCAAATA
>NW_015150461.1:2855011-2856403 GCF_000732505.1 Cyprinodon variegatus | reverse complement strand
GTAGGAGTATTTATTCAACATGTCAGAAGTCTGAATTCATATAAAAATGTTTATCCAAACAGGACATCTTCTTCATGATGCTAGTAGTAGTGCTGGGAAGTTTTCAGACCTAGGAAAACTTTATCATTCATAGCCCTGGATTTAAATCATACATATCAAACTGAAAAGGTCTGAATTCAGTCAGATGACACACACATAAAAAAAATATATATATGGATCTGTTTCTTTTCACTTAGTCTCTATCATATTGAAACCAAATAGCATCCATTAAAGTCTAAGGTTGTAAAGTGACACAATGTGAACGTAAACAAAAGGGATTGAGGCTTTTATAAGCGAATACAAATCAAGCATATTGAGTCAATGCTTTGACAAAAGGAGACAACAAAGAGCGTTGGGTTTGTAGTGTTTAGCACTGCGCCACATGTTCCTGTGATTTAGCTGCTGCTAAGCTGATGAGGGATTTGTGAGAAACAAGAAAAAGTGGGTCTCACTATTATCACAACTTCTTCCTCTGGCTTGAAAATATAGTCATTTCGTAAAGAAATCTGATTCCTGCCAAGCACAGCAGGAGGTCCTTCTGCACTGGAGACTGGTGGACAATTTGCCTTTTTGCTTAATAAACAGAAAGCAGGGAGAAAACAACAATAATGTCCTTTAAACAGAGCATCGGATGGCTTCTGTCAGATATCTGAACATATTTACCGGTCAGCTGTCAATCAGATTATCTTTAAATCTGCATGGGAATCTCTTTGCTATTACAGATCAACACATGTTGCGCCTTTATCCACCCAACTCCACATTCATCATACATAAACACACGCTGATAATCCACAGATAATAACAAAACGGTGGTGATAAAAATCAGGGTTATTGAGAGTTAAAAGTTAAAACTGGAGATTTGAGGATTTTTTTGTTGTTATTTTACTGTTTTACAGATTCCCAGCAGTTTATAGCTCTATTCCTAATAAAGAGAGTGTTTCCACAAAGTGTTTGAACGTTTTATTAATGTTTATAAATCTAGAGCTATTTTCTTTTCACAGAATATTTCTAATTGAAAAAAGATGGTTTTCTATGGTGTAAGATAACTCTCAATAAAATCACATGAAATTCACTGAATTTGGAAATGTGTTACTTATCAACTTTCATATGTGTGATATAACATCTTTCAGCTTTAGAGGTTACAAAGCTTACAAAGATATAGCTTTACAAAAATATACGTATGAAATCACCATTTTAAAAATACAAACTTGTACCACTTGAATCCAGTTTACTTTCTCCATTCACGTCTAAGGACAATTCAGAGAAGCCAATTAACCTAACAGTCATGTTTTTGGACTGTGGGAGGAAGCCGGAGTACCCGGAGAGAACCCACGCATGCTCAGGGAGAACATG
>NW_015150461.1:2850834-2854245 GCF_000732505.1 Cyprinodon variegatus | reverse complement strand
CGACCAACATGTCAGGCTATCCCCGAAATCCCTCATACTCCGTCAGAGCTGCGCCCCGCTGCGCTCCAGAGCGGCTGCACAAAGCAAAGCCTACAGCCTCCGCTGTAGAGGGCATGCACGAGATGATTAAATTCAAAGCAGCAAAACATGCGGAAATGATCCAGGGTTTCCGCAAATCATTAAAAATAATTACAATTCATTAATTTTTATAATTTTTATTAATTTTTTTATTTTTCTGTGTAACAATAAACATATACCGAACCGAACTGAAAACCGTGGCCACGAAACCGTGAACCGAACCGAACCGTGGATTTTGTGAACCGTCCACCCCTAGTGGTGACATGTTCACATGAAGCTTCATGAACTGTGGGGATTGTTGAAGCAATTTGGCCAAACAGTTCGATGCCTCATCTCACTACTCTTAACCCCACTAAGAACATTTAAATTCAGTGAAACATTTGTTTGTTTTCATAAAAAAAAACGTGCAATTTAGTTCAATATTCAGCGAGTAATTACACTGAGTGGAGCTGTCGACCTCCCCAAGATGGCACCAAAAAAATCACTTCAGCGCCCATAGACGAAAACTGTCAATGTGGCGTCTACTCTTATATTATGTCTATGTTGAAAACAACATGACATCTAATCAGTTTTTTTGTTTTCATCTTCTTCCTTTTGCACGTGTTCATAGTGAACAGCTATGAGGTGCATTACCGCCACCAACTGGTAAGGAGGGTAACAGCTTCTTCATGGTTTGTAGATTCGTACTCCTACATTTGCGGCTTGTTATTGCAGTTCTCCAAAGTTGATAACTTTTATTGGTAACTTCTATAGACTTCTACTCTCACAACAGAAACATGTGGCATCATATGTAGGGAACAGTATACAAATATTTAGTTCACAATATGAATTCACATTTAAAGATTTAGACACATAGATGGTTTTATTGACTATTATCTTACCCAGAGGTTTTTCCTTTAATGATGTTTATTTGCAGGATCAATGTTATATTATAGCAAGAAAATTATCTGAAAGGTTTTCTTAAGGTTTAAATCAGAAAATCTAAAGATCCAGCTGAGGAGGTTGTTCAGAAAACAAGATTATTAGACAGAGTCAGTGTTTTTTTTTCATGCTTAACCTCTCAAGAGTCCCATTCCACCTCCTCACCCAAACTCCAATATTTAACCCTTCTTATTTCGTCCCCTCTGACTGAGGTGACCCTAACTTTCTTCCTTCCACTTATCCATCACCCATCCATCATGGATGCCTGGTCAAAAGAGCAGGAGGGCCGTCGAGGAGAAAAAGCGGAATCAATGAATTAAACAGGAGCTGCAGCGAGGAAGGTGGAGTATGTCGGACAAGTGGATGTGGTCCACAGCTGTCTGTTAGGCTGCACCCTGACCTTGAGGAGATAAGAAAGTTGGGAGACCCTCAGTCCGTGGGGTCTAACAGCATGCTGGAGGAAAAAAAAAAAAAAAACATCTCTGCACTTCATGAATTATTGAGATATTGGCCCACAGCTTCTAAAATATACAGGAGGGTGGTCTGTCTCTCCTTTCAGATTTCACGTACTGTCTGCTTCGTCCTTCTGTCTATCTTTCAATCGGTTTCCCCTTTCACTATCTGCGCCATTTCTCCCTCACCCCTAATCCCTCACGTCTCCTTCAGATTTGGCCTCTTGTGCAAATAGAGCTAAAATCACAACAAAAGACAGAAAAAGCCAAAGGAAAGAAAGAAAAAAACAACAACAGAGCATTAGAGAAAAGAGCTTGTTATTGAGATCTTAGCAGACTGTTCTCCTTCACTCAACGGGGGAGCATCCACCACCATCCAGCTGTCATGCATTTAAAACTTGTAGGGGAATAACCGCCGGTTCTTGTGTTACATCAGATGCTTGTAATGCACGCAGCAGCGAGCCGGCCCTGGAAATGAAGACATAACTATGATGCCTCCATTTATCTTTTTTTGTGTTTTTTTTTAGTCTAGATGAAGAAATTGTCCGCGTGTTTCTCCTGACATGTCTGCGTGTGCGTGATTCCATCCGTGGCTCCAAACGCGCTGCCCAGTGCAGAATCGTAGCCATAACAAATGAACAGAGGGGAGAAAATAAGACATATATGAAAGAAAAGCTGAGCAAAGGAGTGATTCTCTCTCTGGCTGCTGGAGATCTGTATTGTAAGCAGTTTCAGCTGTCAGCATTTCTTTGAGCTACCTCAAGGGGGGAGGAGGAAGGAAGGTGGAGTAGGGGTGGGAAATGTTGTAGTTTTATACCCTCCCATCCGCAGACACAAAGTCTTCTGTTTATTTGTACACAGTGCTGTTTATTTTACAGTTCGTTTGATTTTTTTTTTTTCATCTTGTGTCACAGAGGGAGGAGACGCACAATCCTGCAGTTTCACTTACAGGAGAAGTTGTCAGGTTCCGGCCTCGGGGTGGGGATAGGGAAGAAATTGTCAGCCGTCCCCCTTTTTCTGCTTTTCAGACCAACCGCCCCCCCCAGCCCAACTCCCCCCTCCCCGTACTCCTCCCCTTCCTCATTAAGTATTGATGTGGGTAGCCATACTTGCCATCTCAGCCTATTAATAATGCATGGCAGGTGCTGTTGATGTGGTCTCTCACACTGAGATTGAGAGAGGCAGGAATGGCAACACTGGGCTGCAGAGTAGCTACAGCCCCCCCGTCACACGGTGGTGCATCTGGAAGGGAGGGGGGCTTACATCTGCCCTGGTGACTTTATGACAGACGCTCAGAGATTGATACACAAGGTTGCGTCTAAGTCACTGTCTTTGGTTTGACTAAGAAAAAGTGCGCTGGTGACAAGCAGCTGAGTCCTCGTGTTGTTTTCTGTGTTTTATCATTCCTCGCTGACCTTTTTAAAGACTCACAGGTCATCTTAGAACAGCTCCTCTGATCTTTTTGTCTCTGTTTCTCCTCCTTCGCATGCAGGTTCTTCCTCAAGTTCTTCCTGAAGTGCAACCAGAACTGCCTGAAGAATGCAGGGAACCCTCGAGACATGAGACGTTTTCAGGTGAGCGAATCAAAATGCAACAGGCGTCCCTGTGACTGTCCAGCAGTATTACACGCTTTAGAAAACAGAGAAAAACACTAAGGAAAAGTTCAAAATACCTATCAAAAACTCAATAAACATGGACATTTTTTTAGTTCTAAAATTATTAATCTTTGTTTTTACCTTCCTGGTTAAATAAATGTTTATTTTAGACAATACTGCAAAAACATTCTAGAAATAAGTAAAAAAATTCTTAAATTAAGTGTATTTAACCTTAATTTTAGTAGGTAAATGAGATAGTTTGCCAATGGAATGAGTAATTTTACTCTTAAAATAAGATAATTAGATAAAATGCACTTGAAATAAGACGATGCAATTGTGTTTTCTTATTTTAAGTATAAATTGTC
>NW_015150461.1:2847098-2849184 GCF_000732505.1 Cyprinodon variegatus | reverse complement strand
TGGCAAGGTGTCTCACTTATCTCCTCAATTCAAGACAAAATTCACTCAATTTAAGCAAAAATAACTCATACAGATTTCCATTTTTTGCAGTGTAGGTGGGAATGTGGTGGAAGCTGCTCTACAAAACCATGAATTATCTCAATTTGAGCAACTAAATAAGATGTTCTGCAAATAAAAGGAGTATTTTTACCCAGAATAAGATATTATGCACTGGAAATAAGCTAATGGAGTTGATTGTTTTCTTATTTTGAATGTAAATCGTCTGATTCCATTTGCAAATTCTCTTATCTGCTGAAAGCAGGTGAAAACGCACCTATTATTATTATTATTTTTGCATTGTGGGATAGTCTGGGTTCCGAGACATTTTTTGCACAATAAAGCAATCAGATCCAAAGATTATAGCATCATCATTACAGTGATGACCGTAAATGCTTGATAATCCACCTTGATATCAGAAAAACTAAACGTTAATCGATGATTAAAGTTTACATTTCACTCTAAAATGTTCCAGACATCAGAAAGTTGTGATGTTTAAATGTTTGGTGGTAATCAGCAGTTCCTTTCTCCTCCTTGTATGTCAGGTGGTTGTGTCGACTACGGTGAGCGTTGAGGGTCACGTCCTGGCCGTGTCCGACAACATGTTTGTGCATAACAACTCCAAGCACGGTCGGCGGGCTCGGCGGCTCGACCCCTCGGAAGGAACGCCGTCCTACCTGGAACACGGTATTAAAAAAAAAAGTCCTGCTTCTTGCTTTGTCTCTTGCCTCCCCCATCTTCACCCTCCACCCTTTTCTCTTTTTTTGAAAATCTGGCTCCTCTTTCAAATCTTCTTTCCTTTTTTCTTTCCCTTCTTGCCTCCTTAAAATGCTACGTTTCTTATCTCCCTCCTGTTTCCTCCTGGATTTCACTTTCCTATCTCGTCGGGGTTCTTACTGGAGCTAAGGAGTGAGTGGAGGCGCGTAAGAGTCCCATGTGGCCTGCTCCCCTCAGGTCTGCGCCTCTGGGCCTTCTAACTCTGCCTCGCATAAGCACTATGTGTCTTATGAGGTCTGTTCTGCTTAAAGCCAACACTGGCTTTATTTCCTCAGAGACCTGCTTTTATCCTCCAGCCCTCCATCACTCTCCATCCCTCAGGTTTTCAAGCACACCCATAACACGCAGGGGGAAGAAAAAAAAAAGCCAGCACACACACCCCCGCACTCACAGTCAAACCAAAAACCTTTAATACTTCATAATGACATGTGCACATGATTTAGGAGGCTGCACTGATTCCCAAGTCCCTAATCCAGTTATTTTCTCATTTCGATTTCCCAGACATTGAATAAGAGAAACATATTTTTTTTCTTCTTTGAGGAAAGTCAACCTCAGGGATGATAATGACGGCAAAACTAAGAAGGGATTTAAATGACCGCCTGGAGTAGATTGAGTTAAGATTGAATGTTACGTTTAAGTCTTTCTGATGACGGGTCTCCGGAGACAAAGCGGACCGCTTGCTCCCTCCCTTCCCGGGCTCGGAAAAGTTCACAATGACGAGACGGATTGGAGACGTCAGGCCTCGCGCCGTAGGTAACCGATGTTTGCTGCGTTGGTGGGATGCGTTCAGGAACTTCCTCATCCAAGGGGAATTTACCATTAGGCAACACTAGGCAGTTGCCTAGGGACCCAAGTTCCTGGAGGCCCCACAAAACTCTGTTTACATGTATGTTAATACAACTATTCCTTATTTAAGCAGATTAATTATGTTTTTGATAGAAATACTTTCGCTAACATACCATCAGAGTGCAGTGTCCACCATATTGGATCAGTCCATTTGCTGCACATGTTCAGAAAGGTCCAAACAGACAGCAGCAAACCATTTGAAAACAAGCGATGCAAAGAGCAGTGTTGCCAACTTAGCGCTTTAGTCGCTATATTTAGCCACTTTTCAGACCCCTCTAGGCAAGGCAAGGCAAGGCAAATTTATTTGTATAGCACAATTCAGTACAAAGACAATGCAAAGTGCTTTACATGATTAAAATACAGGAAGATAAAACAGAATCAAAGCAAGTAGGAAAAAAAATAAAAAAAAATAAAAAATAAAAAAATA
>NW_015150461.1:2843681-2846126 GCF_000732505.1 Cyprinodon variegatus | reverse complement strand
AGGCCTGTCTTTGCCCAGGGCCCCAACTTTCCTAAATCCACCCCTGTCCTCATCCAGACGTTTTGAACGGGTCTGAAGGAAGAGAAAATGAGTGGGAGCCCAGAACAGGGAGGAGGGAGAGATGATTTGTACATTATAGAGAGTAAGGAGAAGAAGAGTATCAGAAACGATACAAAAAAAGCGTGATCCTAGTGCCGCATATGTGTGGCGGATACGTGACTTTGGGGCCCATTTGAAGCAGTAATAGATGAGCAGCCCGTAGAGTCGAACAGATGGCACAGAGGAACACCCCAAAGTATAATCCTATCACACGGATTCACGTTCCACCATCTGGTTAATCCACGCACACACACACGTAAAAAAAAAAACACGCACAGCGCACAGAATATCAGCGGCTGTGAAAGGCGGGCATCTCGGGGCCGTGATTACGGCCACAGATTGCAGCTTGGCGAGCGTTGATCTCTGCGGGCGTATCAGGGGGCTAAATATCACTCCAGCTTGTTGGGGAGGATCAACAGAACAGGGAGTCAAGCAAAGAGCAAAGACAGGGCTGTGGGGGGGGGAGTCAGCCTAGTCTAAAGTGGATTATACCGCTTTGCAGAATTACAACATGTCTGACAAGCTGCATATCTGTTAAGGAGAGGAGATTTAGATTGTATAAACATCATGTTCTTTTTTTTTTTTCTTTCCACCAGTGCTGCTCTTTTCTTCAATCACATTCGGTAATCTCCAAGTCCATAACATCGATAAATAAGGTCTGAAAGCAATCTGGGGAGCAGTTATTGGAAATGTTCAGACAATGCTTTGCAAATAAACACCCCTTCCTCACGTTTTATCAACTTACCACCAGAAAACTCTCTTTGTTTTGCTAGGATTTAGATGCAAAGTGGGGCGTAGTGGTGGAAAAGGGAAATGTTCTTAAAACTGGAAAAGTGGCGTTCTTTTTTTATACGATCTCGATACTTTACCTGCAGTTATATCAGCGACTTTTCGCACATCTGCAGACTGACATATCTGCTGTTCTGCTTTACAAGCTCTTTCAATGAGGGAAGAAATTAATGTCTCTTCACTTCTTAATCAGAAATAAAATAGGTTTAAAGTATAAAATCTAATAGGTTCACCGTACTTGGAAAACCATTGAAAATTAGGAGTAATTATAACTAATAGTTTTATGTTTGTTGCTTGCAGTATATGTGTTCGTTGCACTGAAGACTTTGTTGTATAAAATTGATATAACTTTGTTTTCTTAAGTTGTAGCAACTTAGAAAAACAAAGGAAAACATCAAATATTAGAGCTAAAAAAAATAAACAGCTTGTTCATGAGCTAATGGAGCAAATTTCTCCACTTTGAAATCAATAAAGTCAATTAATCAATCAAGCTTTTCCCTTTTTTGACACCAGAATATTCTATAGATCACATTGTGGCTTTAGAGAGTCTTGTTTTTATTTTATCATGAAAGAAATTGTGAACAAATTTACATGTTTAAGAAACTCTGTGAGAAAAATAATGTTAATCTTAAACATTAATTAGAAGCAGATCAGAACATTAAGCATGTGGATCCTTGAATAAATACCTTTTATTGTAGCAGTGATGTCATCCAGCCGATGAGGTCACACAGATCTGTCTGAAACACTTTAGTTGCATGAAATCAACTTAAATATTTGGATTGATCAATCATGTTTCAGCTCACAGCATTTATTTAAGGGAAGTTCTGCTCATTTGAATTCTTTGATAAAGCTAAATGTTTTGTTTTACAGTGTAGACTTTAAATAGACTATTCTAATATGAGAATAATCTCCAATATACGCCATTCGATCACAGCTTCGGTTTCATTTTGGGACGTTGGAGACTTTCAGCCTTCCACAGGTTATTCTTTTTAGTGTTGCCTTCCTTAAAGCTTCCCTTCACTCTGTTAACATCACATGTTTTCTTATCTCACCAGAGTCCCGTCTGTTGTGTTTGACATGCCACCTACTTTTAACAGTAGCTTCCTTAAGTCGTTCTTCCTTAATGACGTCCTAAAGAGTTAAGCTGTCAAAATATTTCCCCCTCAGAGTTGTGGATCTTTGCATCTTGTCCTCAGTTACCGTGACCTTCTTGTTCTTCCAGTTCAATCTGGTACTTGTCGTCTTCTTAGGCTCACAGCCTTTTATCCAAAGGGCAGAAGTTTGATTAACAGTGAAAGTGTGACATCTGAAGAAAACTGGATGCATGGGATTCTATTTAGGGGTGTCAGAGTACAGAGCGGTGAAACTATGCATCACTTTTAAATTCAAATCAATTCAGTTTATTTCTATAGCGCCTTTTATTTCAGGGCACTTTACAGTTTGATTCAAAGTTTTCTATTTAATTAAAACCAGTTGATTGCATCAACTCATTGACTCTTCAGCAATCCCTCACACTAAGCATGCTTGTAGCGACAGTGGAGAGGAAAAACTCCCTTT
>NW_015150461.1:2838529-2841338 GCF_000732505.1 Cyprinodon variegatus | reverse complement strand
AGTTTGTAGTTTGTGATGTGGAAAAATGGATTTTCAATCTTTATTTTTTTACATGATATATCAAGAGAAATATTCACAGCGTTTTATATATTTGCAGAGGCTGCAGGAGGTGCAAGCTGACACACTGTTATGTTGTGCAGACAGCTGAGAGGGAGCTAAGTGTTTGGTTAATGAAGGCTGAGGTATTCAGAGGGCAGAGCTACTGTTGGCTGTGCTCTGCTCCCCGGTCGCGTGCCCTTTGATCAGACACTGAGCACACCTGACATTTACACGCCTGCACGCTTTGCCACGTGTCATAAAACAAGCGCAGCGCCACTGCCCCTCACACTCAGGGCAGGGGTGATGTTTAATAACGGGGCGCGTATAATCACGCTGATTAGGATTCAGCGTCCACTCCCAACCCCTGGGAGAGGTGATCCGTGTGTCTGAGAGCGTGTGAGAGACGGAAGGACAGAGCGTCGGTGCTAAAACTGTTTTACACTTTTATCTGGTTTTTTTTTAATCTAATCTGTTATGTGGGACTTTTTTTTTGTCTTTCCCAGCAACCCCGAGCATCAAAGCCATCAGTCCGAGCGAAGGATGGACCACAGGGGGCGCAACAGTCATCATCATTGGAGACAACTTCTTCGATGGCCTCCAAGTCATTTTTGGAACAATGCTGGTCTGGAGTGAGGTGTGTTTCTGCAGAGACTTTAACTTTTTAAAGTATAAACAACAAAAACCTCTTTATTTAAATTGAGATTTCAGCAGATTTCAATGATGCCAAACACTTTTCTATTATAATATTGAGAATTGTAGAATACTTTCCTAAAATTATCAATATGTAATCCAACTGCTGTGTTCTTAAGATTTATCCTTTGCTTTTATTTAGCCGACAAACTTTTATTCCTTATAGTTTAACCCTATAATGCCAAATATATCATATTTGATACATACGGTTTCTGAAATGTTTTGCTTCTGACATCTTTTACATAATTTAATGGTAAAAACTTTGCTCAAAATCCTATTGTACACAATCAGATATACCTGATAACAGCCAGTAGAAGACTACAGAAAAATAATCTTGACTTGTCGCATAGTAATAAATTATTAATATCAAGAATGTATTTCTGTTTTTTCTTTTTACATATTTTGTTAAAAGTCCAAATAAGGAATTCAAACCAAAAAAAGTAATTTTCTGTTTTGTTTTATTCTTGGATCGGGCTTTAAATGGTTAAATATATAAACGTAAAGTTTGATTTATCCCTTTTTAATCTTTTAACATGATTTTTTGAAAGAAAAATCTTATTTTTATTAGTTGATTTCTTAATTTTTGGTTAAATCTTTTTTTTTTTTTCCTGAACTAAACGGATCTCCTGTTTCTAATTTTATTAAATATTAAGAAATAGAAAGAAGACAATAATCAGCCTATAATAACAGCTACATTTGATAATGGGAAGGAAATCTTAATTTATTTCCCTTAATCCAGTGATATTATACATTTTTGCTTTGAAACATGTCATATGTTATAATAAAATAATTCAATATATTGCAGAAAGGGACCATAGATGCTTGGGGATTTATGCATTTAATCCGTATTAAAGCATTTAATCTTCTAAAGCTGCTCTTATTACACATAAAAAAATTATTGTCATTGATCAGGGGAAGTTTTTCTTATAAAATTGGTAGATTTTCTGTTCATTTTAACAAGCAACAGTCAAAATAATACATATTGACTAAAAAACAGGTGATTAAGGTAAGTTAATAACTTCATTAGGTTCTTTTTTGCTTCCATCACAGAAGCGGAGCAGCAGCCTGCAATCTGTGCAGCTCTCTGTTCACCTCCTTCCTTACCTGTCATTTATTCAGCGGCGTTTCAAACCGCTTTTCTTGAAATATGTGTGCGAGCTGTAACAGGACGAATCCCTTTGTAAAGAGCATCTGCCACACGACTAAAATGTAAATGCAACGAGTTAAAAAAAAAGTGAAGGTCAGCGAAGCAGAGCGGCGAAACAGCTTTCTCTTTAGTAAAGGAATAATTCTATAAAAAGCTCCTATATTGTCTCACTGAGGGGGTGATTGGATGGGGGGGGGGGGGGAGACAATGGTGGAATGAAAAGCGAGCTAAGTGAGGAATGAAAGGGACGCTTAAGAGCAACGCACACATGCATCCACATACTTAAAGTGCTGCTTCTAAGTGCAAGCTGCAGCAGAAAACTGGCCCTCAACGAG
This sequence comes from Cyprinodon variegatus, assembly GCF_000732505.1. Taxonomy (NCBI): domain Eukaryota; kingdom Metazoa; phylum Chordata; class Actinopteri; order Cyprinodontiformes; family Cyprinodontidae; genus Cyprinodon; species Cyprinodon variegatus. The sequence continues at coordinate 2,839,127 of NW_015150461.1, read as the reverse complement.
GTCTGCTCTGTGTTTTCATACAGTTTTCTTCTAACACCCTTCACTTTCCACACCTGCGTACAATGCAAGCCGCGCTAAATGAGCCTTTTTATGTGGCTAACAGCAGCTAGATGGCTCCAGCTGACAGACGCAGAGACGGGATTATTTTACACTTGCTTATGCTGTTCAATAGGTGTGTTTTATTCATAAACACATCGCAGCTTTTGAATCTTTATTACACAGCCCATGTCAGTGCTGATAACCGTCCTAAGCCTCACAGTGACATTGCCTCAGGCTACGACGCCACCTGAGGGCTTTGCAGCTAACGCATCGTTTTCAGGCTTATTATACAAAAAAAAAAAGCTGGAAAGCAAGAGAGGCTTGAACAATCCTAGAGTTCTCCCAGGAGCGCCTGGTAAGATATGAAGTTTCATTTCATTAATCCGCCTCCATTCTGCCTCTCTGCAGCTGATCACTCCGCACGCCATCCGTGTGCAGACTCCGCCCAGGCACATCCCAGGGGTGGTGGAAGTCACGCTGTCCTACAAATCCAAGCAGTTCTGCAAAGGCACACCTGGACGCTTCATCTACACAGGTAGCATCACACATCAGTGTCATA
>NW_015150461.1:2828400-2837831 GCF_000732505.1 Cyprinodon variegatus | reverse complement strand
TGACTTTAATCTCAGAATTCTGACTTTAATCTCAGAATTCTGACTTTTTTTGTCCCAATTCTGACTTTAATCTCAGAATTCTGACTTTAATCTTAGAATTCTAACTTTTTTCTCAGAATTCTGACTTTTAATCTCAGAATTCTGACTTTAATCTCAGAATTCTGACTTTAATCTTAGAATTCTAACTTTTTTCTCAGAATTCTGACTTTTTTTGTCCCAATTCTGACTTTAATCTCAGAATTCTGACTTTAATCTCAGAATTCTGACTTTTTTTCTCAGAATTTTGGATCCTAATGTAGATGGGCACCATGAAGGAAGAGATGAAAAATGATGGAATTAGGCAACTTTTTACGTGCCCGAGTGGACATTAAAACAAGAGAGCTAGTCTCTAAAACAGACATGGCTATGGCTTGATGCTAACATGTTCGTTAGCTGCCAAATTCTGAAAAAAAAGGCAGAATTCTGAGAAAAAAGTCAAAATTCTGACTTTTTTTCCCATATTAAACTGAAATGAAATTTAAAAATCAGTTAACTTTTTTTTTTTCCAGTGGCCCTAATCCTCTTCCATATTTTATGTTTTCACCTGTGGTGTAAAAAAAAAAGCAATAATCAGATGAGCAGAGTTGCCACTCTGGTTTATTTAGACACACTTCTGCTGTATCTGCTGAAAGTGTCGAGCTTGTGCATTTCATGTGCTGAGAGAAAAAAAAAAACGTGCATGCGAGACAATTTAAAGTTCAATAACACGACTCGATAATTCAGTGAAAAAGCTTGCTGATCTGACGGAAAAAGGAATAGTCCCGCTTTTATGAAGCAAGTAAAGGTCAGGGGGGAGGTTTAACCTTTTGATTGGTGGGATTATCGAGAATTAACCCTCCTGTCGAAGGCAGCATTTAGTAAAAAAAAAAAAAAAGGAAGTTTCCTGGAGTGAAGGAGCAACTTTTTTTTCCGCAGTGGTGCAAATCACCGAAAGTATAGCTGTGTGGTGAGAGAACAGTTGAAAGAATAAATGTGAAGTGATGATTAACCACTGTGAGGCCGCAGGTCCTCTGGGGAGCCGGCGAATCACATAAATCTGCCTGTAATCTCAGCCAGTGATAGACTTAGGCACTAAGCCCCAACTGGAATTGCCAACATCTGACAAAATCATAAGTGAGTGAGAGCGTGCAAGTCACCGCGCATTTTTCTACATCTTGTGTCCTAATTACGGTGCAAAACACGATCCATCAGTCACAACCAGAGCTGTTTGTGGATTTAAGCGTACTGGCTACAATTGGATGCTTTCCTGTCTTTGTGCATATGTACTCGAGATGCACACGCATGTGCTGAAAAGTATAAATGCATTACCAAGAATGGAGCAGATGGACCAGCTGCCTCTGCTAAGCCAAAGCTGTGCAAAACACAGAGCTGTGTGGGTTTACAGTAGGTGCATACAGGAGAGCCCAGGAGGAACAAAATGCATAAAGGCCAAAGATGATCCGATCAGAAATGTGTGGCTAATTTTCCATCTTTGTTTTCTTTAAAGCTTTGTCTGTTTTTATTACTGCAATAACAATTAATGTACATGGTCATGTTATATACCTATAAAAAAAAGACCAAAATCCTGTTGATAATGAGAAAATAAGGCTATAAACTCCAAGCGTCCATCCTGTTTTTGAGCCTAAATAGAACCTCAGCACAAGGTGCCATGAGCTTAAATTAACAGATGTGGCGCCATCTATTGGCAGAACCTCTGAACTACTGGAAAGCCAGGGTGTGGCGATTGATCCACAGACTAAATACGACCGCACTGTAATGCTAAAATCAATAGCTGGGAGGATAGGGTTTAAAAGCATTGCTAACACCAGTAGCAATATTAGCTAGCATGCTAATCTAGCTCTGCATCGTTGCAGAGACGTCCAACTGCTTCCTGAGCTTTAGCTCCAGCTTTAGTGGCTCCAATGGTCAGACTGGTTTCCATGAGTAGCTCTAGTTTTCTCCCTCTTGAAATCAAACATCTTTTCACATTTGATCTTATACTTCTCTGTTTTTCCCCGTAACTTCACTGAGAGTTTCACACTCGCCCGCCTTCATTGCTTTGGCTTAGATAAAAGATACTACACCAGCAGAACGCCATAATTTGTCATAAAAACATTGTATGCAACCAGAGTAGGTTACTTGCAAAAATACTTTAAAAAGTACTTTAAAAGTCTTTAAAAGACCTTTATTTATCTTTAGAAGTTTATTTTCAGTCTTCCTCTCATTAAAAAAACATTGGAGAAGATGTAATGTAGGGGAAACAGCAAAAAAAGATCTAAAACATTTATTTAGTTTTTATGATAGGGATCAGTGCAGATCAGTGCACTTCCGGTATGTTTTTTGACTGACGGAAGTGGAAGGCTAAAAAAAGTGTGTGCCAGTGGCGGTGCTAGATCAGGGGGGGTCATGGTACGGCCAGAGTTATTTCTTTTGGGCACCAAACACAATAATAAGGAAAAAAATGGCAAAAGTTCATAATTTCATCTACAAAGTGAGTCAAAAAGCCAGTTACTGCTCAACAGAGTGGAAACTGTGATCCTATCTTAATATGACAGGAGCTAAAAGTGTGACTACTTAATTTTTAGATCATTGATAAACTAAAAGATTTGAAATTAAATTGTTTCAAGGGTCCTATCAGTTGATATTTCTCTTCTAGCACGTATCATAATTTGTCATAAATTGATAATGTATCATGTCTCTGGTAAAGGGGCCATAACATTGGGAAGGAGTCTGTCTAGATTCTGTCTAGAATGGCCCATCTTTTGTACTCACATGTAGCCCAGCCTTCCTATTATCAGCTGAAAGTCTTGCTCTCTCTCAGTCTCAGCTTTGATGAACTGCAAACAGTTTCCTTTTTGATTTTCTTGCATCTCTTACTTCCTCTGAGCTCATTTGGAAAAACTCTGCAGTTCCCTCTGTGACGACATCCACACTGAAGAGTGTTTTTAGAAACGCACCTTGCAGATACTCTGCATTCGGCGAACAACCAATTACATACTTTGCACACTTTTTATTTATTTACAACGCATATCATCTCAAGGCACTTTACAGTTCACCAGATCAAATTTATTCAAAGTTTTCTATCTAAGGAAAACTAGTTGATTGCATCGACTGTGAGGCAATCCCTCACACTAAGCATGCTTGTAGCGACAGTGGAGAGGAAAAACTCCCTTTGAACAGGAAGAAACCTCCAGCAGAACCAGGCTCAGTGTGAGCGGACATCTGCTGAGGCCGACTGGGGTTCAAGGAGACAGAAATAGAGATGCAAAAGGCGACTGTAAAAGGCGGCCCCGTCCAGGAAACACAGCCAGGCAGACGAGCTCCATTCATTTTTTCCATTGTGCGTTTTTTGGCTCTCGTCATCTTTTTGGCTTCTACCGAGGTTCACAGAGAAATCTCAACAGGTGAGAGGTCGCAAAGCTGCTTGCCAAGCACCAGCATCTTCATAGTCAACTGCAGGGAGGCTTACAGTAGATCCCAGCCCTACTTTTAGCCACCGCTGTTCATCCTCTCCGCTGCTTTCTGCACCTTTTGTATTGTTTCCTTTCCCATGAGGGAGAAGGAACCTGCTCCTGTTTAGCATCGGGAATGAGAGCCAGAGACGTACGATGGAGCTAAAGAAACAAAAAAAAAGGGTGTGAGGAAAGAGAAAAGAAGCAGCGGACATGAAAGAGGAGGATAACCGTGGGCTATGTTACCCTCCTGGGTCTGTTTGGCACCAGTTTGAGCCCAGTTGCCAGTGGGTACTAATCATAGAGGATTGGCAGCGCCGTGTGGCAGCTGGCTGCTACAGCACACGCATAAACACACATCAACACAGCCCAGCAGTATCAGACTTGCATGCACTCGTATATTACTCGTGCACACGCACGCGTGCACGCTCTGAATTACATTGGGGACAGCTGGCATTGCTAATCAACTTCTGCTGAGGAGAGGAAAGCGAGCAGCTCACAGACCTAATTAAGTCAACACATACCCAATACTGCTGCTACCGCTGCTTTGCAAACATACTACCCCGGTAACCCTTCCTTTGTGTTTTTTTGTCGTTGCTGTCTTTCCTTGCGGCTTGATCGTCGATACTCTACGAGGAAGTCGCCAACAGCTGGACTAGAACCGGGCTGTCGTTCTGGACAGACTGGACGAGCAGGGAACTTTGAGTGCAGAGGAGATCCGTTGAGAAGCTATTACAGTAATGTGTCTCCTGCCGTCTCTTAGGACGCCTCCGCCATTAGACTTCCAAAAAGCTCCAATTAGAATCATCAAAGGCAATTAAGCTATGCGCTGATAAGAATAAAAGAATGTTGTTGGTTTTTTTTCAGTCTCTGCTCTTCTGCTGTCGTTTTATCCCCTTATCCCTCTTCTGTTCCACTCTCTGCCCTCTGCCTTACCCACCTCTGGGGCTGAGAGCTCTCCCTAATCCCCCTCTCTTATTATCAGGTCATTGCTCCCCCCCCCCTTCACCTCCTCCTCTGGGTACAGATGCATCTCCATGTTGGCTTGTGTATCACCTCTTTACTGGGTCGTTGCAACATTCATCAGAGAAGCTCTCTCTTTTCTTTTCTCCACGCAATATAAAGTGATAATGCTCCACCAGCAGGAACCGAGCGAGCACCTGTTCTTGTGTGCGGGGGCCGGAATACCGGCCTTAGATCGGGGGAGTTGATAAATCACTAGTGTCGTTGAAAAGGCAATCCCCCTCCCTCCTCAGTATGCAACCTTGTCTGCGCGCCGCTTCCTCCACTGATATTAAAAGGCTCTGCTGGCTCACATTAAAGGCTGGCGCTGACGCACGTCGCGCACACGCGCACAAACATTAGGGGTGGTTTTTCAGCAATGAGTGCAGATAAGGTGCGGTGGAAACATCAGTCAGGGACAGCGAGAGGAAAAAAGACAAAAGTCAAGGAGGGAATTTAAACCAGCTGCTGCTGACATCTTTTCCTGTCTCTGCAGAGCTTAAAAATCTAAACTCTGTGTTTGTTTTATGGAGTAAAGCTGAGTGGGTCAGGTGGCTGTTGTTTGAAACAAAGCATGTTGAGAAGCACAGATGATGTCTGAAGTTGTGATTCTCTCAGAAACATTAAATCCTCTGAAAAGGATCCCTAATTCTTCAAATGTTTCCTATTCTGTCCCCAGGAAATCCTCCAACATCAGTGTGTTTAGTGGGATTTCATGTGACGAAAAATACTGGCACCTTTTTTTTATGAATAAACATTTAAAATCATTCAACTCTGAGCCTCTTGGTTTTTGTGCATTTAAGTATTGATTTCATTCCCAGTTTTTATTTGCAAAATTATTCGAAATCAGATTTATTTACCTTACTTTAATAACTTCAACATTTAAGGTAATTTCTATTTAAAGAGGACTTATTGGCCGTTCTCGGCTTGAAACGTTTCACGGACTACAAAATTACAAAAACAGAGAGCTTCCTTTGGAGTTTTGCATCACAGCCGTCGTTATCTGATTGGTTTAAATCTGATGATGCTGACCCTGTTAGCCCCGCCTTCTGTAGCGGCTCTTTAAAGCAGGCTGACCAGGCGTCTATATAAATATAGCAACAAAAAACACAATAACAGATTAGATTATGCATTGTTTTACATTAAATTATCTGTAATCATTAAGAAATCCTTACAACTACATTTACTATTAAAAAAATAATAAAAAAAATGGTCTTGAGGTTAGATTGACACACAGATAAGCTTGTATGTTTTATTGCTCATTCAATTTTTGTACAGTTGAATTTATCATTTTTATTTTTCAAAGTAGTGTTATATTTTCTTTTTTTCTTGCACTACAGAATATGTTTTGCACAATCCTGTTTCAGGTGGAACCAAAAAGTTTAAACTACATGAAACTTTTAGTATAAATAATTGATGAATTTGATTTATGCTTGCAAATAGCAGACAGTAAACAGCGCTGGTGGAGCTGCAGTGAAGTTATAGTAGGTGTGTAAATAATTTGACTTGTGTCCAAGGAGAATTTCATCTTAGGGATGATAAAGATTCTCTGGGTTTGACTTGATGCAAAAAATAGAGGGCCCCAAAATTAAATTTAGCTTAGGGCCCCATGGAGGCTTCAACCAGCCCTGCATCTGCTTAAGACTTTTATGCCTTAATAATGGATTTATCAAAGGATGGGTCTGTCTTTAGCTCCGTCCTTTTTCTGATCAGTCTGACCTGACGTCACAGTTTTTCTCTGTTAGTATTTTCCCTTTTCGTCTCTGTTAGATTATTTTATTGCATTGTGTTTATGTTAATTTTAGCTTTTAAGCTTTTACCTTATTTCATGCAACTGTGATAACTTTACATCACTTTGGTAAACCCCGGTTGGGTTAAATGTGCTTTAAAATAAAGTTTGAGTTGAGTATTTAACATACAGGCTGAACAGTTGATTTTATCAGACTCATCGTTGATGATGTCTGCCCCTTTTTGAGAAGCAGGAACACTTTGGATTTCCTTTTCAACCATCATCTTATTTGGAATCTTTATATTACACTGATTTACAAATAAATACATTACATTTATTGATGTTCGGCAGATGGCCGCTCACACTGAGCCTGGTTTTGCTGGAGGTTTCTTCCTGTTAAAAGGGAGTTTTTCCTCTCCACTGTCGCTACAAGCATGCTTAGTGAGAGGGATTGCTGAAAAGTTGATGATTCGATGCAATCAACTGGTTTTTCTTAGATAGAAAACTTTGTATCAATTTGACTGGATGATCTGGTGAACTATAAAGAGCCTTGAGATGACATGTGTTGTGAATTGGTGCTATAGAAATAAACTGAATTGAATTAAATTGATGTAACCTAGAGAAAACGTAGAGAAAAAGTTTGCAATCCAACCCGGCCGGTTGAAATTGTTGCAACTTTTTCATTTGCAAATATGCAGGATTTTATTTTTTATGCAAAGGTAAAGCTTATATCCTACAGATGAACATATAAACCCGTGCACCCCCCCCCAACACCACAGATGGGTATGATCACATTGACGATGCACGGATGCAGCATGGTGTCATCTGGCAATAAAAGCTTGGGTTCGACCACGAGCTGGTCAATTACTTGCCTTGCTCCTATTTGTGAATGCTGCCTTTTATTGAGCTTGGGTGGATGCCTGCTCTTGATTAAACCGACCCAGTCTTACAGCTGCTGGGGGGGGGGAGAAAAAAAAAGGCCAGCTGAGGAAGCTGCATACATTCCAAGTCCTAACTGCAAGGAAATTCACACCTCTATTTGAGATTGAGATTAATTTTCTGCACCATGTGGCTTGTCTTCCCTCTTTAGCATGCTGCCTTCTTATTACAGGAACATCTGCTCCACGATGATGATGATGTAAATGAATTTGGATATAGATTATTTTATACCCTGCTGAAAATGAGCAGCCGTCACCAGAGGGAGCGGATTCTTACTTTTTTTTTTTTTTCCTTATGTCTTAATTCAAGCGCACAGTTTCTATCTGGATTTTTTTTTTCAATTTGCATTCTCCCTGTGAGGCTCCTAGCTGTCAGGTATTGTTAACTGTCGACATGCACTTTTTGCAACAGATAATTAGGGCTTACGTTCTAGCAGCGTCCTCACCTCCATTGATTTGTAGAATCTCCATCTTTTCCTACCTTTCTCCCCCCCCACCGCCTCTCCCTCTCAGCCTCTCCTTTCCTTTAAGAGCGAAAAGCTCCACTCATCTGTTTTCTCTGTATGAATTTCCAGCCATGCATTAGTCTCCCTGACATGTTCAAGCGATGCTTTATTTAGCTTGTCGGATTCTGCAAATAAACGCAATCTCAGGGTTTATGGAAAAATGGATAAAAATTAGATTGTAAGGTATTGATCTGGATGGTGAGTAGTAGGTGGGGGGTGTTTGGTGTGTGTGTGGGAGAAGGTGGCGGGGTGTTAGTGGGCAGCCCTCATCTGTGTGAAGAGGAGGAGGAAAGGAGGGAGGGGATGGGGGCAGAAATGAAGCCGTAATTCAGGGCTATTGAACCCCCTGCCACTGGCGGCATCGATCGCCAAGCAGCGCTTATGAGATCACACCTGAGCACGGGAGACTGCAGAGGGGAGGGAAGGACAGGGAGGGGAGGAGAGGGAGAAACAGAGGGTTGTGATATGATCAGCTCCTTACCCCCCCCCCCCCGTCTGAGGGCCTGTTAAGGTGTTAACATCAAGCCTCAGAGCCAATTACCTAACCCTGCAACTAGCCGGCCCGCTCGCTCCCAGCAAACACAGAGCTGTGACACGAGCAAGAAGGCGGAGGCGGGGCGACCGGACGCCGACTTTTCTGTTTCCAGGACAACTTCACCGTTACGATCTCTCAATTATCCTCCCACCTTCTCCTTATGCACCATACCATCACCCTCACTACCCCCCCACACCACCACCACAAACACACACACCATAGCTTTCTTTCCTTCCCCCCCCCCTCCTTTCGAACTCCCCCTGCGGCTCTGTGGGTTATTATAGTGAAATATGAAGCGGTGTGGATTCTAGGCTTCATGAAATTTCCATGAGCATTGATCTGATCTGATGTGGGTGATTGCTAGGTGAATCCCTCCAGTCCAGGGCTGTTGCTCATCTATTCATTTATTTATGGCAGTTATGTTTTACTGGCTTTGATTTGCTCTTCTGGAGAGCGACAGCTAAGGATTATAAATATACCTGTATAGGAGAGAGGAGCTTTGAATCCCACAGTCCACAGGCACGCCACTCCCTTTTTTTGACAGAGCTCTTTTTTTTTCCCCTCTTGCACTAATTCCTGCTTTAGTGATAGATAGAGGTGCACTTCTGTAAAAATGTAATTGAAAAGGTAATTGATTTTGGAACAAAAAGTAGGCTTTTATATCGCCAAATGGATTGATTGAGAATGAATTATCATAAGAGTGACAGAAAAGATCAAAAGGCACGATAAAAGAAAAATACATAAAACCAAAAGAACAAAGGAGCAACGACAATCCTGAGAAATATTTTACCAAAACAGAAAGACCAGAATTTACTCAAGTACACCAAACATTGTCACAGACTTAAATTAGGTGGCTAAAAATGAGTGTGATGACTTTTTGTAAACAAACTTTAGAAAGGGGTGAGTGGAAACAGAGACTGGAGCAGAAAAGACTGGAAAGTAATTAAAGTGAAAGAACTTGGACACCAACCTCTGTTATGGACATTAAGTCTTAATTGAAGACATGAAGGAGTTCTCTTGAATAAAAAAGCTGCCTTTAAGTTTTTCTGTGAAAATATAATAAGGGCCAGTTCACCGATGATTACAGGGGCCATTGGTGAGTCAACAATAGAAAACCAGTCAACAGGATCGCTGCAGCTTTGATTAATAATCCTCGGGTTTGTGATGTAGATGTTTTAAAGCAGACTTTAAGGCCCCGTCCACACGAAGTCAAAACGAACACGAAACGCTAATATTTTCCAGAACGTTTGT
>NW_015150461.1:2823670-2827827 GCF_000732505.1 Cyprinodon variegatus | reverse complement strand
ACAAACGTTCTGGAAAATATTAGCGTTTCGTGTTCGTTTTGACTTCGTGTGGACGGGGCCTAAGACATCAATCAAAAATTAGAAGCATGGTCATTTTAATCAGAAGTTATCAGTTAGGCTGTATTTATATAGAACTAAAGGAAAAGTCCGGTCAGCAAGGAATATTCAATGGATTAAGCAAAATTAAAACTTATAACATACAAATAAATGAGGATTTGGTCGAGCCATTAAAGGCCATTAATTAAATTGAATTAATCCTGTAAGTTGTTTTTATGAGTTTAAGCTCTGGAACCTTTGGGGTGGGTCTGGGGCCCCTCACACCTGCTTTTGAGCATATCTTCCTGCCAAAGGAGCTTTATATACCTTATATACACAAACACACTCATATATATACACCACAGGTCTTTGAATCCAGTTGTTTATGGATACAGTTATGCTTAGAACTACAGTAAGCTGCAGTTTCAGCCACGTAGAGCTCTGGGTAACATTGTGTAATATTCATAGTTTTTGCTTACGATATATGTATACATCGAAAGTATATATATGGGTTCATGGGAGACCCTTTCCTTTGTCATGGCTCGTTTTTTTGTGTTTTTTTATTCCTTCTTGCTGCATGCAGGTGTGGAAGCAGAGCTTTAAGATTTCTGTGGGTTTTAAGGCAGATTTTTCTGTTATGACAAAATAATTTTGAAAGGGCACTCAACTTTTAGTGGATTTATATAAAACACAATGATTTGTGTTTTACATGTATTTCAAACTTAATTATAAACTGGACACAACTTAATGGACATTATAAAAGCTAGCCTTCAAAAATAAAGTACTCTAATAAAAAGGTAAAAACCTTAAGTATAGATCAGAGAGTCATCAGCATATAGATGTATGTGAGAATCAAGATATTGAATGGTGTTAGAACCAGTTTCGATAAAAAAAAAATTGCATGCAGAAAGGGCAGAACCTAGAAGTCTCAGAAAATGTAGTAATAAAGTTATAAGGATTGTAACTTTTAGAAATTGATTGATACGATAAAGTGCGAGGTGGATAGAGGAACCCAAAAAAAAATATGCTCAAATCAGAGAACCAATAAGGTGACTCCGCCAGATGGATTTGCTCCACATATCCATCTGGAAACCTTCCATTGAAGTAATTTTGGGAAGGGGCGAAAATACTGGTTAGCTGATTGGCCTATGTTGGTGATAGACGGGCCAAATAAACCAATCAGATCAACGAAGCATATGACGTACTAACAGTTGCCGAAACCAGTCGGGAGAAAAGCAAAAACATCTTTTCCTCTGAGAAAAGCCTCCAGAGCAGTGTTTTGCTCTTCTTTCAGTGAAGAAATACTCTGTAATTCCGATAAAACTTGCTCGATAGCCACGCTAACGCTAGTTTCATCGGCTGAAGCCGCCATGTTCTTTAGACTGAACTGTCGCACTTCTCGTTGCGTCACACCTCAACCCGCCTCAAAGCCAACGCTGATTGGACGTTCGTTTGGTGAACGGCTCCAAATTTTCTTTAACGGAGAGTCTTCAGACTGATCTGCGAGTTAAACCTTGAAAGTTCGCGAGATCAGGATGTATATATAAATATATAAATTACACAAAAATAGTACAAATTGTAATGATTGCAGTTACGAAATAAATTAAACCTTGAAAAACAGGTTGAAATTCCTTTTTTTGTTTTACAATGCAAATCAAGCTTTCAAAGCCAGCTTCTTCAGCAATAACCCTTTATGGCTAACCCAGTTTCCTAGAACTAGACAAATTTAAGGTCATTTATCTTTATAGTAGTCAAACATTCAGAGAAACTAATCATTTCCATCACATCTATGCTATAATCATAGAAAATCACCAAGAATAATTGCTTGAACTATTCATGTTCTGTGCGATAAATCAAAATAATAAAAAAGGGGTTTCGCTGCCCAAAATATTTTTTAGATGTTGTAAATTATGCAGACGCACCTGTAAGGGCATAAAAAAAAAAGATCCCTTAAGAGATGCAGGAAAGATAGTAAGCGAGTTGTGCCTCCTCTATTTTATGGTCCTTGAAAACGAGCAGAGACAATATCACTTCCTCTCTCAATTACCAGAATTGTGTCTTTATTTGTAATAGGGGTATCCTGTATGTCCTAGGGTTTTTATGCTATTGTTCACTCGAGGCTCATTTGGCACATTGAGCTGAACTGATAAAAAATTCATCATAAAAACAAAAGCCTTTGAGAAGAAACAGAGGAAGTTGCTGAAGCACCCCGACCCCCCCTTCCCCTCAGACTCCGGTGGGCTCTAATCCAGGGCAAATCCTCCTTTAGGCTGTGCAGGGATCAGACAATAGGGAAGTAATGTCAAATATTTGTCCCCGGTGATAATTCAAGCTGTTTTCAATGCGTGCGATCGTGTCGTTGTGTTTTGTTTTATTTGTGGGGCATCCAGGATCATGTGTCCTTCTTGGGAAGTTGAGTCTGCCCCTGGCTCTGGGACTTTTCCTCGTTTCTTCCCTCTGGTGTCTTCACGTCTGGCTGTTCACCTTTCCTTTCATTCACTCTTATGGATTACTAGGAGCAGTCCACAGGGAGAGCTGTCCAAATATGTTTGTGTTGCCAAAGGAGAGCATCACCTATTCTTGCCTCCTGTCTTTAGTTCAAGTGTGTGTGTGTGTGCGCAGCAGTAAAGCAATGGTGAAATCACTAGAGGTTCAGCAGGACAGCTTGTACTCATACCCTCTGGGGGTTTCTTTTTTTTTTTTTGTATATCTTGGGGGCCGCCTAGTCAGCCCGGCTGCTCAGATGTGAGGCGAGCGAGGCATCAGCCCTCAGGAAACGCGCTGCGACCCACAGGGAAAACAGACGGATGGGACGAACGCATGAAGGCGATTTCCAGCGAATAATAGTTGCTTTTCTTTGTCTCCCAGCACCAATATGAGCCCAAAAGGACTCAGGCGATTGGGAAATCTGTGGAGCTGCAGTGACCTTAAAGGGCTACTCCCATGAAAAGTAGTCAAGACCTCATGTTGACTTCCCAGAGGAGAGGGAAGAGGGTTCAAAAACTGAGGAGACAGACGGATAGGCAGAGAAAGTACATTAGGAATGAATTATGTGGAGAGAGCACTTATCCAACACTCCTCCTCTGAAGTGTTTGTACTGTAAGCCTCAGATCTTCATTGTATTTATTCTAATGTTTAAATATTCATGGTAAATCTTCTCATATTCAATTACCGTTGTACGACCACAGCATACGGATAGAGTGCTTTCTCCCCACTGCCAGGATGAGCTCACTCTCCACGTGTGTGTGGCGGTGTGTGTGTGTTTAGCTCCTTCCCCGGAGCGATCAAGCCTTTGTTATATTGGAACCAAGCTCTGTAATTGCTTATATTAGTCGCTGATCAACGCAAGACCACAAGACACACATACACAGTCATGCACTCAAATGTATTCACCCCCGCATGATTCCTGACAGTCTTTTTATTAACCACCAAAGCAGGAGACAGAAAGAGATTCATTATATTACAGACTAACAAAGACACACAGCAGACCTAACAGAGAGTCGCTACATTAACGCCACGCATGGTTTTATGTCTACAACTGGTTAAGTCAGATGTCAGGGAAACGTTCTCGGTTAAACGTTGTTTGGTTTTCTTGTTAAGGGTGAAAATAAAATCTTTATTTCTCTTTTTTATTTTAGCACTAAACGAGCCGACAATAGACTACGGCTTCCAGAGATTACAGAAGGTCATCCCAAGACACCCTGGAGACCAGGAGAGATTACCCAAGGTACGGTGCCTTCTCCACTGCTCTCATGTTTCTGTCCTTCTGCCATTGGCTTGTTGAAATGATTCCTCGTGAACTCGCCGTGTTTTAACTGGAAGATGGAAGACGTATCGAAAACTTCTTGAGTTTCATAGAAATGGCGAAGGGCGGTGTGACCTTATGCGTTTGTGTTTAGATACAGCAGGACAACATACAGAACGCACATGGTCATGGTGATTCCCTTGAAAATTATAATACAGAACTTGAAGGGTTTTTTTTTTGGGATGGGGGGTCAATTTTTTGAATTTCACAACTACAAATTTCCATATATCTTATTGGAATTTGGTTCTATAGAACAACAAAGATTTCACAAAGTCCAAGGATACATCAAACTTGGAAGAGTAAATCCCCCCCTACT
>NW_015150461.1:2814888-2822710 GCF_000732505.1 Cyprinodon variegatus | reverse complement strand
AAAAGCTCTTAAAATATGGAGTAATTAGCTAAGTAGCATTTAGCTGTTGCAAATCTGCAACATCTGCCTGGAGAGGGTTAAGAGCAACTATCCAAATTAACCAACATCTAGAAAAAGTAGACTATATTCTATTATTTTCCATGTGAATCCCAGATTTTTCATTCCTATTTGCCTTTTCTAGAAAGTGCTTTAAATCAGTCTTACCTGTCTTTATCCATGTTGGGTCTGATCCTGATGTTTGAAAAACAAAAAAAAAGGCAGGGAAAAGCAGAATAAAGCATTAGCCTTGCTGCATGCAGTTAGCCTGGAAGTGGGTGGGGCTTCTCAGACGTTTGTTAGAGAGCATTAGTGACAATATAGCATCATTTTGACCAAAGAAAGCAGCAGGGAGGTAATGGATAAAGTGTTTGAAATGATTAAGGAAGGTTTGGGTTCTAGAATGGGGACCGCACAATGGAAAATTGGTAGCATTGTTGCTCGAGTCAGGAAGTTCTTGGGCTAGGGGGAGGGGTTCTGTAATGCTGAATATGTGTTTAGGGAATATGTTATAAAAATATCATAAAGGGGCTGCCATGTTGTTTTGCATGCAAAGTTGTATTTTGTTACACTTTGAATTCAGCTCAACCGCCTGATTAAATTTATTTTTGTAAAATGAAAAGTAGGATGAATCCGATTAGGTTATTTTACACTGCAAAAAATGGAATTAAGCAATCTTTACTTAAAATAAGTGCATTTTTTTCTCCAATTCAGTACGAAAGTGAGACAATTTGCCAATGGAACAAGACAATTTACCTTTAAAATAAGATAAAACTATTGCATTGTCTTATTTCAAGTTCATATTATCTAATTATCTTATTTTAAGAGTAAAGATACTAATTTCATTGGCAAATCATCGTATTTACCCTCTCAAATTAAGGGTAAATACACTTAATTTAAGAGATTTTTACTTATTTCTAGATCATTTTTGCAGTGTACTTTTAAACCACAACGTCAATCCATATAAACTGGCCTTAGGAGTGCATGTGCATATGCAAGTCTTCTTTTTCTTGTCCTCTGTATGTTGACCTTCTGAGTTCATATCACCCACTTGCCCATTGGCCTTGTATTGTTATTAAACTCATGATTTGGAAAGCTGAATTTAGGTACTCCAGCCATTCCGATCAGACTTTTAGGATCCTTTGTTACATGTGGCATACTTCAGCTTCCGGGGGATTTCAGAAACACTTTGTGGAATGAAGTCATTGAATTGACTGGAGAATTATTTAGATTGTTTTAGTTGAGGAAGGAAATCTGGGCAAACATGTAAGAAGATCAAAATAGAAAACTTTGACCTACATGTAGATAACTTCCCCTCCCCGGCCTCAGCAGATGGCCGCTCACACTGAGCCTGGTTCTGCTGGAGGTTTCTTCCTGTTAAAAGGGAGTTTTTCCTCTCCACTGTCGCTACATACATGCTTAATGCTAGGGATTGCTGAAGAGTCAATGAGTCGATGCAATCAACTGGTTTTCTTTTGATAGAAAATGTTGAATCAATTTAACTATATGATCTGGTGAACTGTAAAGTGCCTTAAGATGACTTTTGTTATGAATTGGCGCTTTATAAATAAACTGAATTGAATTGAACTTTGGTAGAAACCTATTTTACGCCACCTTTTCTGTCCTGCTGGTCACTGATGATGAAGACGGTCAATAGGAAAAAGGGAAAATGTGAAGGAAAAACCTGAGGCAGCCAAAGACTTGAGACTAGACGAGGGTTCAACTTTCATCTGGACATTGATCCTAAATGTACCCCCAGGACTATAACGGGAGGAACTGGTCAATATGTATTCAGATGGCAGAATTGCCCGCTTTTAAAGTCCAGAGCTTGAAATGTAAAGTTAAGAGGTTCTCTTCATCCAATCTGAGTTTAAACTGAGCAAAAAAATGTTTTTCCTCTGCTGTAATTGGAGGGAAAGACTTTTCTACGATGTATCGACAAAGGAGGGTATATAAAAAGGGATAAGTTTAACGATTTTGAATACTTTTGCAAAGCACTGTATATGGACGTTTCCTGCTGGAGAAGATAATTAGCAGGACCAAATGAAAGCAGCTCCATTTATTCTTCCACTGAGTATAAGGTCATTTAGACTGGCAAAGAGGGGTGGATGTGGGAAGGGGGAAAAAAAAGGAATAGAGGGAGGAAAGGAGGCTGAGGCAGAAGCAGGTTAGGTGATCCATCATAGCTGTCCAGTCCTACCTCCTGCTGGGTCAGTGGATCGAAGTCAACCCCGGGTGGACTTTATTACTTCCAGCACACATCCACAAAAGCAGCACACTAAAAGAAATGCACACGCGATCGTGCGCTCTGGGTGAAGGGAAGCGGTCACATGGTAGAGATGAGGAGTTCAGGTAGATGCAGAGGGGGAAATGAAGAAGTCTCTTGTCCTGGCTGAGTGTCTGGTGGATGTGAGACTGTCCCGGTGAGTTCTGCTCTTTAGCCTATCAACCCCCCGTATCTCTGTAAATGTCTCTGCATCAATCCATCTATCTCTTTTTCCTCCTCCTGCTCATTCTCCCGCTCTTGGTGGTGTCTCTTTCTTTTCTAAATGAACAGCGGTAGCTGGCAGGCCCGCTTGTTCATTTCAGAGCTATTGATTTGTGCCTTTATTGAGGTAATAACACTTTGTTGACCACACTTCTCCCAATTGTTGGCCTCAATCATGAGAGTCAGGCAGTAGAGGGGCACATGGGGCCAACTTTGGGATCTACATACAGTTATACCGTGTAAAAAAAAAAAAGCAATCATAGACCTTTTAAATTCTGACATTAATTACATTTAAAAACAACATTTTGATTAAATTCTCTATAAAAACAGCTGAAGCTCAGTCTGGAAAAAAGCGAAATCTAGATAAGTAATTTTTTTCTTTTTAAAAAGTGCATTTGTTCTTGGATTGAGGAGTTAAAAGAAACATCTTGCCAATGGAAAAAGACAAGTTACACTTAAAATAAGAAAACACAATTTAATTGTCTTGTTTCTAGTGCATATTATTTAATTATCCTATTTTAAGAGTAAAAATACTCATTCTATTGACAAACTATCTCATTTACTTACTCATATTAAGGGTAAATACACTTAATTTAAGAAATATTTACTTATTTCTAGAAAATTCTTAGAATAAGCATATTTACTCCTAATTTTAGTGGGTAAATACAAAGATCTGCCAATGGAATGACTATGTTTAGCCTTAAAATAAGATAATTAGATAATATAAGGTTGAAATAAGAGACTGCATTCTTATTTTAGATGTAAATTGTCTTGTTCCATTGGCAAAGTGTCTCACTTACCTGCTTAATTCAAGAAAAAATGCACTTAAGAAAAATTGGCTTACTTTTATGCTGCGTTGCAACCAAGTTTTACTTAAATTTTGGTTTAAACTATTTAAGCACAGTTATATTCCCTAATCTAAACCACTTGTCAAACTAAAACCATATTCAGCAATTATAAGGCCCTTCAGGAGCCAGAAAGATGTGGTATGACATAAAGTAGAGAGATTATCTTGTTTTAAAATGTAAAAAGTGGCTAAACTTTGGCTTTTTGATTAAATCTAAAGTTGAACTGATATATCTTGCAAAGTTGATGATGTAGAAGTAGCTCGATACAACAATGAGCCTAGTGCCACGGTCTAATCTGTCCAGTTGTTTAAATCACTGAATGATAAGTGCTATGTGAGATTGTTGAGATCAGAGATATTGTTTATAAGCTGAGCCATTTTTAAATATCCTCATTCATAGGTTACCTGTGTGCTGCTTTCCGTGGTCTTCAGGATTGTTTCCGATGTGAATGAGGCTTTCACAGAGCAGTTATTTAAATATGCTGAAAGAGTGGAGTCTAAGCTTTCCAAATATGTCAAACTTGTGAAACAAAAAACAAAAGAAATGAAGAATGATGATTGTTTGTATCTTGTTTAAAACACAAAAATCACTCTCCACATGCATTTGAACGTTCAATGTGTGCAGATTTAATGCCACAAGGCCTCCAAAATATCCCATCCATGAGTTCATGCTGTTTCTCTTCGCTTGCAAGCTTTTTATCCATCTGTAGACTCTCTCCTACTCACGTGTGAATCTGAGTCTGTGCGCTCAGGTCAACATTTGTCACTTTAAGGGTGGAGCCAACCTGAGGAAGTAAACTGCCTGTGATTGGCTACTTTCCAGGAAATCCACACTGCAAACACAATCTAGAAATAAGTAAAAATTTCTTAGATTAATTGTATTTTCCCCTAATTTGAGCAGGTAAATAAGAGGATTTGCCAATGGAATGAGTATTTTTACTCTTAAAATAAGATAATTAGATAATATGCACTTGAAATAAGACAATGCAATTGTTTTTTCCTATTTTGAATGTAAATTGTGTTGTTCCGTTGAGAAAGTGTCTGGTTTACCTCTTCAATAAAAAAAAAAGCACTGCTTTTAAGAAAATATGACTTATTTAGATCTACATTTTTATTTTTATTTTTTTTTGCAGTGGAACCTCTGCTGTTTTCCACAAGCGGCTAATAATGATCATCAAATAACTTATTTTCACGCAGTCATTTATGTGTTTTGACAGCAGCAGTGATTCGCTCTAAAATGATTTTTGTTAAACATGGAACCCTCGTATGAGCTAAGCTAACGTTAGCCTCACTGTTGGTATTGAAGGAAGTATTGGTATGTAGCAGTATTACATAATCATTTGTTTATAGTAAAAATATTTCAGTTATTCAACCATAAGTTTGGTTAAAAATTATAACATTCTAGCTTTTTTTTTTTAGAAATCCTGATATTTTTACAGCTTCTGTGAAAAACTACTTCTAAAGAAGTATAAACAGTACATCTATTATAGAACAATTCCTTCCATTAAATATGGTATAAAGATATATATAACAGCAAAGTTTTGTTTCTAGTACTGATCGAAATATAACAGTTCAACGTTGCATAAATCATTGCCTTTAGGAGCTTAACAATGGCTATTTAGTGTGCAGCATTTAGTGCATTTAAAACATTTAGACCACTGAGGCTACAGCACTAATTCTCTATGTTAAATATAATTTACAACGCTCCATTAGAATAATTCTGATGGATAGAGATCAAGTAAAAGTAATAGCACTTTATATTATTTTAAATCAAGTAAGAGAAAAGTAACGTTGGATCTTATTAAGGAGTAACAGAGTAACATAAACTGATTACAAATGAAAAGACAAAGGCTGTTAGATTTTTTTTACTTGGGTTCATATATATTTTCCGTTCACATCATGGGTATATCTTATTTTATAAAAGGCATTGGTAACTTTTCAGGCAACTGTTTCCTTCTTATTTTTGAATATCTTTATAAATCCCTTTGCAAACATCCTTAAAGGTTAGCAAGTAGACAGTTAATGGTTCGATGTCCGGCAGAAAGCAGCCCACAAACATTCTGCTAAAGTCGATTTAACGGTTGACCAAAGCGAATAGGTAGCTGGGCTGCACTGAGTTCAGCAGATGATGTGGTGCGGCTGGGCGTCTGGGTGTTGCTAATGAGTGACCGGTCTTCCAGACGGGGCCAG
The DNA here is from genome assembly GCF_000732505.1 of Cyprinodon variegatus. Classification (NCBI taxonomy): domain Eukaryota; kingdom Metazoa; phylum Chordata; class Actinopteri; order Cyprinodontiformes; family Cyprinodontidae; genus Cyprinodon; species Cyprinodon variegatus. The sequence continues at coordinate 2,817,149 of NW_015150461.1, read as the reverse complement.
GCTGTGCTCTGGATCAGGTTCCCCTTCCTGTTGACGTCTCTGTGGGCCTGACTTTACGGGAAGAGACCCTTGCGCCCAGGAAATGGTCTCCCCTTACAGCGGCAGAGCTAACCACATTTATCTGTTTATCAGAACGACTCTGGAGCTCGGCCTAATCATGTTTAGGCACTGGACAGATCCCTTGGCTAACGAGAGGCTGATGGGCACAGACGGGGCGCAGGACCATGAGAGAGTGATTAATAGAGGAGGGAGACGAAAGAAAGTAGTTTGGAGACGCAGGTTGGGGTAGAGAGAGGCTGGATCTGCGGACATTAAGTGACTGAGCTTTTCACGTGTCCTCCCGGAACACCGTTAACACTCCAGCTGCAGATCTGGTTGAGTCCTAATGCCTCACACTTCCCTCATTTCCCCTGCTCTTCTCCTCCACATCATCCCTCTCTTTCCTCTCCATCCGTCCATCTACCTATCTAGCAATCCCTGGGAGGCATGTGGCTTTGAGGAAAAGCGGAGAGAAAGGAAAAGCGAGGAGCGGCGCATACATACTAAAGAACCACTTACCTTCCTAGGGCCTCTACATCTCTCAATCACCTGAGGCAGGGCCCCTCTCTTGTCTCCCCCCTCCTCCCCTTCCAGTTTCCCCCAAGATAGTGCTAGTAATGGGAGGTTAACACAGAGGCAGCGCTCCCATTATTGAGTGAATTTAGCACCTCGGACAGCGTTCTACAATCTTTATTGCTTTGCTGACCCTCTCGTCATGTCTCGGGCGTGCTCGACAGCTTCCACATGCATGCGGCTGACGTGTGGGTGCGCGTCTGTATGTGTGTCGGTGAGGGGTTTGATATGAGGTCTGATTGAAAGGCGGCGTGTCACAGAACAGAGAGCACACATGCTCCGGGGCTTGTTCACAGCCAGGGATACACTCAGGAGAGTATAACGCACAGCGTGTGTGTGGAGGAGAACGAAACGAAGGGGAGGGCTGTAATTTTCTGCTTGTCGCACCTCCAGCATATATCCTGGCCCCGGCACATTAACTTTTAAAAAGGGTTTTGTAGGGCTGTAGGTGTCTCCATCGCATGCGCACACATATATAACCACTGCCTGGAGTCACACACTCATCCACTCAGGGAGGGGAAAGGAATAGAGACGCAGCGAGGAGGAGGGGGTGTGGGGGGGTCGGTAACACTGCGTTAGGATAAATGTTTGATGTGGGAAATTCCGCTCGGCGGTTTTCACCTGAGCAATGATGTTCTACATTTATCACACAAAGTGGATGTGGGGCCATTCACTCGGATCATTACCGGGGTTAATACGGGCCAGGAGACGAGAGTGTTCCCACTGACGGGGGGTGGTTGTGTAGCCGTCAACCTGATGATATGTTGTGTTAAATGAAATTGATGCGTGATCATGCGCACCAGAGTCATGATCCATCAGTGACAAAAAGGAGGGGAGTAGATGTAGAAGATGGCTGACTGATAGAGAGATATAGGCTCATGTTTTATTCACTGATAACAGTATCTTCCCTCTGCTCTCCCAAACTGCCCTGGCTGGTAACAAAGTGCTGGGATAGGCCCATTTCTCTTCCTCCCGCTGCCTCTGTCTGCCTCCCCACCCCCCCCCACTCTTTGCCACTCTCTGTTCTGCATTCACAGCATAATGTAGGAAGTGAAACGTAATAAAAGTGACTGAACTCTTTGAGCCTTCACACTCTTGATCAATCCCCTCACCCTCTCTCTTTCTCTCTCTCTCTATTTGTTTGATTGTAGGAGGTGATATTAAAGAGAGCGGCTGACCTGGTGGAGGCCTTGTACGGGATGCCTCACAACAATCAGGTGAAAAAAACACACTGGAAGCAAGACCAGGAGGCATAGATACCCTGAGGCAGAGTTAACCAAGTTTTATGGCGTTTCCCCAGTTTCCTTGCCATGTCTGCCCATCTTCCTTTATACAGAGGTTCCCGCGGGTCCTTAAAAAGTCTTAAAAGGCATTGAATTCTTCAAAATAAAACTGATTGGTATTAAAATGATTTAAATCAGTCTTTCGTAGGTCTTAATTTTTAAAACATTATAAATAGGAATTTTTTTATTATTGTAATCTAAATAAAACGCTTTTTATTGGTTCCGTCCCAATAGCGGAACCAATAAAAGCGTTGTTGCAGCCGGGACATTTGGGAGATGCGCCATTAACTTTTTGTCGGGAAAATATGAGCAAGTGTAAGGCCCCGTCCACACGAAGTCAAAACGAACACGAAACGCTAATATTTT
>NW_015150461.1:2804139-2811796 GCF_000732505.1 Cyprinodon variegatus | reverse complement strand
GTTATGGGTAACACCAAGAACTTAAAAAACAGGCTGAGCAAAGGCTCCCTGACTTATTGCATGGCAGGTATAAACACCAATATCTCACTCAGGTTATGCTGTGAAGAAGGCACCTGCAGGCTAATTAACCACACGCTAAGCATCAAGCTACTGTCAGTTTGTTAAACGATATGGAGTCATGCTATTCTGCACATCAAGCACTTAAATGAACGTCTAATATTTGCTTGGGTCAGGGTATGAAAATGAGAGAAAAGATTTGATGGTAAACAACATGGTATCAGTTATAACCAATCTATTATACCACATTTTGCTTTTTCACTTAAAGTCATCACACTTTACTCTTTCTTTTCTCTTCAAAATGTTTGGATTATACTCTTACATTGTGACGTTTTCTTATTCTGTTCCATGCTTTGTCTAAGTTTTGCCCGCAGCCCCCCTGCTGCACTAAAGCAAGATGTGGTACACATGGAAATATGTAGGCTCTTTTATCATAGAATAGAAGAAGAAGTGGAAACTAATTTAAGATGGTAGAGAGAGTAATGGAGAAGGAGAGGGAGTAAGGGAGGAAAAAACTGGGTACAAAAAAGACAGGAAAAGGAACTAGGAACTGATTTGGCTTCTTTTTTCTAGGTGTCAAATTACTCCTACTTCTGGATTGTGTTTTATTTGCCTAAACCATATAGATAAAGGATTTATTAGCTTTACATCCACAGCATGCTGTGAGGATATAAGGCCTTCTCTAAGGCCATTAGTCTTATAAAGTCAGAATTCTGCCAAAAGTCCACACATATAATAAACACTGATACAAGCAGTTTTATCTAAAAGATAGACGTGTGAATTGTTCTCTCCCACGAGAAAAAAATTGGTCGAAAAGACGACATGATTTACATCCAAACATCTACATTTAGCTGAGAAGTTAAAAGTGAAAAGCCTTAGTTTTTAGAAAGTTTAAAAGACGTTGAAACCTTGGTATGCCATGTCTTTTAAACGACCATTATCGGACTAAAGTTGGACAAAATCAGACCGACCAAACAGAGCCCAATATAAAAACTATTTCTGGGCTTAATTAAGACTATGATGGACCGACTATATATAGCCTAAAAACCAATATCTTAATAAAATCTGATGTTTGGGGGGGCTAATTTTGAACATTCTATGCATAAAGATTCAATACCATGAGGTTGCCAGTACGTCCCTACAATGGGTTCATGCTCTTTCTCCGTGCTCGCTGCTTTTTTATCCACCTGTAGACTCTCTCTGACTCGCGTATGGATCTGTTTCTGTGTGCTGATGTCAACTTTTGTAACTTTGAAGGTAGACCCAGACTGAGAAAGTAAACCGACTGTGATTTGGTACATTTGAGGAATCAAACCTCTACTGTTTTTTTCCTAGTTGTGGCTAGTAACGTTAGCAAAGCACCTTCAGGCTAATAGCTAATGTCTTTATGAGTTGAATTCTGAATCGCTGGTGAAGATTCTCAGTCAACCAGGTCATAGTAACTCCAAAAGATTTTTAACAACAATCCACTGGACTTTTTTTTCAAGTTTGAAGCCGTTTCGCTTCCCATCCAGGAAGCTTTTTCGATTGAAAATGTCAGAATTAGTGTTGAGTTCGAGGCTTTATAGAGCGGACCGTTTGTTGCCTTGTTTTGTCTTAGAAAACATGCAAATTGAACTGGAACAACAGGTCCGCCCCTTAGGAATGGGGAGCCGTTTGGGTTCTTTGTTAGCCTGCAATATCCAATACTGGTCTATGCCTCTGAAAGGGGGTCATTGGGGCAATTGTTGGCCTGGCTTAACAGGCGAGATGTTTTAGTCCACAGTATGGTGGTGGGGGTTGCGATGATAGTGGGAAGGAATCAACTCTATCGTTACGTTGTAGGTTTTTGAAAGCTGAAACCTGAGTCTGACCCTCTCTGTTTACGGTTGTTTTTTTCTTTCTTAGCATAAATGGCTTCTTTCACACCCCTTTCAAACCACTTGTCTTCTTTGTCCAAATTCTGAATTCATCTCTAACTAGAATCAAAATAAAAAATGATCAACAGTAGCTGTAAACTTATTATAAATGTAAATGTCTGTGTTTAATTATAAATCAGAGTTCAATTAAGCATTTCTTTCCTAAATATAAACATTGAAGGTAACATTAGCTTAGCTTTTACGAAGTTTCAAATTTAACATTAATCATTTAAAGCATATTGCTACTGTTGTCAGAACACATTATTGACGGTGTCAAAAAACAATAATTTAATGGTGACTTCCCTTGAACTCTTAAAGAGAATAATAGTTAGCCTAAATGCGCTTTGCTAACATTAATAGCTGCAACCAGAAAGAAAGCAGCACTGTCTTAAAGTAGAGATTTTTCTTTACTTTTTTAGGGTTTTCTATCTTCAAAGTGACAAAAGTGGACATGAGCACAGACACAGGTCAGCTTGCGAGTAGAAGAGAATTTCCAGGTGGATAAAAAGCAAGTTAGCGCAGTGAAGGAGCATGGACTCATGGCCGGGACATATTGGGGCCTCATGGTATTGAATCTGATTTCATAAGTATGTAGCGTTTTAATCAGCTTTTTATTCCGTGCTGGGACACGATCTCCCCTCCGCTCTGGAGCAGCAGGACGCTGCCTGTCAGTCTCTGTGAGAAATCACTGTTGAGGTTTGAGCCTCAGTCCATGGAGGTAATCAGTGAGAAAGTAGAACCCTAGTTGGATAAGACGCCAAAATACATCACTTCCTGTGAGGCTAAACCTCTTAGAGCGGAGGTCTTCAACAGGGGGCCCGCAACCCCTAGGGGGTCCACAGAGGTACTGCATGGGGGTCGCTAAAGTTTTGGTTGATTAGTATTTTTTATATTCCCCTCTGGAATTTTTTCCACTAACTGAAACGTCTTTAAATCCACATTAACATGATTTCAACACCCGGGATTAAGCAAATAAATGGAGGCAGAAGATGTCTTTCAGTCATCAATGCACACATTCAGCGACACACAGGAGCTCTTTCAAGCTGGGCACCGTTTCATTCACAACACCTGTCCCATCAACCAGGAATCGGAAATGTATTAATCCCATGGAGAAATTACTTTCATTACTATAGTGTGACTATAGGACCAGTTTGATAGAACACAATTTCATACAATATATATATATATATATATATAGTTAGCCATCAGTTTGGGGGTCCTTGGCCTGGAAAACGTTAAATTAGAGGGTCTATGGATTTGGGGCGGGTCATGAAGCTTGCTGCTCGATGCTGATTGGCCAACAAAATTAAGTATTTTTGACTGACAGTGAGGAAGTTTTCCTCAGGAGTCAAGAGGGAAAAGTGAACATTCAGTCAGAACAATCCTCTGGTGCTGAACTCTTGACGTGGTTTCTGGACTGTATTATTTCAGAGCAGCTATTTTCACTATTTATTATCACTATTTTTGTAGTAATAGGTTTTATATGTTTCAACATTTGTTAATGCAATATGTGACATTTGAGTAAAATGAACATCATTGAGTCTCCATTGTTTTACAGAGCAGCACTGCTTTGAAATATGCAAAAAAAACTGTGTTTTTTAAATTGGGGTTCCATTTTTCTTTTAATATAAATGAGATGTCTACTTTGGTACATTGATGTCAGACTAAAAACATTTTGGGATCCGATAAAATTAATCATATCTCCTCCTTTTGGTGTAAAACCTTTCAGCCAAAAGGGGAACTACTCTTTTCTTGCTTTGTCTATATTTTATTTCCTGTACTTCTATTTCTTTTACCAACCAGAGTCGTTTTTTTTGTTCTTCCCGCATGTTAGGAGATGATTCTCAAACGAGCGGCGGACATCGCAGAGGCCCTCTATACGACGGTGCCACGGGGGCACAACCAACTCGCCGGCCTGGGCAGCAGCTCCGTCCATGCAGGCATGATGGCCGTAAACTCCTTCACTGGGTCGGAGGTGGCGCAGACGGCCAATCAAGGTGAGCGAGCGTGACAAGAAATGGTTAAAGGTCCGACGAGGAGGGAAAAGTGACAGCAGTGGAATTTATTTTCCTCTTTTTGAGACGGATAGTAAAAATGAGTAGTGCAATGGAAATTTTATTTTTCACGTGGGAAATATAGAAGGGGAAGTGATTTAGGAGCACGGAGCATTGAAGAAAACCTTTAAAATTCAGGACAGGAAGGAGAGAGAGGGGACGGCCGTGACAATAGGAGGAGGGGGGGGTCTGAAAGGAGGAAAGAGTGGCTGCGAAAGAGTGAAGAATGGAGAAAAAGAGAGTCATGGATGGAGTACGATGGAGAAAAATGAGTGGGTCCTAAGGGTGTGTATATCAGACAGGGGTCGGCCCTCGTCTGACAGAGAGAGATGTGGGTGCAGTCAGTGGTGATTCATCACATGTATCAGGGGAACAAGAGGAGAGCGGATGGACCTGCCTCTGGAATGTGTCTCAATATTTCCAATGAGCTTCCTCTGCCCTTCATCTTCATCTAAAAACATCTGCAGGTATGAGCAAAACAACAGAGTTCAGCTGCTTATCTCATCGGCTGGAGCTTCTTTCATAGGAGGTGAGGATGGGGAGAATGGATGCTAATTATGGAAGAGCAGCTCTGAGACAAAAAAGGCAGCAGTTACATATATATATATATATATATATTTTAAAAAAAAGTTCACTTCCAGCTGTTTTTCCTCCAGCGTCAGCATCTTGAACCTGAGAAGTCTATTCATCGTCTTTCTGACCATATTGTCCACCTTGCACTCTCTTCTCCAGCGATGAGGCCCTCCATCGCATCAGAAATAAAGACTTCATTCTTTATAAATTACAATAAGGCTGCAGAAGCACTTCAGTGTTAATTGCCTTATCTTTGCATCTAAAACTGGAGAAGAGCCAGCGGGGTTAAAGGCCTCTTGTTTCAGTTGTTGGATCTTAATATTCTTCTTCTACTCTGTTCATCGCTTCCTCACTTTGCCATATGTTGTGTAAGAGATTTCTCTCCTAAAAAATCTTGTTGGCTCCTAACGATGCATCTATCAGACTTGTAAGGAGTAGAGTACTTGGCAGGCGTGCATGAAGTCTTTTTCTACTTTTCGTCCATCTGCTTTACCATCTAACACAAATCTTTCTGTCTTTCCTTTTCTCTCCCCTGTCGTAGGTTTCAGTAGAAGTACAAGCAGCGTGTCCCCTCATGGTTATGTCCCCAGCTCAACTCCTCAGCAGAGTAGCTACAGCTCTGTGTCCACTAGCATGAATGGCTACGCTAACTCTGGCATGGCAACCCTGGGCACCTCACCCAACTTCCTCAATGGATCTGCAGGCAACTCGCCCTATGCTAGTGAGTAACTGCACCGTATATTTACGCCTAGAAAGGTGGAGGAAGATTGAAGTAGGAAATCTTAATGGACAGAACAGGATTATGATCATTATGATCCCTGGTTCATTCTCTGGCAAAAACAAAAATAGGAATAAAAAGGACCAATTCTAAATCAATATGATTACACAGTCAGGTAGTTGTCTATGGAGGGATTTTTTTTTTTTTTTATACAAACAAAAAATTGTTTTGTAAATGGAAATTCAAAAAAACAAAAAGAAAAAAAGGAATTCAGAAATGAAACTTTTAAAGACTTTTTAATCAAAAGGTTTTAGAGTAATTTTGCTGTTTTCTCTAGATAAAATTTTTTAAAATAACCTTTTTCATTTATATATACTTTAGTATTTATATTCAAAATACTTTTCTGTTTTTATTCATTTAAATATATACATTATTTTCTTCATATTTTATTTTATATTTATCAACAAATGCAGAGTGCACTTCACTATATCTATTGAAGAAAAGTGGAAACGTACATATATAAGCCGCATTAATCTGTCTCCCACCAAACCTGTAGGGGGAGCTCTACACTTAGCCCCCTGGTGTAGGGACAAAGAAGAATGCTAGCTCCCCTTAGCCTTGTCGCTACCCGATCCATCCCGGAAGCTCATTTGCGCAACCAAATAAATATCCGGGTTGCATTTTATTTTATTTAGTAAAAAAGAAGTAAATTAAGTTTTTCCAAATTAAAAATAATAAGCATACTAAACTATAATGTATTAAAGGTTAATAATGTAAATTAAAATCCTCTCTGTTCTATCACTCGTCTGTTCCCAATCTCCACCGGAATACGCTACTTCTGACAGCTAACTTTTTCAGATTTGGATTCAAACATAAATCTAACCTTTTTGAGTTTTATATTTTCCTTTCTTGTTAACATTATGGTATATAGTTCGTAATCTAAAGAAAGAAACAACTAAAATGCAGATAGAGATCGTTTAATCATATTTTGCCGGACTGCTCTGAGCATGTCGGACGATGACGTCAGAGAAGCAGTTTAACGGAGAAAATATAAAAAGCAGCAAAATTGTCATTTTTACATTTTTAAACATGTGTATTAGCATTCTTTAGTGTTAAGGATAGAAATAAGTAATTTTAGTACCATAATTATATTATTTATGGACACCCGGATGCATACCTGTTTCGCGCATGCGCAAGACGGATTGTGCTTCTGGGACGGATCGGGTAATGAAAGTCATTAGCCGATCTGTCCCAGAAGCACAATCCGTGCCATCAGCTTATTTGCGCAACCAGATATACATCTGGGTTGCCTTCAATTTTATTTTGTAAAAAAGAAATAAATTACGTTTTTTCCTCATTAAAATAATAAATACACTAACTTTAATGTGTTTAGGGTTAATAATGTATTTCCTGACAAAATAAATGCCTTTCTGTTTTATCACTCTATTTCCGATCTGTTCCGAAAATTGCATCCTACGCTAGTTCATGTGGCTAACTTTTTCAGCTTTGGATTTAATCATAAATTTTGAGTTTTTTGAGTTTTATGTTTTCCCTTCTTGTTAAAATTATGGTATATAGTGCATAATCTAAAGAAAGAAACAACTAAAATGCAGATAAAGATCATTTAATCATATTTTGCCAGACTGCTCTGAGCATGTCGGACGATGACGTTAGAGAAGCAGTTTAACGGAGAAAATATAAAAAGCATCAAAATTGTCTCAGAAAAGTCATAAAACATTTTTAAAAGATCTGCATTCTTTAGTGAGTTAAGGATAAAAATAAGTAATTTTAGTACCATAATACCACAAACCTTTATTTATGGACCCCGGATGTATATCTGGTTGCCCAATGAGCTGATGGAACGGATCGTGCTTCCTGGACGGATCGGGTAGTGAGAAGCTTGTTGGCTAACAGCAATGAGAGCTTTTAATGAAATATTTGGGCTTCATCAGCTCTTTATTTCAGCTCTGCAGGAGTTGAGCTCAGTCTCTTCATTGGTTCGGCAGCTTTAATGCGTCAAATAAATGGCAAAATGCGTGAATTCGGGACATTTGCTAGCCTGTTGCTAGCAAATGAAAATGAAAATTAGTCCCTTATTCTTTCATTTCCAACTTTGACTTCCCCCTCTGGCCCATTCCTAAGGGCCGTTAAGATTTGCATGTTTTCTAAGCCAAAACAAGGCTTTGTTGGGCTTTTCTATAAAGCCTCAAACTCAACGCTATTTCTGACATTTTGAACTGAAAAAGCTTCCTGGATGGGAAGTTTTTTCAACTTTTTTGGGACCCCTCTGGCAGTATGAAAAGAACACATTTCTCTTTCATGAAATGTATTCTTTTGGATTGCTTTTTGAGATCACA
>NW_015150461.1:2801303-2803980 GCF_000732505.1 Cyprinodon variegatus | reverse complement strand
GCGTCCAGAGCAAGCTTTGCTGTTGGGCTTGAAATGAGAGAATGTGATCTATGAATCACAGTTTGAAAAGAATGAAATTCTTGAAAATTCAGCCTGACATTAGAAATAGAAAAAAAAATAAAAATCTGTAAGAAAATAAGTTTTAAAAGATAAAATATGAGAAAGCACGAAACTTACTCTCAAAACCTTTGTTTGGTTAAGAAGTTTTTCAAAGTTTTATTTCAGGAATGCATTTAGGTCGTTGTTTTTGTTTTGTTTTTTTTCCATTTGCAAAACATATTGGTTGCTTTCAACATTAATGGAAGAAAAAATCAAGTCCATGGTGGTCAGAAATTGAAATCCTGAATGAACACCAACAGTCTGTTTCAGGAAAACTTTCTCGCAATTAAACAGAGAAAAGTGAGGTTGATTTAGAGTATTTGATATCACACACAAAAAAAATTCAAAAATAAAAATAAAAAACAGAGAAAAGAATAATAGTCACGTTTTTGCTGCCAGCTTGAGGTATCGGGTTCAAATAACAACCAAACTCCTAAAGTTATTCTGCCAAAAACATCAGTAATGAGACGGGAAAACAAAGCTTCATTTTGAGTATTTGATATGAAAATTACAGAAAAGAAAGAATAATAAAGAGTGATCGTGTTTATGCTCATAGCTAGAGGCCGAAGGTTCAAATTCCACATGAACCCAGAGTATTACTGTGCCAGAAACTGAAGTATTGCAACAGTAAAACAGACTTCTTTATGTCTGAGTGCTTAATGTACAAAACAGGGAAGAGAAAATAACAATGAGGAGTTCATGCCCAGCAGCCCATCTGTTGCTTTTAGTTCCTCTTTCTTTTAATTTTTAATATTAAGTCATAATGAGCAAAGATTTTATGTTTTTTTATTCTCATCACTGAATTTCTGCCAAATCAGCCACTTTAAATGTGACAAACAGTCCAGCAGCCTCTGTCTCTTTAAGAACTGGAACAAACGCAAATCCTGCTTTACTGGCCAGGGGAGCATATCACCTAGCCCCCCCCCCCCGCATTTCGAAATACACACACATATCCTTCCACTTCTATGCACACACTTTCACCCCCTACATTAAAGACCCTTGATTAAATCAATAAACTAATTGCTAGAGAAGCAATTCCATTTCAGCTCTTTGATTCCTGAGTGTTAACAAGTATTTTAACAGGCTCATCGGCCCCACACAGACACTTTCAATCAATGGCCCCTCGGCCTGCCTTTGTAGGTCCAATTTTCATTAATTGATTAGTTAGGCCCCTTCATAAATGGATTATGACTTTATTGCAAAGGATTTGTCAGGAAGAGCTATAAAAGCTAAGTGTTGGATAATAACAACAATAAAAGCAGACGCAGATATCAGAGGGCAGGTGAAATACGACTAGGTTGATTGTAAAATCACTGAGGGGGAAAATGCTCTTAGTGTATTAGCAGACAAAAGACAAACCTGGCCGAAATGGATGGATGGGATGATCACAGGACTTTTTTTTGTGAGTTTGCTGCTTTGGGTTGTAGTAACTCTTGTAAATCATCTATAAAAGAATGCAAGCTTTGTTTAAAATGGCTTTGGCGCAGCGTTCAAATCTTCCCCACTGCTGAATTTGCATGAGGTGAAACCTTGACATATGGTTCCTGTTCAAACAACTAGATTATAATCTCTTACAGTCATTAAAGCTTTTTTATGACTGACTTATTGTAGCCGGCACTCAAGTCTGATTAAGTCTGATTCATTAATTTAATCCAATCATTTTTTTAACTTACAGCTAGTATCACTTTATCGCTAATCAGATTAACTCTAATCAGTTAAAAAAAGCGACACCAAGAGCTTATATCATGTATTTAGACCCTACAGTTACATGTGTAACTATAAGACGTCTGGCTGATGTCACTTTCCGTAGGAATAAAGATGAAATGACAGCTCATTAGTTTGATCAGTAGAAGAGAAAAAACTAAAATGACCTCCTTCTTATCTGCCAGTCATTAATAATTTTTCTTACGTACAATGAAATGTTTATTATTAGTGACAATTTGAGAACTTCACAGAAGTATTTCCAGTTTAGACACTTTATTCTGAGTATTAGAACCCTTCAATTGACTCTTTTCTAAAAGGGAAATCTGTCCTCATGGAGCAGCCACCCATCCAGATGTGCTCACAGGTGACCAGGTGTAGGTACCAGATCTGCTTGGGGCCCCGCCCTTTCTTATGACGTCATCATATGACAATGCCACTCGGACAAAATATATTGCACCTGTTTCTTAAGAATCATACGATTTCTAGAGTCTCAACATATTATTACCCATTAAATAATTACTTAGATATTGACAAGTGAAAACTAAAAACTCAAAGTCCCAAAAGGGGAGAACCATGATAGCTGCTCTGTTTAAGCTAGCTGCACATTGAAGTAGCTCTGCTAGCTTGATTCGGATATTCTTTTCAGTTCCTCCATTTGTGGATAAAAGTTTATTTTTCCAGATATTGTTTTATGATATCAGATGTTGGAGGCTGTGTAGCTTGGAGGATTTTCAGACATTTGTTATGATTTGTAACCATAGCAACCATAGCAAGTTGCTTTTTGGAGACCTGGAAGCGTCTCATTAACATGTTGGTGAAGATTTTCAGTCATCCAGGTCATAGTCATCCCAAAAAAGTAAAAAAAAAAAAAAAA
>NW_015150461.1:2793615-2801261 GCF_000732505.1 Cyprinodon variegatus | reverse complement strand
AATCTGTCCTCATGGAGCAGCCACCCATCCTGATGTGCTCACAGGTGACCAGGTGTAGGTACCAGATCTGCTTGGGGCCCCGCCCTTTCTTATGACGTCATCATATGACAATGCCACTCGGACAAAATATATTGCACCTGTTTCTTAAGAATCATACGATTTCTAGAGTCTCAACATATTATTACCCATTAAATAATTACTTAGATATTGACAAGTGAAAACTAAAAACTCAAAGTCCCAAAAGGGGAGAACCATGATAGCTGCTCTGTTTAAGCTAGCTGCACATTGAAGTAGCTCTGCTAGCTTGATTCGGATATTCTTTTCAGTTCCTCCATTTGTGGATAAAAGTTTATTTTTCCAGATATTGTTTTATGATATCAGATGTTGGAGGCTGTGTAGCTTGGAGGATTTTCAGACATTTGTTATGATTTGTAACCATAGCAACCATAGCAAGTTGCTTTTTGGAGACCTGGAAGCGTCTCATTAACATGTTGGTGAAGATTTTCAGTCATCCAGGTCATAGTCATCCCAAAAAAGTAAAAAAAAAAACAACAATCCTCTGGACTTTTTTTTCAGGTTTGAAGATGTTTCGCTTCCCATCCAGGAATCTTTTTCTATTAAGTTCGAGATTTTATAGAGTAGCCCAACAAAGCCTTGTTTTTGCTTAGAAAACATGCAAATTGACCCCTTGGAATGAGGGTTGTTTTTTTTCTTTTTTTAGCCTGCAATGCCCCCCCATACCTGTCGAGGTCTCTGAAAGGGGGGTTGTTGAAGGGAATTGTTGGCCTGGCTGAATAGGCGGGGTCTACTGTTCCCCTGTAAAGGTTTCTGTTGCAGGGAAACAATAGACCCCGCCTATTCAGCCAGGGCTACTGTATAAAGCAACTCAACGCTATTTCTGAAATTTGAATTGAAAAAGCTTCCTGGATTGGAAGCAAAATTTCTTCAAACTTGGAAACAAAGTCCAGTGGATTGTTTATTAACGTTTTTGGAATCCCATTAACCTTGCAAAAGCTGAAATAATAATAAGTTGAGTTAAAAGGAAGGTAGATGCAGGAGATTAGGGAAGAGAGAGGAGGAGGAAATTCAGGTCTTCTCTTCCATCAAACATTATTGGACTTAGCAAGTACAGAGAGTCGTAAAACTTTACCACAAAAAGCATTGCAGAAAGTACTTTTTGTGTGTTATGCATCACCTTATTACAAAAGTAATTGCACATGAACTAAAAAAGGTTGGTAAAACAGTTGGCGTCAGTTGATCTGAGTTGAAAACATTATCCCTCCTGCCATCATCCATTGACCAGTCCCTTTCTGTTCATCCCGTTTACCTGTCCTCTGCCCTCGACCTTCTCTCTAACCCCCCATCCCCCACTTCTTTCTTCCACTCTCCTTCCTGTCTGCTCTTCCCTAACCTTTCCCTCTCCAATCCCACATAAACACCCCTCCCTGCCCGTTTCTCCTCTCCCAGTCGTCCCATCCAGCCCGACCATGGCGTCGTCAACCAGCCTGGCGTCCAACTGCAGCAGCTCCTCCGGCATCTTCTCTTTCTCCCCGGCCAACATGGTCTCCGCCGCCGTCAAGCAGAAGAGCGCCTTTGCCCCCGTCGTTCGGCCCCAGAACTCACCCCCTCCTACGTGCACCAGCGCTAACGCTAACAGCCTCCAAGGTAAACTGAAAAACATGCAATTCTAAATCTGGAGCTGCTGTTTAGTTGTTTTTATTGTTTATCTATAATTATTTCTTACTCTTCTTCCTTTAATCCTCCCTTTCTTTTTAATCCTTAATTGATATCATCACCCTTTCCCCCTCTTCCTTGCAACACTAATCTACTATTCCTCCCTACTTTAGATCAGTCTTTTGTGGACTCTAGCAAGTACTCATCAGCCAGCTCTCTGCAGGGCCTGGCCTTCTCTTGAAGTATGTTATCCTTTCTTTTCATTTTTTCCTCTCCACATTTTTTTTGCACTCTTTAAAGTTCTGCTCAGAAACTTACATTTTCTCTTTAGTCAGCAATATCTGAACCCAGGCTTGGACTGGTAATCTGAGATACAGGGCCGGTCCTAATTTCACCGTGCAAATCCAATGTTAACTACCTAAAGGATGCATGCAGTATATAAACCCCATCCTTGTGACGGTTGGCATATGGTGTAATTTTCTATTTCTTCAAACTGTAAAATCCTTGCAACAAACTAAATTATAATAAAACTAAAATCCTTTCTTTAACCGTTTAAAGCCAAGTGTATCATTTGATACGGTGGATTTTGAAAACTCTGCAGCATCAGTGTGATGTTTTTGTTCTTGAAACCCTGACTTACATAATCAGACACATGTAGTGAACAGAAAACATATAAAAGATGATATAGAAATGCGTAATACATCAAAATTGATGTTTTTTTTTACAAAATTTATATAGTTATTTCATTTGTCACAAAGTTCAATGACAGTTCTTCTGTCAATTATTTCCTGGTTCAGGCTTTTAAGGGTTAAAACAAATTACGATGTTCCTCTTATATTTGCAATTTTTATATTTTGCAAAAATATGTTGCGGTGCATGATGAGGTTTTGCATCTAAAGGCTAACGTTTCCCGTCTTACATACATTGTTGCCAGGTTGGGATGTTTCCCAATCTGGCAGTTTAGGGTAAAAAATGTTTTTCTTTAGATTTATGGCCTAAGAGATCAACAGACGTTGCTTGAAATTGGGCAAGATTTCATATATACTCCATTTACGCTACCCTTGAAAAACCGATCCATGCCGAGACTGGTCCGAGCTCGGATCAGTTAACCAGGCCGAGCTCGGTTCTGACGACCGTTTACACATCACGCTATCTCGGTTCCTCGCCTCCTAGTGACGATCTGCGGTATTACTGCCAGTATTGAAGGAGGAAATCAAGCAGTTGGTGGCGGTAATGCACCAAAAGTTGTTTGCCAACCGCCATAAAACACAAGAAGAAGAAGAAGACGAAGAAGGAGGGAATTGTCATTACCCGATCCGTACTGGAAGCACGATCCGTACCATCAGCTCATTTGCGCCTGCGCGAACAGAATAACTTCCGGTGGAAATATTTCCGTTTTCTTACTTTTTTATTCTTTTGTATTTTTTAGAGGCATGGGTTTCTTTTTGTATATCTTTGTATTTTCCTCAATATTGCATTTTTTTTTTTATAAAAAAACAGAAATACATAAAAAAGTTCAATCGCCTTGTGATAGTTACTTTGAGTGCTCTGACCATGCGCAAATATACGTCACACAGTGTATATATTTAAATTTGTTTAAATATTTGATTTACTCTGTACTTAACTATGCACTCCAGCAGTACTGATCCCACAATGGATTCATTTGCTACCTTTCGTGACCTGCAGTTTTTCATTGATAAGGGAACATTTCCCGAAAATTTGGATTTTTATTCCAGAAAAAATGACGTCAAGCAATACAATGGATTGAATTTAAAAAGCATCCATTTCTTCCAGAAAAGTCTTCAATATTGTCTTTACGATGTAGTTTAGTATTCTTTAATTATTTAAGGACATAAATAAAGTTTTTTCAGTACCGTAATTACATTATTTTTTGGCGACCCGGAAGTTATTCTGTTCGCGCAGGCGCAAATGAGCTGATGGTACGGATCGTGCTACCGGTACGGATCGGGTAGCTACAGGAATCAAGCAAATCAAAATGGCGGCGCCCGTCACATTCAGAAAGTTATGCTTGATTATTTTTGCTGTACTTCGGTGTTATTATTTTAAATGCCATTATTTAAAATGTTGCGTGGAGAAGATTTTTGTTTATAGTTTCAGAAGAAGCTGTTGTTCTTCTGTTTCCGGAGGGGCATTACCGCCAACTACTGGAATGGAGTGTGAATCGCGATGTGCAGCCAGACGGAGATGACGCGTTCTGCTCATGCGCTCTTGTTATCAGAGAACCGAGGCAGGGAAAAACCGAGCCGAGCCCACCTCTGGAACCGGTCTGCAGTTAGCTCGGTCCGGTTGTGTCTAGCTCGGTTCAGTTCAGTTTGCTTTCCATTTACACACGATAAATTATCTCAGGTACCGAGCTCGGACCGGTCTCTGCACGGTTTTTCAGGGGTAGTGTAAATGGGGTAATATATATAAGTGGGCCGGTGTAGATGGAACAATGCCAGTGCCGAAAATCGTTCCCAGTCCGAGCCGGTCTCAGCCTATGGGTTCAATGATGACAGCTGATAACATCTGCAGCTGAGTTTGTGTAAATTTCTGACTGGAACTGAATGGAGCACTTATTTACACCTTTCTTTGTGTTTTTTTTTTTTATATTTTGGTCACTCTTGATTTGTCAGTGTGACAATATGCCACACCATATGTGTTGTATTTCCTGTTTTGGCTTCCTGTTTCCTGCCTGTACCCCCGGTTGGTGTCTCTCTAGGGAGAGAAGGGGGGGTTGGTGACGCCGTTATGCCAACGTGGATCATTCTGTTCTCCCATTTCCACTGAATGCAGCACGCTCTCCGTTCGTCTAGGCAGGATGTTGTATAGTGTTGAGATCCTGAATGAGAGAGAGGGAGAGATGATGGATGGGAATCTTTATCAGAGCCCCAAGCTAAGCACTTCCTCGCTTCCTCTGGCGGCGTTGATGAGCGCTGACCACAGTGACCCGAGACCCAATGGCCACTGTGCGCCGATCACACGCACACACACTCACATAGCTCTGTTAATCCCAACAAGCCAGAGACTCTAAGGGGAATAACCGGGGAATTAGTGGATTGAAGAGAGAGCGGGGAATCAATATGGAGCCAATATGTTATATGAAAAAATCCTCCCTGTGATAGCTTCCTAGTAAAAATGAGAGAAGGGGAGGGGGTGCAGGAGGAAGACATCACAAGGTAGAGCCGATCTAGATATAGATAACCGATACGAAGTAAAAAATTGTGAATGAAGCCGACGATTTCAAAGTTCCGTTTCCTCATCTTTTTAAGTATTTCATTTCATCACGTCTGTCATTCAGAATCACCGCCATGTTTGATTTGCTGTCCACCCGCTGTATCCGCTAAACGCTCAGCTCTAGCAGCACACGAAGCCGCTTAGAAGGGCCCGCGAATAACTGAGCCATGTTGTCGACACAAGAAAGAAATGTTTTCATTCCCCGGCTTAGGAATGAAGAGATAATGAAGCAAAGTCGTCTTTGTGCGCCAGATGTCGGAGTGCATTTCTCATATGTGACTGCTTTGATGACAGATATAACCCAGCAAACATGTGACTGACCTCTCTCACTCTCTCCCACCCCCCCTTTCTTCCCTTACCCCTTTTCTCCCTTTTTTTTTCCCCTCTCCCACACTAAGCAGCAATCCCTGGGATGATTGTTCCACCCATGTAGAGGATGTGGGAAGCAGGAGTTTTTTTAGGGGGAATGCTGAGAGGAAAGGACCCGGTAGCGAAGCCTGGCGAGTCTCCATTATTCTCCAGGAACCGAAGATAAGATGCGGGGCTGTGAAACTCAGGCTTTTCCAAAGGGGATTTCATCGGAATGGGAGATAAAGGAGACATATTGAGCCTTTGTCATGTTTTTTTGTTTTTAAATCCCTTTTTTTTGGTTGAATTAGTGTAGCATCTCTGACGCCATGTTGGATGGAGTTTAAAGAGACAGTGAGACACTGACCTCATGAAAAGAGCATTTATTTATCTTGATGTTTATGGCTGGAAGCTTTGGGTTTGTTCGCAGAAGGCCTCGGCGGCGCCTGTTCTGTCCGTTGGCAGCAACTCGCACAGGTCTGCAACACAAAATACAAAGAAAACAAAGAAAAGAACAAAATCCGTCCTCATTGTTTGCTGCTAATTATCTCATAAATCTAAAGAATTGTCCTTTTTAAGATCCCCCCCCCAAAAAAAAAAAAAAACCTGCCTTTGTGTTTTTTTTTCTTTCATTTCTCGTTTGTTTGTATGACTTTTGATAAAACTGTGAGGATTGAGCTGTTTGCAATATGCTTTTACCTGCTTTGTGATGTGAAGAAAAAGGTGAAGATTTAGACTTTTTTGTTTGGAAATGTTAGTGAAGACTTGAAAAGCCAGAGGATGCGCACGTCCAGCCAGCACTGGTATTGAAGGAGCCTAGCAATTACCGAATTTAACAAAAAAAAAAAAAAAAGCGTGATATATGTGATATATTTTTGTATATATGAAATAAAAAGGTTAACCTCTGTCCTGTTTTGTTTAAATCTGGCATCTCGTTCCCTTTTGCTTTAGCTCTAGTTTTGGGATGTAAGCATTAAAACGTCTTATGGCAGCTTCTCAGTACAGACAATAGATTTATTTTATTTTTTTCTGTTGTTAAAAACTCATCTGCAAAACATGACAAAAAACACAAATTTGGATTTGAAGAAAAAGGGGGGAAGTCCTGTAAAATATTCTATAAATAATGTATTTATCCTATGTATGTACATTGACTTTCACCATCGTTTCGTTGTGTTGTGTATGTTTAATACAAGTAACTGAACATATTTCACAGTGTTTTGCTTTGTTACTGTTGTCTCTCACTATTTAAATGTGATTTTTTTTTAATGTTGACTGTTTTAGCATTGATAAACCTTTTATTTCTCATTCAAAACATGCCATTGTCTATTTTTGTATGATTTGTAAGTTAATAAAAAGAAGTCGTTTCTTTTTTTTCCTTATGAAAAATGTTTATTGTACGGCAAAAAAGTAGCATCTTTACAGAGTATTTGGTTGAGGTAGATTTTTTTAAGAATATAAACACACATTAATATATGCTGTAAATCTATATCATTTGGTTTGAGACTTTTACTGTTCTTGATCTGGTAATATGCATGGGTTATTCTTTTGAGCGACTGCTTTCTGGATGCGTGGTGCGTGCGTGCAAACCAAGAGACCTAAGGAAACGCTTGGTTTCTTCTTTTGTAGTTTTCCTTTTTTAGTTTCTCCCTTTGTTCTTTCTTTTATGTTATTTATGCCTGCTTACATCTACTATCTATATACTCCTTCTTTTTTTCTGCCACTGTAATCTTTACCAGCAGTCTAGATGCCTTAACAATGCAAACCCTTTTTTCTTCGTTCAATCACGTGTACAGTTTTCTACCCTTCAACCACAATTGTGTGTTGCCACAGAGGAATTCACAAGAACTTTGGGGACAAAGCACAAACCCGCTCTGTTCGGTGCTGAAGCCAGACTAGAATACAAAGAGCCATAATTCAACCATCTCACACGCCCCGATGTACTATAATGCTACGGCAATGGCATGCTTTGAAAAAGGCAGTCGGGGCAGACTGACTCTGCCGCGCCTGCTGCACATTAATGTTGGGCAAAAAGATAGGGGGGGGTCACAGATTGTGTAGCATTTTATTCCGACAACAACATGGCGGTTATGTTGATTTCAGTTTAACGACACAAAGTAGTACTTTTTGGATTTTAAAAGATTACTTCACAGCACAATTTAATACCCACCGGACCCTGGCCCCCCCTACGCCCATCAGCCGTCTCCTCTCTGTGTCCGCTGTGTGTCTTCAAGCTGTTGCGGGACGGGGGGGGGGGGTGAAAGGGGGCTGTTCTCTCTTTGCTTTTCTTTTCTACGGGCCTGTTTTTGTTAAAGCGGGTTTTTAAAAAACAGGATCGTTTTCAGAGGCGGCGCCTGCTGACGGAGAAGTGTTTTAAGGCACTTATGCAG